>NC_140663.1:129227358-129629858 GCF_054131305.1 Coturnix japonica
ATGGAGTACAGATTGTTCCAACTGTAAAAATGAATAAATAAAATAATGATGTCAGATGAAATGATGAAGGGCCTGTAAATGCTTGTTTGATATTAGCAGTGCTCGATGACATTCTAATGCAACTTTTTAATGGAGTACTTATTAATAATCGCTGCAAAAATTGCACTTACCAGTAGAACTGGACAACTCAAAACAGTTTCTACTACTTTGAAAGTAGCCTGGTGCAAGATTTTACACACACAAAAAGTGCTTTGTAACTAGGAAATACAATTATTCATAAATAAACTATAATACATTACAAAGGCAAGACATTGCTCTAAAGTTTCCTACAAAGCATCTGAAAGACCCATTTACAGTTCTCCAAGTACTCCAGCTCTCACAATTTTGTATTAAAAAATCATAGAAAAGCAGGAGACTAATGCAGGACATTGTAGATGACTATATGTGTGATATTAGACAAAATTTTAAGAGCAATTACTTTGAAATATTAAAGCTGCTTATTCTGATGATTTTTATTACCCATTAAATCATTTGGTAAAGAATTATTTCTGATTGTTAAACTAAAGCACTTCACTGAGTATACACAGCATTTAGTTTGAGCAACAGCTTCAAGCCCATTCAATTTTTTGCAAGCTCATTCTGTTAGACTTTGTCCTCAGTGCTTGAACAGTTATCTATTATCTTAGATGTCATGAGCCAAAGAACTAAAGAGCACTAGTGCTGACTGTATTGACTGAAGCATGGCACTCACTGACACTGCTGTAAGGAGACTACTCTGCAGAACACCTGATGACCTGCCAGCTAGAGAGATGGACTTTCATGAATTCTTTGCACTTGCTAAGCTTCAGAACATATGTAATAGATACTACCAATAAAAATTCTCATTTCTAAGTGAAGTCCGTATTTTGCACCAATACTGGTTTTCAGAATGAATGATGAATATGGGGACGTACCTCCGTTTTTTTTAGGAAGGTTTGTCCCCTTTCTTCATGCTTATATAATTAACTAACCTCGTCTATACCAAATTCTTTTATTTACATCAGATCTGTGATAGCAAAATGTTAAAGGATCTTTGCAAGAAAGTCGCAACAGTGTATCCTTCGCATTCTTTCCTCCTCCACACACAGTCAGCTTCTTGATTTTCAGATGAGGTTTTACAGCCTTATTTTGTTCCCTCGAGCTCCAAGACCTAACACTAAGGGGCACCAGAGAACTGAACTGCATCTGTTCAGATCCATCAGGAACCAGCTGCTGCAACAAACACCATAAGATTCAGCGTGCTGGGTGGAGAGGGAATGGGGCTTTGGGGGAAACATAACAGACGACACGACAGTTCTGCATGACACATCCTCTGTTACAGAAAACAGACTGGAAGAGTAAGGACGCACACATTCCAGGAATGTTGAATGCCTTCTCATTATAGTCCATTGCGGGGTTTCAAAGAATGACTCTCACTCTATTTTTTCCAGACAAAAGTTGGGAAATGCATGAAAATATTGAGATTTTTTTTCATAGACAACAAGTATATCTAAAAAATAAATCCTAGCAGATTGGAAGTATATTTTGTTTGATCCTAGTCAAGTGTAAACAAAGAGACACAGACTTACGCCTGAATTCTTATATTATTAATTCTTATATTAACTTTCAGAATAAGTTTAGATACCAGCATTTTTTTTAATCACCAACTCTAAAAATTCAGCTATGGAGATAAAGAGCATTTCTGATTTCCTTGTGGATGGCAAAATTGCCTGTTACTCTCTCATTTTCCCAACAGGACCATGGGAAAACAATACACGTTAAAAAAAATCAAGACTGTTTGCCTGGTGGGCTCTCCAAAACTGACTTCCTTCACCTCATTTGACTGCCAAATTGAAAATAATCATGCCAGTGCCACATGTCTTATAAAACACATTCTGAAAATCTCAGGTATCAAAACCTGTTGCTTACTCCAGGTTTTGTTTTGTTTGTTTGTTTTTGTTCTGTTTCTTTTTCTGTTTCATTCCTCTTTTCCACTGAAAAATGTATAAGCAAAGAAGCAAAATATAATTAAATAAATGTTACTGCAAGTTAGATGACTTACTCTGTTCTGATTAAAATCTCAATCATGGTCATCTCCCAGAATGGAAGGCAATACAAAAATGCAGTTACACTACAGGGCTCAGTATGTCAAATCATCGGAATCAAAGCTCCAAGACCAAAATTATTAATGTACCATTAGCAGATTGTGTGAGCTGATTGACCGAGAATTGCAAACTGCATTCTGATTGAGTACTGTAGACTTTTTTTTACAATACCAGCATTTTTTTTTCTGTCTCTTTAAAAAGTGTATCAAAATAAAATCCACAGTTAACTTCTGCTCAGTGTAGAATTTGACTTATAGATCTTTTAATGCCAAATGAGACCATTATGATAATGTGCCTTGACCCCCGGCATAACACAGGGCATAGAGCATCACTCAGCAACTCCTCCCTTGGGTCCGCATCTTCTGTTTGAGGTATACCATTTCCTTCTGAAAGACATCCAACCTCACTTTATTGATCAAAGCAATGGAAATTCCAGCACATTCTGTGGTAAACTCACCCCTCTGTTAATGACAGCTGCAGCTAGAAATGGTTCAAGTTTTTTCCTCTTCTGATTTGGTCTAGTTTCAGATTTAATCTCACAGAAGTAGAGAGCCATTGGCTATTAGAAATGATATAACATTATAGACGATGGCCAAGTTTGTAAAGGATAAAGCTTTCTTTAACCATATAATGGTGAAAGTTACCTCTGGGGGGTACAGCATGCACCTCATTCAGGGATCATAATCAGTTCCAAATGGTCTTTTCCCTCCAGATGGAGAAACCTCCAGGAATGAGGATGGACACGTCCTCTCCGACTTTCTCCAATCCAATGGTGAAACAAAAAAAATACATCTTAGTTGTGCCCTGACCAGAAGCATATGTGATTTCTTGAGAGTAAGACCTTGTAGCATTAGGCTAGTAAAGGTCTTCATCTGATAACATTCAGTCTCTTTTCTTGTCTTGTGCGGGATCCAAATGCATCTGTTGCTGTTATATCTAAGTGTCACAGCAAGCAAGATAAAGGTAATTGCAGAAGCGACCATGCAGTATGTTCATTAAAGCAAGCGATTCTGCTGGTAGGGTCCAGAAGATAGTGGAATCTCTACTGTGGGTATGAGATCATCAGCTATCTGGCTTTTATCACCCAGATAAGACAGTTAACCTTATTCTTTGTCTCTCTCTCCAGGAAGCAACATCCAAAAGGTGAAACACAAAGACTGGTAGCACTTACTCAGCTCAAGCGTGCTGGACTAGGGTTCTGAAAAACTTCTCTTGTGGGAATGGCTTGGGGTTTATGGGCATTTCTCTGCTTACCGACAAGAAGGAAAGAAAGCTATTTCCAAGCATTTTACTGTGGGGCCAAAACCTGATGGGATCCAGCCCCTGGGGTTTCACGTGCCATTTGTGATTTGCTGTGACCAGGACAGACACGACAGCAGCCGTCACCCTGAACGGACATGGTATTTGGGGACACAGGAGAAGGAGACCCTGTAGGAGAGAGGGCTGGAGTGTGGATCTGAGCAGTGCCTTCAGCAAGGGGAAGCAGGGAGGCGAGTGGAAGGAGTTGCACTGAGGAGGCCCTTTGGAGGGGCCATGTGGTCCCCAGTGCCTCTCCCACCTCCTCCTCCTCCTCCTCCTCCTCAGGCAGGAGGAGGCAGACTTGCTGCTGCTGCCAATGCGCCAGGATAGAGAGATCTCGGCGCGGGAGGAGATGACGCAAAAGGCAGAGCTCCCCCCAAAAAAGTGTTTCTCCAGGACGAAGATGGCGGCAACTTAGCCCAAGGGCCCAAGATGCCTGTGGCCATCGGGGCCCCCCAGCCAGGCAGTTCCGCCCCGTGCGCCCGGGGACATCGCTCCCGGCGGCAGCAGCGGAGGCAGCCGCAGCCCATTGTCACCAGCGGCGGCGGCGGCCCCGGCAGCCTCCTCCTCCTCTTCCTCTTCCTCCTCCTCCTCTTCAGCATCCTCGGCAGCGCTCCGGGAGCCCTGCAGCAGCGTCTCTCCAGTTAGAGAGGAGGGGGGAGAGGAGAAAGCGGAGACGGAGACAGCGGTGCAGCATCTGTGCCGCGGCTCGGGGCTGAGGAAGAGGAGCGGCGGCGGCGGCGGCGGGGAGGAAGAGGAGGCGAGAAGCCCTCCCGGAGCCGTCCGTCGGCAGCGGGGGACGCGGCATGCGGCTGTCCGGGGGCAACGGGCTTTTCTCGGGAGGGAGATGGAGAGCTGCGCTCTGACCATGCCTGGGTGAGAGGGGAAAGGACCAGTCGCGCAGCCCCGCCGCCACCAACTACCACCACCACCACCACCATCTCCTCTCCCTCTCCTCTCTCTGCGTTACCGCTCTCGCTTTCTCCGCGGCACTCCGCGGTGGATGGACTGGGGCTGCTTCGTGTAGCGAGACCAAGGCTGAGCCACTGGCCAACCCCGACACTATCTCAGAGGAAGAGAAAGAAGAAGAAAGAAGAGGGAGAAAGAGAGAGAGGGGGAGAGTGGAAGAGGGAGCGAGCGAGCGAGAGGAGGAAGACAGGCAAGAAAATCCCCCCAATCTTTTAAGTCAATGCATATTGTGGTGACACCGGCAAAGGAGCCCTCACGGTGGAGTCGGCCAGGGCTGTGCGTTCCCAAAATATGACCAGGGGTGCTTGGATGTGCAGTCGGCAGTATGACGACGGCTTAAAAATCTGGTTCGCATCCCGGGAGAACGAAAAACCCTTCGCGGATTCAGAGAGGGCTCAGAAATGGCGACTGTCCCTGGCATCGCTCTTGTTTTTCACGGTCCTGCTCTCTGATCACTTGTGGTTCTGCGCCGAGGCCAAATTCACGGGCACCGGAGAGAAGGAACAGCCGCCGCCTGACAAGCCGGAGCCCGCGGAGCCGGAGCTGCCTCCGGGCATGGGGGAACCGTCGCCCCCCGCGCCCCGGCTCCTCACCCCCCCCGAGCCCTCCCTCCCGCCCTCCCCCGGCAACGGCGGCGGCGGCGGCAGCGACAGCGAGCCCCGGCACGGCGAGGCTGCCTTCCTGGGGAACTCCACCGCCGCTCCCCCGGAGACGTGCCCCCCGCCGGGCCGCTCGTCCGGGCGCTGCTTCAGCGTGGGGGACGCCGAGGCGGTGTGCCGGAGGCGGGGGGACTCGGGGCGGCAGCGGGGAGCGGGGCAGAGCCCGGCGCCCGGCTGGGAACTGGCGGATTTTTACCTTTCCTTTTGTAATTCCTACACACTTTGGGAGTTGTTCGCCGGGTTGTCCAATCCGGACACTTTGAACTGCAGTCTGGATGTGGTGCTGAGGGGGGGAGGCTCCTGCAGCCAGTGCGTCCAGGCATACCAGCGCTACGACCAGCACGCTCAGGAGAAATACGAAGAGTTTGAGGTTATGCTCCAGAAGTATTTACAGTCGGATGAGTACTCGGTGAAATCGTGTCCTGAGGATTGTAAGGTAGGAGCCCCTGCTGTGTTTCCTGTCCCTCGGCGGTGGGCTGCCGGGGTGCCTTTCGTCCGCGCGAGTCGCGCCGTCTCTCCGCGCGTTGCGCTGTGCTGTGTGGGCGCTCCGCGTTGGGGATGCTCGGGGTGCACCTGGCGTCGGCGGCCGCTATCCGCGGGTGGGAGCATCCGGGACCGCTGCGCAGAGCCCCCGGGTGAGCGCTCCTGAAAGGGAGGCAGGCAGAGGGGGAATGTTAAAAAAATAAGAGTGTGATTCTGGGTCCTCTGTGAGTGCAGAGCTGGATTTCCCTTTCTTCATGAATATGCGATTGGCTCCGTCTCGGCTGCCGGATTGCAGCAGGCTGGGATGCGGCTTGGCGGCAGGCAGCGACGGGGTCTGCATGCCAATGAGCGGGGCCCGAGACCGCAGTCGGGGCCAGGGTCGGTGAGGGGCGCGGGGTGGCTGGGCTCTGCGTTAAACACGAGGGACGGGAGGACCGGCCTCTGCGGCTGGGGGCTGCGGGTCGATTCCTGTCCGCGTTTGGCCCCGCGGTCGGTGGAGCGGGAACGGGACCCTGCCTCCAGGTGCTTGTCCGCGTCTATGGAGAGGGAAGTGCTTGAGAAGGAGATGGATGTGCGCGGGGAATGTTGTGATCCTTGGCTGGGAAGTGGTGGTGATACTTGTCTGGTGATTGAATCTCTTTAGGACTCGGTTGTTGGTTATGGGGCCATAAGTGAGTTTTCAGATGTCTGAAGAGGCTTTTGGTTTGCTCCGCTGGAAGGCAGGGTCCCACTTTGTTTCTTTGGAGTTGTTGTCTTCTCTGTACTTTTGCACAAAATGAGTTGGCCTAATTCTCAAGAGAGGAGGAGATGAGAAAAAAAAAGTGTTATCTTTTGCACCTTAAATAATTATCCACATAGTATTTTCCCTGTTCATACACATATTGAGTGCCAGGCCAGGTGAATGGTTTCTACCCTGTACTGGATTAACTCAGCTATTGAAACACTACATTAACCAGTCTGAACCAATCCTGCGTTAGCAGTGGAGCACAACAGTGTGTACAAATCCCTGTGCTGAGCAGAAGGCCTAGCAATAGTTCAGCGCTCTGTAACTTCAGCAGGGCCTTCTGAAATCACTTAATGACGACAGCATATTTCCAAAGCATCCTATTCCCTGTTCAGTTAGTGTACTTTACACATGTATTTGTCTGAAAATCAATCCAAAAAAAAAAAAAAAAAAAAAATCCCCCCAAAAGCTGAAATATTCTGTTGTCTCATTGGGTAAAGCGAGAAAGTTACCTTCTCCACCCTATTAAAACTGACAAAAGTGAAGCATTCATTAGTAATTTTGACTCCATTGTTTCTGGAGTTATGTATGCTTTATGCACTCAGTTACAGGTGGTGTAAATATATTTCTGAAGTGAATCACTTAAGTAAAAAAGCATAAACTGGATAAATAAAAAAGCGTGTCAAATATAAATAGATGTCTACTGCTGTGAGGACATCTTTGCCATTTCAGTAACTCCTTAACCTAGAAATTGACCTACTGCTCTTGGCTGCCAAGTAATCTTCAGGTTCGAAGTGATTCTCTTCTGTATTGCTACGTGATCAGGCTGAACTTTACCACAAACTGTGCTTTTGATCTACAATATATTGTGATATAAAAGGCGCTTAAAATGCACACAGTAACAAATATACATTATATTACTAATTCCATTTTGGGGACTGAATGAGCATAAATGCTTTTCTCAGGATGGGCAAGAAGCTGTTGAAATAAAGTGCTTTCATGAGGTAAGCAGGCAAACTAAACAAACATAACAATGACAGATATTAGTTCTGAATGCTGGACTAGTCAATTGATGGAACTGTGTCCTGAGAATCTGGCCAACCAATCTGTTTTAAGAAACATGGGATACTTCGGACGGGAAAAATAATGTTACAAATAATAGCAATGAGAAAAGGGTGAAACTTCGTGTTTTGTAGACTTGAGAGGCCCGGGCCGGGCGCGGGGAGGCCGCTGTCCTTGGTGCTGTAGGGCTGCGCCAGCAGCTGGAGGCTGTTGGAGTCGAGCCGGACTGCGGGGAGCCGCTCTGTGCCACGTGCGCCCGGAGTTGGTGCTGCTGGTCCTTTTTGGTTCACTCTGGTCGCTGATGAAGTTGAGTGTTTAGCGGGCCCAGTGCTCTGCAAGCCACGTGCTTTGATGTGATTGTACGTGATCTGCACTGAAGTGTGTGCAGGTGAAGATGGAAACTTGTGGTGATTGGCAAAACAAAATGGGCATTGCGATGTTTCACTGTACTTACTGATGTTCTGTACATATTGCACCTAATACAATCAGGACATAGTTTCTCCTTCTTTATTTATCGATTTATTTATTTCTCCTTCTTTTCTTTCTCTGTACCTAAATATTAATTTTTAGAGCACTGGAGACCTAGATACATTCTAGCATAAGAAGCAGTATTCATGCGTAGTAAATAGCTTGACATCTAACTATGCACTTGAGGTACACATCATTGGCTTATGTGGTGAGCTGCTTTTTATCTTCCATTAAACAAAGATCTAAAACTACTGACTTTTTTCTGTTATCGTATATGTAAGCACTGGCTTAGTAAAATAAAATGCTTGTTAAATAATGTATTTGTATTTAAGAGATCATTAGTATTGTAGGAGAGCTGCTCCATTCACAGAAGAGAGCTTTTCATCCAGGTGTCTAGTTATACCTGATGACAAAATCAATAAAATTTATACTGGATACCAGTCACCTGAAACTTTTAATCGAGTATTACTTCCCCCTTCCCCATCTCCCCTCACCTTCAGCAACGTCAATTCTCAAAGTAAATAGTCCAGCAAGTTATGTCATTCAATTATGTAATTTTGGTTATAGAAAAATGTTCATATAAAAATAATGTTGATGTAACTTTTTAAAACTTCAGCTCCATATTATCATTCCTTTATCCAAAACCGAAAGAAAAAACTTAAAATACGATGTTCCGCTACATGTCTCCTAGTCCCTGAAGAGGATTTTAAACAAACTGTTTTGTAATACAGAAAGTTATTTTCAGACAGGAGTTATTCAGGTTATCGGTTCATATCCAGCTATCTAACATGGTGTTTTTTGTTTAATTTTGTTTTAATAGATAGATATATTGTTTTAAAATAAATGCCTTTCTGTAGTCAAGGTCATCTTATTAAACTTCTCATTGAGGTGCATTACCTTATAAAAAAAGAAAAAGACAGAAAATGCTGAGAATTTGTAATCTGAGAGTATTACGAAAGCTATTATTACTGATAGTTACATTCATTGTTACAGTGAATATGCATATGCAACTTATATAATTAAGAATGTCAGCAGACATTGTACATTGTTTGGAAATTCTGGATGTTAGTGTCATCTCTCTGCAAATTAATCTTCCATTTACTCTGTAAAAATATTATTGAAGTCTGATGTCTTTACATGTTTTTTCTTGTTCTGATAATCACTAACGACAAAACAGTAAATATAAGTAGGACACCTGTATGAATGCATTACATATCCAACCAGGTGATATACATAAATTGCTTTTAATTTATTGAATCATTAAGTAATAAGGTAATGGAGAATCTGAATCTACATTTCTCTTTTCTTGCTTCGTATTTATTTTTTAATTTATGAAATTTTGCATTTGAGCGTTTAAAAACAATGGTCATGCTTACAGAAATTGTTATTGACAATCTCTATTGTTGTAATTAAAGTTTCCAGAGTACCATTTTTACATGCAGTGTGACACAGGACTGCATTCAGACAATTAATACAGGACTGTATTGGATTGATGTTAGAAGACACAGTTCCTCATAATGACTTGTCAGCTATCTATCAGGGGAAATACCCAAGTTCTTATTCTTAAAACAGTAGACAATCTCTCTCTGAAATAAAAGAAAATTCTGGCTACTTCTTATTAACAATTGGGTCAAATAACTAAGTAGGCCATACTCATGTAAGTTTTTTTCTTTTTTCTTTTTCTTTTTCTTCAGTAAAAGAACTTCTTATTTGTGAAAAGTAACTGAGACCAACACTAATTTTTTCCCTTTTTTTTTTCAAAAACATTTATTAATATTGATTGTGTTTGTTCAAAACCTCTCAGCTAGTTACCACTTACTGATGCATCTTTTTTTTTAATCTAGTGAAAGTTAAAAATGTGGCCAGCCTTAGTGTCAGTATAGAATATTGCAAGGTGTGAATCAGGTAAGTGCATTGTAGTTAAAATACATTTAGTTTACTACTAGAATATAAAAAGATAAACATAAAAATATAACAACTTTTTTACTTCAACATTGCTAAAATCAAACTTTTATTCATGTCACAGATGATCAACATGTATACATAGAGAACTTTTTTTTTTTTTTCTGCAGTAATTAAATGCCATTTAACGATTTTTAAAGTTTATGATAGTAGTATCAGGAATATTTTTGAAAATAGCTGAGTTTTAATACCACTTATTTAAAAATCATGCATTTCAATAAAGGGGTTCATCATGAAACATAGGCTATGCAGTTGATGGGAACCTAGAGATGATTCTTCTGTTATCAGGTTTTCTTTTCTTTCTTTTTTTTTAAATCAAAGATCTGTGTTCAGTTCCTTTTATTTGAGTAAAAGGATGATTGAAAGTAATTTAAAACAATTAAAATCACATTTGTTCTCATTTATCTGGAAGTATCAAAGCCTATAATGAATCATGACTTTTCCAAGAACTTTTTCCTAAACAGCATATGTAGTCTAATTAGATTTTGATTTAAATTCTTGGTTACACTGGCAGAAGAGAGCAGATGAGAAATACGAAACCAAAAGCTCAAGTGATAAAAGAACCCTTCTGTTACAAAAGGTCACATAGACCAGCATGTGCCTGAAAGTTAGACATTTCAATTACACATCTTAATCACACAATATTTATATGTTAGGCAAGAGTGATACCTAAGCTAACCAGAAGGAACTCTTAGAAATTAAACCTTCAGCACTGATGGCCAGTGTCTATTGCTGGGAAACAATAGGCATTAATTACTGAACTGATGCTTTCTTAGAATGTCCTGAATTTAACGTAATTTAGTCTAAACATTTGTGGTAGAGATCTTTATAAGCTGAAAAATACGCTTTATTAAAAAGACATAATATTAAATGCATGTGTTTTAAAAAGTTTTGCTTTAAATGTTGTTAAGCCAATGTGATTGTATAAACTGACTTTTGCATGTTATTTGTTTAGTTGAATTTAAAAATATAGAATTTTATTTTCCAGAACTAATTTAAGATAAGTATGTGGATGATTGTAATAAATCTGGTCTTGTATTAGTGCTGTGGTATGTTAATATAAGGAGTAATGCTTACTACACACTAACAGACTTTGTATTTTGGCCTAAAATCCTGATTCAGCAATCTATTTTTATCATCTTTTTTTATTCTTTTTTTTTTTTTTTTTTTTTCATTTTGAGCTGGATGAATGGCACTGAAGACTATACATGTTTATAGCCATTCTGCTGCTTAAATGGTTTGCTGGGTAAGGATTAGCTCTCTCCACTCACCAAAGAGCACGTTTCCCAGAGTGTTCTTTCTAGAATTGAGTTCATCTAACCTAACTTCAGCACTTCAGAATTTTCATTTACTTAATCACGCAGATATTAATCCTATTCATAGTGCTAATGGGTACTTCATTCCTAGTTTAGGTGAAAAAGCCTGTGGATGACTGGCGCAGAGTAGTTGAAGTGAATTCCATCATAATCCTACAGCCACCACTTAACACCTTGGGGTATCAGAGTCACATGATTAGAGATGTCACGGGTCAGCCCTCAATTTTATTTTGTTCACTAGTTCTTGGCATCTAGTAGTAGAGTTCACACGCACTTTGCAGCACAAGCAGCAGTCTTGCTTCTTTGTGTTCTAGGAAAAGTAATCAAAATGCAAATTACAGTTCTATCACTTATCCTGACTAAAAATCATTTGATCTATACTTAGTAATTTATCACTTCAGTCTTGCACTAAAATCCATAATATATTTAGATCTATGAATTGGCTGAAAAGGAGAAAATAACTTAGAAGCCAAATTTGCAAATATTACTTGTAAGCTCCAAAAGACAGAAAAGTTAAGGAATTAATCTGACCAAACTGACATCCGCAGCATGGATCATGGATCACATCAGATAGAAAAATTCAGAATTTCTTTATAGTCAGTGAAGTTATGTAAGTAATTCTAAAGTCTGAGGCAGTTTACAATAAAGTAGACATCTAAACTAAATCAGATGGATTATGCCCTGGCACCTTTTATCTGTTCATTGTATCTAAAGTGCCCTTAATCTCAGATGCAACACACCTTCACTATGGACTTCTACATTCATGTTAGGTGAATCCTAACAAAGTAATTTTGGCATTGAAAAAATAAGTCTGGATGAAATTGTGTTCATATGCAAAAATTTAACTGTGTGAAAGTCTATAAAATCCTCCTACTTGTGCTGTCCCCATCAACCTAGTGAAATCTCCCTCTTTCACTTCTCTGATAACTATAATCTGCCACTGAAGTATGTGTGAGTGAGCTATGCAATCTGCTTCTTAGAGATGAGAATAGGTAGGGGTCTCATATAACTACAATTTTCTCACTTCTTTGAGAGAGGGAAGGCCAACAGCTTCTACTTAAACTTTTTCAGTTTCAAAACCATACAACAGTTTTAGGTCATCCTCTTAATAGCAAGTAAATTTTCAACAGATTATTTCCTTATTCTTTTTTCCCTTTACAAGGAAGGTATTTTCAAGTGTCTGTATGTCTAGGTGTACAATAATTACTATACACTACACTGGGTTTCATTTTCCTCCCTTAGATGAAATCAGAAGGAACTCCCAAGCCTATCTAATATGCCTAAATTGAGAGGCATATGTTCTTAGAGCTTCATGCCAGTTTACTAAAATAACCATACTGTACTTTTCACTGTACTCCTTTCTTGTCAGAACTGTAAAGCAAACATCACTAAGTGAGAGCATGTGACAGTTTGGTAAACTTCACTTAAAGCATCAATCAAAGGAATACAAATTTAGTATTAGGCACTTGAGATATGGTTAGAAGAGAGAATTTATTGATTTGAAAATATGTTAGAAAGAAAAAAGATCAGACTTACTTTTATTGCTATATTTTTTTTTGATTCAGTCTTGTTTGTAAACTGGACAGATGCATGAAAGGTGCAAACTGTTCCTTTAGAACATAGGTATTGAAGAGCTATATCCAGTGAGCTCCCAGTACATAATTGTAAAGAGAACATGGCATGATGTAAACATGATTGAAGTGAAGTTGGTCAGTGCTTAATCTCCAGTGCTTCATCTGTTGTCTTTCATCCAAACTGATGGACATTCCTTGAAATCTGTGTTAGAAATAACCATGTCCTGTAGCCTTTACAAGAGAACCTGTTGAAGAACAAGATAATTACATTACACTTGTAGTTTAGAATTTGCAATATAATGCAGTTCTGATGAATTCATCTTCAGGGGAGAAAATGCAGTAGCTAGAATGCTTTTTAAGTGCATATTTAATTCTTAACATTTTTGGTTAAGACCTTGCCTCCAATTTTGCTTGAACATTTAAACAAATGGTATCTTAGGTATGTCAACACACTCCATCTCTGCAAAAAAACCCACTATGAAGTATCTTTATTGCATTTTTAAGATATTAGCAATTCAAAAGCAGATGGTATTCTTTATTAAAGTAGAGAGGAAAAGATGGATTGTTTGTGATACTTAGAAAAATAGTTTTTCTCGTCTTATTCATCATTCTTTTAGGAGGATAAGAGTTTCACAGTCTGCTGACTGTTGATTTAATGATTATTTCTCCGTTGGTTAGCTTGATCTCCATATTTCAGGGATTAGATTCCTAGATTCTTCTCATAAAAATTAATTCTGTATGACTCCTACTTATTTAGATAAATAGTTCTGTTAAGGAAGTATCTGAGCAATGTTAGAATGCTTTAAATTATATATTAAAAGTTAATTGCATATTCTGTGTGTAGTAATAGACAAACAAAACTCCATAAACATAAAAATTATCAATGTGGTGTACATATTATTCATGAAGAACAGTATACCAGACAGAAAATCCTTTGATAGCTTGGAAAGTTTCTTCTTAACTCATATTAGGTGAAAACTGATTTATTATACTTGTTTAAAAACACTTTTTGTACTTGTATAACTTCATCATTCGGAGGGCTGGTTTTATGGTTGCTGGTGGTAATATTATGTTCTTAAAGGCAAATTACTGTATTTGTACACACATCAAAAATGGGTTCTTCAAAATTAAGTTTATCTTGGAAACGACAACAAAAGTACCAAATAAACTCCAAATAATGACTTTTTTTGTTTGTTTGTTTAATACAATTGAGGAGTATTTTAATTATGCTTTCAGTCGCAAGGAAATTTTCTGTTGAGTACTCTTTGCATTGCCTCCTCTTATTATATTTTTTGTCTTTATTTCTGTCTGTAAGAGTTTTAGAATAATAGAGACATTTTACTGTTCAGTGCTGCAAGTAAAAATGCTTGTGTATTGAAGACATAGCTGATTTCCAAAGGCAAATCACTTTGTGTTTAGATCTGATATAACAAATCTTTATTTAAAAGTAAAATTCCGTATAAAATATGAGAAAAATATATCTGCAAATTGTATATACAATTTCAAAATTACCAAAATAAAAATGTGCTTGCCAGTCGTCATCTCTTTTATTAAAAATAGCTGCAAGTAATCCAAATAATTCTTTTATAAAGGCTAAAGTTTTAGAAATTTTCAAGATAAATGATTGCTGCAGTATCTATTCAAGATGCTTTTTATTACTACATAATTCCTTAAGCAAGTTTCTGATCTTTCCAGTGGGATATGACTCTACTAATTCCAGCTTCGTAAAGTCACGCATATAGTCTAAGCTCCCAGTGTGAGCTGTGAAGAAAGATCTGTGTCTTCAGAGCATAAATCACTGACCTTTTTGTTACTAAGCAAGATGCTTAAAACACAGCTGTTTTGGAATATTACAAATTGCATACCACTTAGCCATAAAACATCCTGTCATGCTTTACACTATATTCAGGCTGTTTGTATCATGGTACTATGCTTTAAATTGAGACTGGCCAGTTCTGACAATAAGAAAGTTTTCTTACAGAAGAATGCTGAGTACCCAGTCCTGTACACGGGGATGGCCCAGCACATGCTGCTAGGAATACAAAGACTTTGTCCGTACAGCTACACAGATGGAGCAGGGACATGTGCTGACTAAGTTCTGACTACGTTGCACTAGCTTCAGGTTTTGCACATAAAAAATGAAGCAAAACAAGAACACAGCCAAGGTCCTGCGGGATGGCTTTTTAAATCCTTTGTGCATTCAGAGAAGAAGTAAATTTCCAGACCCATTCATTCCGCATTGGTGTAAATTTTGGTTAAAAAATATTTCTACACAGAACTGTCATAACTTGGGCCAGTGTTATGAAGAAGTGGTAGTTGAACAAAGTACATCTGAAATACTGGCCAAAATCTCTTAAAAGCAGTTTTTAGGTTTTAAAAATTATTATGTGATTATGTTTTGTTGTTGTTGTTGGTTTTTTTTTTTTTGTTTTTTTTTTTTGTTTGTTTGTTTTTAAAATTATTTATTTATTTTTTATTTTTCTCTCATAACCCCTTTACACTTTCTGGTATAACAGCCCCTGGGGAAATGACCCCTATTATAAGCTGTGTTTAGCTAACAAGATAGAGTGTATCACTGGAGTTCAGGAAATGAGGCTTGCTATTTTATATCCCAATTCAGTTAGAAGTGCATTATGGATTCTTTTGTCTTTATTTAAATCTTATAAATGTTGAAGCTCAATCTTATAAATATACGTTTTTGCAGCCTCACTGTATTAGCAAAATTAAATCATTACTGCAACAATAGCTTTTCAAAATTTAGCAGCTGAGATTGATTCCCGGGATGTGACCTGCGTATATGCACTGCAAACGAGTCACTGAATAGAAGATGGGAATTTAAATTACAATCTTACTTTCTATTGTAAATATAGACCAATTTTCCTTCTGTCAGGTATTTGCAATGACATAAACCAGGACTTGCTTCACTTATGTGAGTGGCTTCACTTAAATGTAATACTGTTTTGAGAGCAGAATGAGGTACATTATATGGATGAAAACTCAAATATATGAAATCAAGGGGATGTGTCAGACTCAGGCTGATTTGTCTGAAGAACCTTGAGACAACCAAAGGCTCCAAAAAGAAATATGCAGCAGGTGCTTTAAATACTTATTTTATCGTCTTTGACTTAAGTTGTTAATTTGCTACTTGACTTGTTTTCTGATTAATGGATTTTGTTTGTTTGCTTGTTGGCTTCTTTTGACTTATTCTTCATTACAGTACTTGGTTTTGATCCTATTGTCTTATTTCTGTTGTTTTTTCCTGTCACAGTATAGAGAATATAAGCTCGACATGATCAGATATCTATGAGGGAGAAATCTTTAAGGCAGCAAAGAATTCCTTTGCTTTTTTCCAACCACTTTTGTAGATCTTCCACCAAGGTTAACAGGAGAAATGCTGATAAAGATACTGATAGTAGTTGTACTGCAAGTGCTGCTTTGATTGCTGTAGTGTACTTATACTGGTACAAATACAGTCAGAATTTAAATGTAAGTTGAAGAATGGATGAGGTAACAGATATTTATCTGTAATAAATTTCAGTGCTCACAAAACAGGTTGTAATTTTAACAGTGACTCATCTTAAATAGAAATTATGGGTATTATGCACACGAATGTATATGTGTGGTCTATATGTATGTGTGCGTCTAACAGGAGACGCAAAAAGAAAATTACTGTGGTTTTTTTTTTGGTTTTTTTTTTTTTGTTTTTTTTGTCTCAAGTCTCCTATTTGTTTTGTGATTGATCTGGAAATGTAAATTACTTTGAGCACTTTTTTTGAAAAAAAACCACATGAATTCAGGAATGCCCCACAGGAAACGTCAAATACAGAAGCATCTGTCAGTGTCACAGGAATGATATTCTCAAGGTCAGGCTGGACAAGGCTTTGAACAACCTCATCGAGCTGTAGATGTCCCTGTTCATTGCCCAGAGTTGGACTTTATGGCCTTCAAGGGTCTCTTCCAACTCAATATGTCTATAATTCTCTGACACACTGCTTTACACTGGTCTTCCTAACTCTTTGTAGAGAGCTTTTATGTGTTTGAATTGAAATTTGGGTCACTGGTTGGAACAAAACTACCTAAAATTCCATGTACCTGTTACTCAATAATAATAGAATATGGGAAAAATATCTAAAGTATTCTATTTGTGAAGTCAGAATATTTCAGATTATATTTGTTTCTGCTTTTTTATTTGCCCTTTTCATAACTGTTTTTTGTTTTTGTTTTTGTTTTTTTAAATGCTTGCTTATGTGTTAATTTTAAGACCAGGATCTTTTGATTACTGTGGTTAGTTGGAGGATAAGATTTTTGTTACTGTTATATAATTGCAAGCACTTTCACAGGCTTCAAAGAGGCTGTAAATTATCCTCCTTGTAGGTCTCCAAAAGCTGCCCGGATGTGAGCTTGGGCACCCTGCTCTAGTGGCCCTGATGAAGAGAGGTTGGACTAAAGGGACCCAGAGGTCCACGACAGCCTCAGCCATCCTGTGATTCTGTGATTGTCAGTTTTGTATTTCCTCCGGAATGTTTTAAATGGCAAAATTATGCTAGCTTGTGCATTATAAGCATGAATTCAAGTACCTTCCAAAATATTTATTTCAACCTTTTTAAAAAATTTGTTTATTTATTTATTTTCTTGTTTATTTTTGACTGTCCATCACTGGAAAAAATATTCCTTCTTAAATTTTTACTGGGAAATATTTACTGGGAAGCATTTATATCATGAACTTTTCTCATGGTTTTTCCTATAGGCCCAATTTGAAGAGAGCTAATAGGTAGGATGGAGAAATCTTTTTCCTCTCCTCTACTACAGTTTAGATGTGCAAGAAAAGAAGATCTTCTGTTTTACATCTTGGAGGAAATATTTATATCTCTAAGTTGTATCAAAGTCATGACTGATAGGGAAGATCTGTAGGCTCACAGGGAGAAATAAGAGGTCTGTGAGTTTAATTAAACTTGTTTTGGATTACTCTACTGTTGTTGTCTCATGTATAAGATAGAAAATGGAGCTTAAAATACATATGTTAAAAGAGACATCTGAAATCATTTAATGATACCCTAAGGACAAGCAGAAGATCTGAAAGTGTTTGTTTTTCTGTAAGTAATGGCGCTGTTGGGAACTGAAATATGACCATAATTCAGCAACATAGGGCCTCATAACATGAAGTGCATAGTGATGCGCATCTGCTATACACCTCAAAGGACTGCTTTTGCTTCAAATTCTTTGCTTCACTTTGTATCTGAATAGAGTTAGAACACAACACTTTTTCTCAGTTTCTGTACACACTTGGGCACACAGCTCACAAATCTTGAGTGCTTGAACTGTGTACAGGCAGTTGCCCTGAGGCTATGTCTACATTAGCATTTTACTTCAGGTCAGGACTGTGCTTTTGAAACACATCTCCCACCTACTCCTACTCTCAGTCTTCCTGCATTCTGATTCATGTCACAGAGCAATCTGAGAGCTCACACCTGGGTTGTTTTCCACAGAAAATGTCCCAAAAGTGCATCTAAAGAGTTGCAGACATAAGGGGCTATAGGACTGGAGTTAACTGAAGTAAAAACACTGAAACACGAGGTGTGGATGCCAGGATCCCGGCACTGTTTCAGTCTACAGAGTCCCATTACTTGATAAATTCACATAGCCATAATTAGAGAAATACAGCTCTCACCTGGAGATATCTGGGGGATGGAGCTAGGTGATCTTTAAGTTTCCCTCCAACCTAAGCCATTCTATGATTCTGTGATAATTCCCAAATTGTCTCTGAAAAATCATTAGAACACTGGAAACTGATTTTCTTCCCCAAAGTGAAGTACATTTATTTTGAAATAATACATGACATGGATTTTCAGGGTTCAAAAGCAGTAAATACCTGTAATTATTGGGCCTTTTGAAGTAAAAAGTGCCTAATTAATAATAATAATAATGATAATAATAATAACAATAAAATAAAATAAAAAAGGTCATACTTCAATAACAATGAAGATTCCATCAGCAAGGAAATTTTTTTTAGTGCACTTTCTTACCCCAGCTTTTCACTTGCACGTCTATGGAGTTGATGAGCAGCATGGTGCAGATTTCTGCTGTACTCCTTCCCAGAAGCTGCCAAGGCTCTGTGCAGCAGAAACACTGCAGCTCTGCTGCATTTCAGTCTGACTCTGTCCTTGCTGTGAAATTCCCAGCACTTTCTCAGCATGTGGACATAAGGCTAAACAGAGGTTTCAGTGTTTCATTGTGTGAAGTTAGAGTTTTTAAGTTTCAGGATAATGATCTAAACAATCATGAAAATGAGTAATTTGTGTGGGGAGGGAATAAAATAGCAGCAATAGAGCAGGTCTGACCTTCCTTCATAAAACACTGCCTCCCTATCTTTGTACTTACTTATTTTCTCGTTTCCTTCAAGAAGAAGCAGAAATTATGGAACAGTATTCAGTCTGTATTTTAGATACCAACTGAACTGGTAACCAGATACTCAGAAAAGCCTAAGTAACTGGTTTTCTTTTTGAATTATTTCATTTTCTATATAAAGATGAAGAATTCACTGTCTTTGGATTTTTCAGTAGCAAGGACAATATGGATTTAGATTAATATAATTTTCCTTCACAGAGTAAAGATACTTTCCTAGAAAGACTAGAGATGTACAGTGCAGTTCTTAGAAAATATTACACAAAAGGAATATTGCCTTGTTGATGGAATATTTGTTGTTTTGCGTGGTTCCTTTTGTTTCTTTATTTTTTAAAATTATTATTATTATTATTTTCAGTACTCTCAGTAACTGCAGATGGCTACTGCTTTTAAATCCGGAAAATACATGGAATGTTTTGAGTTGTTATTTAGTAAGTAATTTTCAGTAAATTTAGTAATTTCCTTCCACTTTAAAATTAATTATCAATTAGTTATCAGTGTTCTTCTAGAGGTCAGGATAAAGCATTTTTCCTATGATATCTATGTTCCTGAGGATCTATGGGACTTAAAAATTCTTAGTCTTTTGCTAACTGCAGAGAAGCTTCGTTACCTTTTCCCCAGTGGGAAACTCCACTACAGCTGAAAAGAGGGAAGAAACACAACCCAATGGCCTAGCAAAAGTGGAAAAACAGATAATTTGTTGAACTAGTGTTTGGTTCCTTGAAATATTGGGGTGAGACCTTCAGGTGATCAGTACTTAACCAACAGAGGTTACCAAGCTGAAGAGGAACTGCTAATGAGAGTAACTAATAGAGATCGGGTGTTATTCTGCCTGTTGGAATGCAGTCAGAATGGCAGAGTGTACAAATTGAGATGTTTAGCTTGAGTCATTGTAAAGGCAGATAAACAATATATTTCCATAAGTCTTACATTTGATGTATCTCAGATTATGCTTGCATTGGTTTATCCTGAAGTCTGAAGGAGCCAACAGTGAAGAATCAGAAAACTGAAGAGACCTTTCAGGCATATTTTCCATAAACAGGAAGTGACTTCTTACACTGCTCAGTGATCCACTCTGTGTTGTATTCTATCTTTGGGAATAAGCAATGCATGGGAGGCAAAATGAATACTACTATACCAGACAGTTAGAAAATTGTTTGATAGTATACAGAGTTTTTTCTTATACTAGACATTAACTGACTTATTATACTCATGATTCAAAAAAATACCTTTCCATATACTTTTTACTAGTATAACTTCATATGTGAAGCAGTGTCTAATTGTTAAAGTTGCATTCTTAAAGGCACTTTAATTGTATTAAAAATACAGATTTTTTTTTCTAAATGAATGGCAAATCAACAAACATTTAATCAAAATTTGTCTTTTCTTATTTTTCCTGTATCAGTCCTGTTTGTTATTTGTAATAGTGAAGATTGAACTTCTGTTCCTATAGATTCCACTGATTTTTTTTCTTGGCTCATATAGGATTTATTTATTTTTTCCCGATATCTTGAGGCAAATTGTTGGATGCAAATGAAGTCTAGGGTAGACATAGTAAATTATGTTACAGCAAGCTAGTTAGAATGGAACAACTATAACTTTGAATATACATCAAATAAATGATAGAGGGATTTGATGCTTATATTTCCCTTGAACATAAAATTTTGGACTGTACTAATGGCTACATACTAACAAAGGCATCTAAGAGAAGTTTCTTGCATGGCAGACAATATTTTTGTTTGTGTATTGCACTGTGCTTATCATGAGTTTTCTTTTTTCCCTCAGTGGTCATACTCAGATTTTAATTCTAGACAAAGTATTTCATATGGTGCTTTCCTGCATGCATCTATTATTCTTGGCAGTGTTAGATTCCATCTGCTATTGTTTCCACTTTCACTTAGCTCTCTTAAGTGACCCAAAAGCTCCTTGGCCTGCTTTGGCCTTGATTAATTTAAGACTTATGTCAGTTGTAAAAATTTCCATCTTATTGTTAGTCTATTTCCAGATAATTAACACGTAATTTAAACACTCTTGTCCCTAGTAAAGAACTTGAGGGCACCCTGCTGTTAACCCTTAGGTACACCTAGCAGTGGTCATTAATAAACACATTCTACTTTTGTATGTTGCCTTTTATAGTTGGCTTCTAATCAGTGACAAAGCTTTATTTCCTTGCTCTCTGATTACTTAGTTTCTGCAATAGCTGTTCCTGGAAAGCAATCTCAAAAGACTCTTGAAAGACCAGAGAAGTTGTATCAGCTTCCCTTTATCTTGCTATTTTTTAACATTCTGTAAGCATTCCAATGGTTTAAGAAGACACACAAAGCATGAAGGCTTCTAACTCTAATCCAAATTTATTTATTTATTTATTTATCTTTTAATTGGTACCACAGCCAGGCATTTATTACTGCAGTAACTTGCAGTGTGGAGCTGCTGGAATTCTCTGGTTTCTCTCTGGTGTTACATAAAGATGACTGCTATCCTGCATGCTTCCATATACAATCTAATTTCAATGCGAGCCTACATTGTGGTTTTTGTTAGTCTTAAATTGCTTTGGGACCCTGAATAAACATTGTCCCATTCTTGTGATGCATTGATTTTTTTTATTTATTGATTTGTTCCAGCGGTTTCTCTTATGATATCTGAGTTGTTGAAAGCTCCTTATCTTCAGTGGAAGAGGTTACTATCTCCTTAGTGCTCCCTGGGACAAAAAGTAATGTAAAAGATAATTTGCTTTCTCCACTACATTCTTGTCTAGCTTCTCCTTTAAATTCATGGGAGAGGCATCATTAGCTATTTTTCAAGAGTGATATCTTTTATACCTAGTGACTTAATATATACTGATTTACTCACTCCCTTTCCATGTTAAGGTATGTTGGTCAACATTCATGAATCATGAAGATTATAAACATCTTGAGCCAGGTATACTGGCAAATTCATGTATTCAACTTATTTTCAAAATATGCAGCTTACATGTTGCAGTTCCAAAAATAATACGGATATTCTTCATTGAAGCAAAGCTGACTGGGTTGAAGGCTAATTTTATTTTTATTTTTAATCTCTGACCAAACTAGTATGTACAAAATTAACCTCTGGTTAGATGTAGTGCAGCTTGGTGGCTAGGCATAGTAAAAGTCTCTGCAGTGTGAGAAGAATACCTGCCACATCTTTCTCCCAGTCTAGATGCCTGGTTTCTCAGTCCAGTGCACAGTTGAGATTCCTCAGAAAGGAAGTCAGAACTAAGTGAGGACATGCCAAAAGCTAAAACAAGACATGGAGTATAGAAGGAATAAATAGAGGGCTCTTTTTGGAACATGGAGACTTTGTTCAAGGCTGTCAGAAGAGACTTCAAAACCAGAACCCAGAAACCTCAGCCTCAGGTAGAATCATAGAATCATAGGATGGCCTGGGTTGAATAGGACCACAGTAATCATATAGTTTCAACCCTTCCACTATATGCAGGGCCATCAACCATCAGACCAGGCTGCCTAGAGCCACATCCAGACTGGCCTTGAATGCCTCCAGGGATGGGGCATCCACAGCCTCCTTGCCAACCTGTTCCAGTGTGACACCACCCTCTGTATGAAAAACTTTCTCCTAGTCTCTAATCTAAATCTCCCCTGTCTGTGTTTGAAACCATTCCCCCTTGTCCCATCACTATCCACCCTTGTAAAAAGCTGTTCCCTCTCCTGTTTAAATGCTCACTTCAAGTACTGGAAAACCACAATGAGGTCTCCACGGAGCCTTCTCTTTTCCAAGCTAAACAAGGTCAATTTCCTCAACCTTTCCTCACAGGAGAAGTGCTCCAGCCCTCTGATCATCTTAGTGGTCCTCTCTTGACCTACTCCGAGAGCTCCATGTCCTTCCTTTATTAGGGACCCCAGGTCTGGATGCAGTACTCCATCTCCCTCTCCCTGCTGGCCACCCCTTTTTTATTGCAGCCCAGAAGATGGTTGGCTTTCTGGACTGCAAGCACACACTGCTGGTTCATATCCAACTTCTTATCCACATCCACCAGGACCCCCAAGTCCTACTCTGCAGGGCTGCTCTCAAGGATATCTTCCCTCAGTTTGTATAAATACCTGGAGCTGCTCCGACCCAAGTGCAGCACCTTGCACTTTGCCTTATTGAACCTTATTATGCTAAAACAGGCCCACTTCTCCTGCCTGTCCAGGTCCTTCTGGATGGCTTCTCTTCTTCCAGTGTGTCGATGGCACCACTCAGCTTGGTATCATCTGCAAACTTGCTAAGGGTGCACTCGATGCCATTGTCTGTGTCACTGATGAAGATGTTGAAGAGCACTGGTCCCAAGACTGACCCTGAGGGACACTGCTCGTGACCAGCCCCCACCCCGGCCAAAGAACCATTAATCACAACCCTTTGGCTGCATCCAGCCAGCCAGTTTCTAATCCATCGTACAGTCCATCCTTCAAATTCATACTTCTCCAGTTTAGAGAGAAGGATGTGGTGAGGGACCATGTCAAAGCTTTGCAGAAGTCCAGGTAGATGCCATCCATCTCCCGTTCCCTGTCCACCAAAGTCATCACTCAATCATAGAAGGCCACCAAACTGGTCAGGCAAGATCTGCCCTTGGTGAAGCCATGCTGGCTGTCTTAAATCACCTCTTTGTCTCACATATGCCTTAGCTAGCATAGCTTCTAGGAGGATCTGCTCCATATTCTTCCTAGCACAGAGGTGAGGCTTACCAGCCTGTAGTTCCCTGGGTCTTTATTTCTGCCTTTCTTAAAAATGGGAGTAATATTTCCCTTTTTCCAGTCTCCAGGGACTTCACCAGACAGCCAGGATTTTTCAAGTACGATGGAGAGTGGCTCAGCAACCACAATAGCCATCTCTTTCAGAACCCTAGGATGGATATCATCCAGTCCCATGGACTTATACACGTAAGAACCCTCCACACTGGGATGCTGCCAATGGACTCTTGTGAGGCCCCATCTGGAGTACTGTGTCCAGGTGTGGAGCCCTCAGTACAAAAAAGATATGGAGATTTTGGAAAGGGTCCAGAGGAGGGCCACAAAGATGATCAGGGGGCTGGAGCACCTCCCCTATGAGGACAGGCTGAGGGAGTTGGGTTTGTTCAGCCTGGAGAAGAGAAGGTTGCGGGGTGACCTCATTGCAGCCTTTCAGTACCTGAAGGGAACTTACTCCCAGGAGGGGAGTAAACTCTTCGAAAGGGCTGATAATAGCAGGACTAGGGGAAATGGTTTTAAGTTGAAGGAGGGAAGATTTAGGTTGGATGTTAGGGGAAAGTTCTTTACTAGAAGGGTGGTTAGGCCCTGGAACAGGCTGCCCAGGGAGGTTGTGGATGCCCCGTCCTTGGAGGTGTTCAAGACCAGGTTGGACGGGGCCCTGGGCAACCTGATCTAGTAAATGTGTATGTTTGGTGGCCCTGCCAGGCAGGGGGGTTGGAACTACATGATCCTTGAGGTCCCTTCCAACCTGGGTAATTCTGTGATTCTGTGACGTCCCAGTGGCTGTTGCTGACAGGCAAGCCTGAAAACTGTCTCTGCTGTTGCTGTGAGGTGTTTGTTTGTTTGTTTGTTTTTTACCTTTTCAGGGAAAAGCATGCACTGATCATTTTGTGCATGCGCCGTAGATCCATTGCGGAGCCTGCTGTGCTTACCTGTACTAATGTTTGTGCATTTAGCAAGTAATATCGCAAGGCAAGCTGCTTTTGTGTACCACGTGGAAAGGAAGGCAGCATGTGTTTCTCTAAGAAGGGGTACAGATGTGGAAATATTTTTAATACTACTGGTAATTTTCCAAGTATTTTGATAGAAAATCTTCAGTCACATCTGGTGAATGACTGTTGATCACATATGTCTCTGACAGCTCTTTAGCCTCATACAAAACTCTTCTTTTGCTCTACAACACCTCTCACTGTCTGAGCAAAGAAAGAAGTACATACGCTATAAGAGGTATGAAGTAACCCTTTAAACTTTCCTACCTGTCCCATCAATGATATGAGGCTTTGGACAAAGCAATAGTGGAACAGTTAGCTTGTTAGAGGTAATTCTCACTGGAGGTTACCTACTTCAAGATAAACACTCCAGAGATTGTTAAACCATTAAATGTTACATGGTTTGAAACATTTCAAAATTTACACACAGTGCAAATTTTGCCTCAGTAATAGCTTCTTCTGGGTCTTCTTTCATAGACAAATGCCTGTTTCAAACACCAAAATATACTTTGTTGGTACAGGGGGCATTTAGTCACTGTCTTGGGGGGTTTCGTAGGGATCTGAATAGAATCCCTTCTCTGTCCCACTCTCAAAAGCATTCAAATAGGAAGTACTTAGGAGGATACACTCAGGAAACTGTGTCTAAGAAGCAATTAACTGGTTATCATAGGCAAAAAGCACTCACTGGAGTCAAGATAAAATCTAGGATCTAGCTTTTATCAAATAAAAAGCTAACACAAGAATAAGTGTTTTTTAGTGCTCTTAGGCAAAACGCTGTACTTAGTTGGAACTGTGTAGTTCTTTTTAAATACGGATGATTAAAGTGAAGAAGAATATTAAATATTTATTGAGAACTTGTGTTGGTTGTTGATAATCCTGGATACTTCTATATGATCATCTTACTGCTGTGCTAAAGAATGTACTAGTTCATAGTAGGATTCTTTTTTCTGTTGTTTTTATGTTGAAGACCATTTACAGAAAAATCATTGTCCTTGCTACAAGAAGCAGTGAATGTTTTATGGATACACTGCATTAATATCCCCTCCTAGGTGTAACACTTTCCTCTCTTTATGTGAGAAAGAGCATATTCCTTATAGACTGGCAGGAGGTGAGGTCTCCAGACAGAAGAGAAATCCAGTCAGCTCTTTGTGTCCCCCCAGCCCCTCTCACAGGTAGGGCAGTGAAAGAAGTAAAAATGGCTTTGGCTTTGCATAGTGCTGTTCAGTAAAAACTGAAACATGTGTGTTACCAACATTGTTTTTCTCCCAAAGCCAAAGCATAGCATAATATCAGACACAATGAAGAAAAAATGAACTACCATAGGAAATCAGGACAATCTCTTTAACATGAGCAGCCTTGCTGGCTCCTAGTTGGCAGAACCTGTAATTCTGACATCACATCAGCTTTGCATTCTGACTGGATGTGATAAATTTTACATGCAGGGGCTAGGGATCTTGTAATAAAATACCTTTGTTTTCTGTTTAGTTAGCAAAAATCAACAGCTGGGCAGCTACAGGATATTATAAGTTCATTTTATTTGATTTGCCCTTGTGGCTGAATGAGGTATTAAAAGAAGCTTTTCCATTCACTATTTAGAATACTGTTTGGAAAAATCCCTCTTTACACATTACTTCTAAAAGACCTACTGGAAGTCAGAGCCTTTCTCACACGTTTTTCCTTTTCTTCTCATGTACAAGTTCTAAAATATTTTCTTCCTTTCTTTACTGAGAAAAATATCCACTTAATATCTACCTATTTACTTGGTGATAATGAAACCCCAAAACTATTTTACCCAAACATTTCCAAAAACACTGTCATATACAAGATGAATCCAAATATTTTGATGTAACATTTTGGTCCATAAAAGCCTCTCTTGTAAAAGGCACCAACAAAGGCTGTTTCTACTGTTCTCTAGCAGAAGATCACCATTCAAAGACTGAGAGAGCATGATGCAGCATGCACAGAACTACAGAGCTGCTACAATTTGCATATTGTCTTTTGAAAAGAAATGCAGGCATGACTCCATCCTTCTAGCCAGCAGCTTATGGCAGTAGCAGGATAGTTTCTCTGGACTGGAGCACTGGAGACCATAGGGTATAAATTTAAAGCTGTCTGCATAATTCCTCAGGAAAGCAATCAGAGTGTCTTAAATAACCCCTTGTGGTTTCCCACCATAACAACTGCTGTATTTTCCCCTGTCCAGCATGGCTGTGAGTTGCTTCCATATACAGGATGTTCCTGTGTGCTGGCAGTCGCTAGCAGTTGAAGCAGTTCCTTGAGATCATTGGCAACAGGAGTAAAACAGAAGCAGATCGTCATTTTTGCTATTTAAATGAGCATTGGAGAAAATGGTTAGCTTACTTTTTGAGCATAATAGCTGTTTTCTGTAAATAGCACCTGCTTTTCTAAATTCTTTTCCACTAGATCAACACAATTAGCATTAAGAGTAAGATAAGCTTGCTGAGTCCAGAAGGGATATTAGTTAGATATCCCCAGGGAATGGCCGTTTTGGAAAAATGCCTGTCTGTTTTCACTAGAGGGCTTTTTTATGAACAGAAGATGGTATGTTTTCATGCATATTTTAACTTCTAAAATGCATAAACTGCATTGCAATTGAGGATGGTAAAGCTGCATCTGGATTGAATGTCTGCATAAAAAGTCAAATTCAAGACAAATTGAAATAGCAATCTTCAAGGCTTTCAGATGTTTCTAAACTTAAACGTGACAGGCATTAAAGAAAATTTAGGTCAACTACAGTTTGATGATTCTTGTCTTCTGTGAAGTTGAGCTGCCAATAAAATGCTAAATAAAAACCTGAAGAGCTTTACTAAACAGTGAAAAATTGTAAAGAATATCCAGGAAATCCTGTCTTCTGTTTTTTTTAATTAAGGGATCAAATATGTGATCTCAGACCCTCTTAGATCTAGGGGGTCAAGTGTTTATTTCAGCCTTTAAGAGAGTTAGTGAGGATCTATTTTTCTCGTTCCCATTAACCCCCAGGAATGTATTTATTTTTTAATATTTTTTTCCAAAAGTGTAATAGATTCCTTAAAGGAAACATTGCCTTTGTTTTTGAGGGACTGACAGGTAAAATTAGGAATGTTTTTTCTTTTATGTTTGAATTTTCTATATTACAGTGAAGAGTTTTTCCTGGAGATGAATGATTTTCTCTGACTGTAGTTTGTACTTTTGGCTACAGTATACTTTAGGCTCTTAATTACACATTATTGAATTTCAAAAAACATAGAAGGCCCTTTGTTGTCTTAATGTAAAAGAGAAACAGGATAATGTGCTTTAGAATGGCCTGTGTGTTGTTAGGTGTAATAATACAAGATTTGCCAGCTTCATCACTTTTGGAATCTACTTATGGTCAGAATTTACAAACAAACCGTGTACTGCTTCAGAGCATAACATTTCAGCCTACAAGATGTTGATCACTCTTCGAGTAATTAGATTTGCTAACATGAAAGTGGGTTGAAGTACTGGCCTCTAATAAGAAATTTGTTAGTTGCCATTTTTTCCTCCTGTGATTTTTCTAAGCTGACCTTCTCAATTGTCTTCTCACTATGTATCGATCAAGCTGAAGAGCTGGTATGCCAGAAGTGATATTCAGCTTGGAGGTGTTCTTACTTGTCTCAAATAAAAGAGAAAGGAAAAGCATCACCAGGCATGCCTAAATTACATTTGTCTCACTATCAGAGCACTAAATCATGGGACCTCTGTGTAGAGTCTGAATAAACAAGCTTTAAGAAAGGTTTTTCCAGGATTTGAAGGGATTGAAAAAATCCCCTTATGAGCTGCCAAGCACTTGGGATATAATTCATTTCATAAACTTTTTAAACAAAATATAAGTGTCTGGTTAAGCAAGTTAACTTGGCTCCCCGTGTAGTTAATGGGTAGAAAATGGTTTATTTTATTCTCTAAATGTGAACTTAAAATAGATGGTTTGAATTACCCTCTGAAGTTTCTGCACTCTCTCCATTAATTGGAGAGAGATTCCTCAGCTCTAACTTCAGTTTCTAAAAGTTAGATTTAAAAGTCTTTATTAAACTCAGTGTATCAAGTGGGGAAAATAACATTTCCAGGGAATGATCCATCCTCTTCTAACACAGGTATTCATGGCATAGCAAATGAATCTATGAAGGGAGCCCAGGGTGACAGACATCTAACAGAGAAGACAGGTTAGCCTAGACGGCTAAAATTAACTGAGATGAAATTCTCCCTGTTTACTTGGACAGCAAGTTAGCCACAACAACTGCAGAGCAGTGTTTCTGCTCTCAAAGGAGAGTAGAGCTACAAATCCATCATGTCATAGATGTGTTGGTGATCTTCAATTAGCTTTTCTCCTGATTTCATTGTGTGCAAAGCTATGTGATTCTTCAGAGTATGTTTGAGAAGAAAAATGCCTCTGCAGGATGTCTCTGCAGCAGAGCCTTCTGCATAGATGAGGCTCTTCAGTGCTGTGCCTTTGGAGGCTTTCCACACACAGTCTGTGGGATTAGATGTCTATGGGAGGTGGGGCTGTTATTTGCAACAAAAGTTTCTGAAAGAAAATTCAATATTTCCTAAGTGTCAAGGGATGCAGTTTCAAATTATTTTTCATACAAAAGCAAGGATTAGGGGGATCTAATGAACTGCATCATTCAAGATGTACACCATTCCCCTGATTAGCAAATGATGTTATTCTGCATAAAATTCTTTGTTCTTCTCTACCATCAGGTGATTTGCTTGTAACTCACACTTAAGAACAAGTTGTTATTTAGCATCACTGTTGATTTCAGTATATAATATTCTGGGAGGAAATTCTCAATTATTTACTATCAGTAAGTCACTGCAGCCCCGTTCAGTAGCAAATCTGTTTCTCCAGGCTTGTGAGTAAATAACTTCAGTATCAAGTAGAGTGCATGTTTGCAGCTACTATATTGTAATTGCTTGTGCACGTGTGCTTGTATTCTGACAGATTGGAGAATTCAACGCTACTCATTCTACCCACGCTGTGAATATTATTAAGCAAATATGAAAGTACTGGAAGATACATTGGATGATTTATTTCCTCTCTTTTTTCTTTCTCTCTCTCTGCCTTAAATGTCCCCAGTCAATTGATGCGGACAGATACAAGCTGAATAATAACCCTGCAATGGGAAAACACTATACAAGGTAGAACTGTAACAGGGAACTTAAGTTTATCCACCTGCCTACCTTCCCTTTCTCACTGTAATAAGAAGGTTACTGTAATTAAACTGCAGTAGGTAGGTTATCCTTAGAATTTTTCCAGTGGTCATAAAGGCATATGTTATGGGCTTTATACTACAGTTTTAATCAGTTCTGGTCTTTATCTCACTGTATTCAGTTTCTATACATCTCTTTCCATGATCACTTCTTGGGATGACACTGGCTGTAATCCAGAACAAGGAATGAACAGAGACTAGTGGTGTCTAGAAAAATGCAGTGCTAGGAGTTAATTCAGTGTGGTTGATACTACTAAGCATTAATCCTTTCTAGGGAACTTTCAATGAAGCTTGTGCATATTATTTTTCCTTCCTTTGTTTGCACTCTGGTTGCTAAGGAGAGATAAACATAAGACACATACCTGATTAGCACCCTAAATTCAGGCAGCAAGGAGACCAGTCATAGAGCTGCACAGAGCATTTTGTTTGAGAGGCAGGAGAATTTCTTCCTTATTGTGTTATATTTATTGTTGACAGGAGATTTCAATTTCAAACCATCACAGACTGGATATTTACAAATAAGACTCTTTGGGGCAGGTAGTTGGTGTCTGTGTTTCTTTGACATATTTGTCTATTTGTTGCCCTTTACCTAATGATCCACTCTTCTTAACTATCTGCAGCTTTCTGGCTTATATTTCGAACTTTTGTCTGAATGATGATCTGCCCCTAACTGAGGTTTGCATCATCTCCTGTTTCACTAAATATACTTCCAACTTCAGCTTATAGTAGGGAAAATAATAGGCATAATTACACATAATTGTAGCATGATCAGGAATTACAGTAGAAGCCACTGGAATGCAGTCACTGTTTCTCCATACTCCAGGTGAAAAGAGATCTGACACATTATAAGAGGAAAAAAGGGAGGAATTACTTTCCAGAAAATATCTGACATAGAGAAGTAGCACGCAGTATTGGTTTAGAGGGGTGGTATTACTATCTCCAGGAAGCAGGAAGTGATTCTAGGGAGAGAGTTATGTCCACATGGTACGTTTGTGCCCATTTGTTCTACTGGCTTTGCTATTGCACTTCTGGGTCCAACTTTGTTGTAGGCAGGTGTGGTGGAGGAGGATAATAGACGGAAAAGAAAAGGCGGAAGGAAATGTGAGAGAACTTTAAGGAAGTTTTTATCTTTTAGCAGACTGAAAGAAAATGAAGACATCCTTCAAATCTCCCAGATGCAATTTGAAAGTCAGGTGTGAATTTTATGCTATCTATAGCAATTTTATCAAGAAAAGTGAATTTCACAAGAAAATAGGTGAACCTCTGTTTACACAGAGCAAGTGAAACACTTGAAACAGCACAATATTATGGTTGGATTACACTTCAAAAGCAAAGAAGCAACGTGAATATTATGAAAGCTGACAAGTTATGAAATTATGATAGCATTATGAAAACTTTAGAAATCCGAAATAATTATTAATGGCAGCACTGTGTCTTGTAGAATTGCATGAAGTATAAAGAATGAACTTAATGTTTAAAAGAGAAACTCAAGTGAGCCTTGAATAGCAATATTGAATGAAATCAGAACTGAAGGAGAAGCTGAAATGCAATATGATTGAATCTTATTTTACAGATTATCCTTTTGTTTATACACTGACCTCTCAGCAGAAACAGGGTAGCCATGTTTGGAGTCTTTGTTTGTGTTTTTTAATTTTTTTTTTTTTTATTTTTTATTTTATTCTGAGAAAATATTGCCGAATATAGACTATTTAATAATGTAACATTCAATATGATTTTTCTTTCACATATAACAAATAAATAAAAAAAGAGAACTCCATAGTCTGGTTTTGAATATAAGCTTCAATCTGAACCAGCCATAAACAAATGTTGCCATTTTGAAGTCTTTAACCACATAATAAGTGATTAACTTCAAATCACTAATGACTTGAAGTGATTCAGCAACTGAAAGCTAACAGTACCTATCCAAATAGTCTAAGTATTTTTAACTGAAGCAGACTAATATATGGTAAAAAAAAAAACCTAAAAAACCCCTCAAGCTAACCTACCAGTTGCAAGCAAGCATCAGAACTGGAATGGCTTTATCTCCTGTTCAGTGTCTTCTTGAAAACAGACAGACAGCTACTACTCACTAAACAAGATAGAGAAATCAGGCAAGAAATTGCTATATTACTCCACTTTTGAATGCCTATGGTCCCTTTGTTATCAGGTGATGCTGTATCGCTAGAAAGGAGGACTGACAAAGGGCAGATTTAAGGCCTGGAGGTTTCAGTTATGTTTCTGAGTTGTTATTTCTTGATGTTAGCTTTGATTTCACTTGTGCCAAGAACAGAACATACACATATTTTGTGAATGGAGCAGATTAAAAAAGAATATGCCAACCCACTATATCACTCACAATCAAAAAATCAATACACTCTAGAAAGCCAATACTTTATTTTGACTGTTTGTAAGTCTAGATAATATATGACTGCAGTAAAAAAAGCAAAACAAATATCAGGTTTTTTAATTCAATTTCAGGCAAACAAAGCCTGTTTCAGACTGTATCTAAAGCTATGGCAGAAGCTGTGTTTGTGGAACAGAATCACCCTAAGAATGCTAGGTAAGCTCATGGTCATTATCAGGGAAATATATCTCATATATCTTCTGCTTTCCATGAGGCACGGCAATGTAAGGAGCTTGGATGTGTCAATATATCTTATCTATAGGAAGAGATCTTTTAGGGGTAGGCCATTACATTTAAAAAGACAACTGTGTCGTGACTGTCTAGGGATGTGTATGATTACAGTTAGAGCTGGATGTATTCTGATGAAATCATTGAATAACCTGATTGTATATATGAGGACATCACAATCTGCTATCAGGATGGAACAGAAATACCCTGAATAGTCATTAAGCCTAAACTGATCACATTGGTCTAAAAACGTATCAGGCTACCAGGATGGCAAAAAAATGTTTTTCTCCTTTCCATATGAGAAACAACATAGTGTGAAACATGGTAAACAGATGTAGATAATGTTGCTCTTGAAAGCAAGCTACCTTCCGTCTGCAATTCCCTAAGAAAAAAAAAAAAACAAAAACAAAAACGAAGAGAGAAAACCTGTGAAGAAGAGTAACTTGGAGAAGATAAGTTCTAAGTTCTTCTCTTCACAAATGCATAGAAACCATATGCAGGAGAGGTACAATTTTATACAAGAGAGATAGGATTAAATTTAGGAATTGGCTAAGTGTGGAGAAAAGGACAGAGAGTCAGTACTTCAGAGGCCTCCAGAAAAAGAATATCCATAACTGCTCAGATGTCTATGAATTTTAGTCAAACTGAAGTAGGAAAATGATGAAATCATCTGGAATTTCAGTAGGTGTGTAGACTGCATTAATTGAAATGGAAAACATAAATGTCTAAAAAACAATTAAGTCTTTTTGTCTGCTCACTTTCTGTATTACCTGTTTTTGAGGAAGAAAATAGTAAATCTGTAGCTTTGAACATGGGGATAGCTCAAAAGTAGTAGCGTCAGTGGTACAGTGATGGTCAAGAAAACCATGCGGTCTCATTGCTGCAAAATGATTTGCTTGTCATTCTCTTCCAAAGAAGCCATAGAGACCAAGGGAAACTTAAGAAGAGATGGACCTATGTGAGACTAAAATATATCAGCCTGAAAAAATTTCATCTGGAGACATCTACTAGAGTTGTGGTATGTGTTTAATTTTATGCACAGTGAGTACTTCCTGGAAAGACAAACCAAGATAGTGCATATGTCTTTGCAAGACAGATTCCTGAATTTAAAGTAGCATGGTGCTAGAATCTTAAATGAATATCTGCCCATCAAGATGTCAGTAAAATATTCATGTCTGTCAGCATCTTCTTGATATGTTTGCTTATATAGAAGTACGGTAGTGGTGTCAATGGGTTGCGCTACTCTTAGAAGTGGTGCTAATCTCTAAAGCCAATGCCATTTATTAGATTTAAGTCTATCGAGTTAGATTTAGGCTATCAGTTAACATAGCTGTCTGTACACATATACATTTCCTTAATAAATCTAAATTATCGAGAAAATATTTGAAATAATGCTTGGAAAAGTAGCAAGGTGAAGACATAGCTTTAGAGAGTAGTGAAGAACGAGTGAGTTTGACACCTGTGTAGTTTAGGTTATTGCTAGAGGGTGGAAATTTAGGTCTTATGAGCCAATGAGGCTTTTGTCGTTGTGACATTTCAACCAGCTATTCACAGGTGGCATGCTATTGTAACTGCACTCAAAATAGCATCAGCTTTTTTTAAACCATAATGATAATTGAAAGTTTGGCACTCAAATACTTCAGCTCATTCGACTTTCAGCTTGCTCAATGGAGTTAAAGGAAGCACAATACACTGATCCTCTGGCAATTGCACTGGAGCTTTTGCAGCTGAAAGTAAGCTCTAAAAAGAAAAGCTATACATAGCATAGCCACATATCATTTGGAATACCACTTTTCTTACCATGAATGACAATTGTACCCGATATTAGCTGTGGTGCTGATACTAAAAGAATAGCACTAAGGTCATTTCTTAGCTAGGGTCTTTGGCATTGCTGAGGCAGTGCAAAAGTCTGTTGACTGTTGCTCTCTGGATGTCATCTCTTTTGGTCTATACATTAGGAATCATTTGATTGCTTGTTGGTAGCTGAGATAATTAAGTTTGCTTTTTTGAAAAAGTCCCTTGTGTATATATACCCTATGTAGCTTGGGTAGTTAATATTTCATGCATTTTATCAACTACTTACATTGCATGAACTTTAACAACTTTAAGTTAGAAATACATGAGTAAGATGCAGTTTAGTTTAGAATAGGATTTCTCTCAGTTTATATAAATAGGAATATATATATTTTTATATCTTTCAGAGGAAAACTGAGCCACAGAGAGGCCATTTTTCTTCTAGAAAATGTGCAAGTCACCACTTTTTGGCAATTGTAGTACAGACATTCAACTTAGAATGATTTATCTAAAATAACCGAAAACCATTTTTCTTAGAAAGATCAATAAACTTGGGAATATGTCTCTTTACACTGCTAAACCTTGGATAGTAATTTGTTTCAGTTTATAGGTAGATAGTTATTGCTACCAAATTAGATTGTGTTAGTTTTGTGAATTGACTTTGAATTAGTGCAGATGAGTATGTAATAATCAGGACAGTGAGAATTCATGCTGTTGAAAAATGGATTAGGTAGTGCTACAAATCTGCTTCTTAGGAATTTGGCCAAACAAAACCTTCAAAAGCTGTTTACTTCCTTTAATCAAATGATAAAAATGTGAATCAGACAGTTTGTAGGTTAGTGAAAAATGTGGACAGCTCTTTATCTAGGAGCCAAAGTTAATGCTGAAAACCTGAAAGACTATTTCAAATGAGACAATTCTGGTTTCATTTTTACTTTCTCTCTTCAGACTACTTCACAAACAGAAATCATTTTTCCCAAGGCCTTGTTATCAAAGCTTTATCTGTAAAGGAAGGAGGGGTTCACATGTATTTCAAAATGGTTCAAAAATGGTTGGTTTACTACTACGAAATTCTGTATAAGCCTGCATTTCCATAGAAGCATGGCTTCAGGAACTTTACCGTTGCCTCCACCCTTTCCCACTTTACACTATGGCACTTTTAGAAGTCTGTTTTTCAAAGGCTGAGCTCTTCCTGTACAACCAATATAAAATAGTCTCTAAGCACAGGATTTTCTTCAAATTGAGAAAATTTCATTCTCTCTTGAAAAATGCTTAAGCTTCAGTGTTGCTGTTCTATAGTTACCCATCAATTTTATGGTACTTTGATAAATTTTTGTTCTCTGACAGAGTGTCTGGGAAGATTCCAAGGCAGAATGTTGGTTGAATTTTGTCTTTTGCATACTTCTTTTGGAAGAGCATTTTAAAAATCCTAAATATCCATATCAGGCCTTTTCTGTGAATATTTTTATCATCAGCTTCTCTTGAGTAGATCGCTCTGAAAACAACAAGAAGAATATGTAGATGTCTTTTTTGAGACTCTAGTGCTTTTGTATCGCTCAATTTATCTTTCTAGTAGTCCTAAGGAATGGAAATTTAATTTGAGAATTCTGCCTCAGGCTCTTCCGGATGTATCAGCTTTTTCCTATTTGCTCATTCCAACACCCATGAGTCAGGGCACCAAATGTTCCCAGTGAGGCTGTTTCCAGTGCGTAGCTGAAGTTGCAAGCACTTAGTCACAGATGAAAGAGGCATGGATGAGTATCTGTGTGGCATCAGATGTGCAAATGGGAAGGATCTTTTCCACCATGAGGTATATGGGGAGAGAGCTCTAACAAGATGGCAGGCATCAACAGTATGCAGAAGATAAAATGAAGCAAACAAATAGTGCTTAGAAATATTAAACCACTTATATTCTTTCTTAGTGTATTCATTCCACTGTCAGATTCTGAGCAGTTGTTAGTTTTCTTTAAATTGCATCATAATTCATATAATTTTTGTATAATGAATGTCCTAATTAAAGGACTCAAAATTTTGTAAGGATTTCTGACAAATAAAAGAGAAACTAAATGTGAAAAAAATAATAATAAAGAATTACTACTTCCAGTATGTAAATGAATTCAGTTATTATGTGGCATCCTCTTTCTCAAGATTATATTTAAATGGATGATTATGCACTCTGACTTTTCCACTTTCATTGAAATTCAATTTTTTTTTTTTTTTTGGTAAACATAATCTGTAATACAGATTCCATCAAGATACAAAATGAAGGCTTACAGACAGGATGAATTTGCTAGGAAAAAAACCCAAAACCACAGAATCCAACCTATTCTAATTACTGAGATAATCAGAATATTCTTGCACTGATTTTATTTGCTTGATTAGTTCAGTTCCTTTCTTGGAAGTGCGTAAAATATTTGATTTATTTTCAGCTTAAAAAAGAAATAACTTTATCTATAATTTTAGTCATTTTTAATTAATTAATTTAGCATTTAAACTATATCTAATAAACATACATTAAATATGTATATTAATGAAGCTCAAGTCAACAAAAGAAGTGAAGTAGAGAAAGAAAAATGTTATGATCCATGAGATCAGTGAACAGAAAAACTTATTAAGTGCGTCTTAATTTTGCAGAGATAGTTTATACTACAACTAATTGGACAAAGTATTAAAAATGAATAAAAAGTACTTAAAATATGTTGTTGAGGAACATTCACTGACAATATCTCATTTATAACTAGTTTTAAAGGCAGCTGTATCTCCAGAGCAATGACAGTATTTTGCATCTTTGATCTGGTCTTTAAACCAGAATTTAATGTATTAGAGTTTCATGATGTAATTGTAGTTGTCTTTCTGTTCGGATCAAAAATGCCTTTATTCAACCCTGGAAAGAGTTGAAGTGTGCCAGTACACGTAAGTACTTCCTGATGTAACATTCTTTCCCACATCACAAGTTGCAACTGCATTTACTGTACAAAATACTTTATTTCTCCATGCAGTGTCCACCATGTTCCACAGTTTATTCTCAAAGAAAATAGAACATTATAGGGTCAGCTTCTGTATTAGAACCTACAGTGATAGAGGTTTAGTCTGTGATGACCAGGAAAGCAGAATTAACACTGACAGCTTTCGTACCTGATCCTGGAAAAAGCTACAGGGACTCTGTATAGCAAATTCTGTTATGCTAAAATCAGACAAGAGGAAAGGTGGAGCAAGGTATGGCTGAAATCCTGTCTGACATCTTTCAGGACTGTCTGCATTTTTGAAAAAACGGATTGTGCACCCAAAAGCCGGGCCCTGATTTTTATGGAATAAGATCCCTTTTTTCAGTGGTAGTCCATTCAAGAAGCCAGGGCTTTAAGCTTTCTTTGTCCTCAGTACTTCTTGCCTACAATTTAACCAGTAAGGTAAGGATTTCTACAGATGAGTACTTCTTAGTGCTCCTGTTAAGTCTAGGCTATACTGCAAACAGAAATGAAAAATTCATGGATTCTCATGGCTTTACCCTGAAGTCGGTACTTATCAGTTTTGATTCAGATTCCCTTCCTAGGTCATCTACTTCTGGTCTCATGGGGTTTCCATTTCCTGACTGTACTGTGTTCTGTAGCACTCTCGCTGGTGCTATCCTGGAATATAATGAGCATAGGCTCTACTTCCTCCAAATTCAGAGTGCCTCAGCAGCAGACTCCATTTCCTCACCCCAGCCTATCATGTATTAAAGGTATAGTGAGGCCATGGCATCTTTCAGTAGAGTTCTTTGCAGTCTTACTGACTTATTTTGGTATAACCTAAACTACCATAAGCAGTTATTTACAGTACTCAGAGACGTGACTGTTTTCAGGAAGAGGGGATCTTCACTGAATGTCTTTAAAAGCACAACTTTTGACAAGTGGAGAGGTTTCACTGAAAACTATAGGTTTTGAATCTCTCACATCCAATCAGGCACTCTTGGATTTGTCTCCTGAACACATACTTCTGAATTGCATGTGACTTGTGGCCTGGATTAACCTTTCCAGTGAGAAGTGTGCAGGAAGTGATTAAAGATACTGATTATGTAAGTGATTATAAAGTTTAGAATTGATAATCTAATACTTTGCTTTTCTATGTTTGCAGTTCAAAACTTCAGTAATATGTTTTTAGATCTTTACTTAAATCAAAATGTTGTGAATGTAATTTAATTATCTTTCTCAGTAAGAAAAAAGAGTAAAGAATTTTTCAGGAATGCAGCAAGTAAATAAAATGTAGCTGACTTCAGGACATAAGGAAATGAGATACAGAAAGGGAGAACATACATGAATTAGCAGAACACAGATTAAGTCTCTCAAGGCCCACTTAGGCATTGAACTTGATAAAGGTAGACTGAAGTCAGTTGAGAATAACCAGCACTGGGATGTGCATCTTGTCCTCGTCAGAACCACAGTCTGTGCCTGGAGTCTGTTATAGCCTCCTACGGATATTCTCCTTAGCCAGACAAAACCAGCAGCTTTTGTTACCTGTAAACTCATTTCCTCTGGAGATATGTGGTGACTCGGGTATGTTTACAATGACAATCCGTTATTTATTTCCTCATCCACTTACAGTCTGCAAAAATTTAGAGCAGACAGGATAAAATTTAATGAGAGATCAAGTTATATATTTTCTTAATTTAGCTTAATTTCTTTATTACTTGCTTTCTGTTCTTACTTGGAAAGTACAGTCTGCACAGTGCAGTTCATGTGTGTGATTATGTCTGCACTGTATTTTAGTGTGGGTCTATTCTTGCACAAAAGCAAACAAAAATCAGAGAAAACCCAAAAGAAACACATGAAACACTCAAAATAGAGACTGCGTTAATTTTGAACCAGGCTGAAAAGCCACAGCCTGTCAACAGTGTTCTTCACACAGTAAAGAATAGAACGGTGTGCAAAACTTTTACTGCACACTGAACAATTAGTGATGTGAGAAACAGTCAGATTCCTTTCTCTTCCAGAGGAGCTGATGAAGTTTTAGGAGGCAGCTTCCGTTCTGCTTAGGTCAGTTATCTCCCAGTAACAAGACAGGACACTCATTTAACATATGGGATGGACCAGAACTCTGAATCCCCAGGTTTAAGCATCATTCTTTAAGCTGGTATTTTTATAATGGTCCTCATAGCTACATGTGTTTCAAGATTTTTTTACCTATTGAGAAGAATATTTATGAAGAAATGAGGAAAGGGACTTTGAACGAAAACAAGTATAGTGAGACCTATCAAGTAAAACTGGTGCAGTAGGGTTTCCTATGTTATATTATCTTTATTTAGTACTCTACTCTTACGTAACTACAAAAGTAAATCCCTTGAAAGTTGTATTCCCACTGACAGCCTCCCTGCTATTTTATTGTGGCATCCTCCATAGTTAATGGTCTATACAGCTTTCTTTGTAAGTTGTAATTTTTCAAGTCATTATTGTAGCAACACAATTGTTAGAAAGGGATTTAATCCTGGGACAGTCCGGAAAATGAATTTTAGTTTAAACTAGTTTACCATGTCTAAATTACAGGCAGACAGACATTTTTCATTTTTCGGGTTTTATCCATCTTTTTCTTTAATAAGCCAATTTATTTTCTTTTGTAAACTGATATGCTTCCTCTGAAGTTTGTATAAAGAATGTTGGGCTTCTGTTTAGAGTAACTGTCTCAATAATCAAACAAGGATTATTTTACTGCTTTCAGTGTACTGCAGATCTGAGTCTGCAATTATGCTTGTGCACTTTTTCAAGCTGATGGCCAGCAGTGCAAGTTTATAACGCGTGAAGGAGATCTATAGATGCTTTGCATGGCAAAGCCAGAAACAGGCTCCTGACTTTCTGACTTATTGTGGTAGCTGCAATGTATTTTATTCTTGAATTAACGTCTGCATCACCTGAACAGTAATAAAACTTCCATAATTTTTCATATCTAAGACATTGTTATGCAGGAAAATGGCTCTTCTGCTTCTTCCACTGGCAAAAAATGTAATAAATAGACTGCACGTTTCATGGAATCTCAGGTGTGTGCATACTGAAGACATAGAGCTCTATGCTGGATGCCAAGCTGCAATCCTAGGCACCATCTTATTTTACAGCAGTGACAAACGTAAAACAACAGCACTTCTTTTAATATAAAAGCCACTCAGAAGAAAATTCCATTCTTTTCTACAAGCAAGCAAGAAAATGTGCAGTAATAAGACGCATACACAAAATCAATGTTCCTCTGCTCTTTGGGACTAAAAAACCGCAGTTTCTGATGACGATGTTGTGTGTGGCAATCTTGAGGTTTCTAAGAAGGGCACTAGAGCAAGCCTCAGTTTGTTTTTTTTTTGTTTGTTTGTTTTTTATTGGTTTTTTTTTGTTGTTGTTTTTTTTTTACATATTTCTGCATCTATAAATCCATAATTTTAAAACAGACACCAATACATGTATCTGTAACACAGAAAAAATTCCTACCTCTCTCTCAGTCAGATTTTTTTTTTCCAAGAAGGATAAATAATTGATTTTACAGTGTACAAGATTTGACCCATAATTTTAAAGAATATCAAATAAATAGGCAGATAACGTACTTATCAGTTTACTCTCAGAGGAGTCTGATGAAATTCTGTTCTTTCAAAGTCCACCTGCTAATTGGAGCACTGTTACAAATCAGGTTTTGCAGAACACAGTGATCAGTTGAATCTTGTTCCTTCAAGTGATATTGTAGTTCTGCCTGCTGAGATGTAGTACACATCTGAAGGGCAGAAAAAATATGTTAGTTTTGCTTGCTTCGTTGAAACCGTTGTGTGCCTTATCTGTTCTTTTTTGACATCAACACCTAGGCTTTATAAGTGTCTTTTGCAAACATTTAGAAGTGTACCATAGTGAAATATTGTTTCAGAATCTGTCTTTGATGCATGATGAAGAACAAAATGTTAAAAAAAAAATAAAAAAGAAAATTAAAAAGTTAATCATTAGTTTTATATAAATGTAAGTATACTGCACATTTGTTTCAAATATGTGCATATGCAGTGATTTGATTATATTTTCCTAGCATTCTTTCATTTCCATGTGATATTATTGAACTTTATGGTACATTATAATCTGCAATATTGCTTATGGTCTGTTGGAGATTTATGTTGAAAGTTCACTTTTTTATTGCAAATTACATGCAGTTACACTGATTATTACATACAATAAAATAATGCTCCCCAACAGATTTTCTGACAGGATCCTCTTAGGGCAGTCTATTTCATTACAGTTGTTTTTTTCCCCTTTCTCCTCCTTCTAGTACAACATTCTGAGAAAAGCAATTACCTGGCTGTGAAACATATTTCTTGAACAGCAGGATCTGGCTTACTGGCCTGCTCCTTATATCTACAGAACTATTCCAGCAATGATGAAAAACAGAAAATAGGTGAACCTTTATCATCTTCCTTCTAGTTAAAGAAGTGTGGGTTGTTTTTGCCCAAAGGCTTTTATGGAGGGAACTTAATATTTTGTTTATGATTTACATTAATTTCTCCTCTCCTATGCCCGCATGATGTTAAATCATCCAGTGCTTGGCTATTCAATAATCATGAGTGTCTATGTTTGTGATAAAGAGAAAAAAATATAAGGCTTTGAAAAAGATAAATACATATTAAAAAGTCTTTGAATAAGGTTGTATAGTTTACTTTAGACACAAATCATGAGGGCTTGATTTGCTGTCAGGAAAATAGGTAATTTATTTATTTTTTCAATAGATCTAAATAAATAACTCTCCCTTCCTTCTGCACCTGGGTCGATAAACAATGATTCCTTTTTGGTGAAAGCTTGTTTTGTTTTGTTCTCTTTTATTTCCTGGTGAGGGCTAACAACAAACGTACTAAAGCTTTAAGGCAGAGAGTCTGAGAAAGGATTCAGTCTCTACATGTTATTCCTGTTTATAAAAGTATGTTCAAGACCCCACAGGTGTTTGCACCCAAAGCATTTACCTTTTGTTTGCTACCTGCATGGAGATATTGCTGGGTAAAAACCTACTGTGCGTTGTGAAGTGTATCCTGATAACTTTGTAAAATAATTCTACTTTCAGATCAACTCGGATTTCCAAAAAAGTAGGTTACTAGTCAGCATACCACAGGATAAAGAACTAAAAAGCTGTCTGTGATTAGTAAGTGAATATTTTCAGTACGTGTAGTGAAGCTACTATTTTGTTCCATTTTTACTTATGGTCTGTGATGAAATGGTTTATAAGTGGAATAATTTGTTCAATATATAGTCCCTTTATTTTTGCATTTATCTCCACTCTGCGTAGAAGAGTAATCCAAATGACATGTACCTGAAGCTGCAAATACATGTACCTGAAGCTGCAAATTGAATATTGCATCCCAGTTATTTGCAATATGATAACAATATTCAAGCAATGCTAAATAAAAGAATATATATAATCTATGATGAGAGAAGAGATACCTAATATTGTAAATTAAAGAAGCATGTGCTCTTAAGATATAATATTAAGAGTGATTTTTGATGCATCACACTAGCTGAAAGATTAAAAGTAGAGGAGTGCTGTCACCAAAGGTTGCTGATATGGAACTTGAAATGTAACTGGATACTAATCCCAGCAGAACAAAAGATGAAAGTCCTATAAAAAGCAATATATTTTTATTAATCATGAAACATTCTTTTGAAAAGAAACTGGAAGAATTAAAACTTGATATTTAGTTATTTAAATCCCAACAATTATGAACCTGGAGTCTGAAATAGCTTTGAAAAACATGAAACTAGTAAAATATATAGTATGATATGATATCTGTGCAAGAAATGCTATGATACAACATTCACATTGTACCTAAAAGGCAAGAAAGAGATCGTCCCAGTTACTATACCCCCAAAGCTGTACCCTGGGGTTATTTTGTTTGGAAGCACAAAATCCACACCACATGCTCCCCATTCCTACACCTTGATTTCAATTGGAGGAAAGTCTGACAGGAGGGCAGAAAGTGAGGAGCCTTGCCCTGTGGGCACAGTCCCTCGTGGACCCTAATTTGGTTAGATGCCTGAGGGAAAGTCTGTGCTCATCAGAAGTGTGACTTTTCCAAACAATATGAGATGATCTAATAAAAAGCACTGATTCTCCCTGGGAATCTCATCTCTAATGTAATCATAGACATCTACACCAGTTGTTTTCTTTTTCTTTTGTAAGAGATGCTCAGTTGCTGGCTCTTTATTGTTCACTTAGCACTTTCCTTAACACTATTTGCTGTCATCTGCATTACTTCCAGTTCCCAGCAAGCCAGACTGTCCTCACACCTTCTCCCTGCCTTCATCTGGGGCAAATTATCCTCATGCCTCTAGACTTGCTTCTTTGTGTGTGTGTGTGTGTGTGTGTGTGTGTGTGTTTGTTGTTTTGTTTTTTTTCCCATGTTCCTCCCCCCCCACCCCCTCAGGTTTCTCTAGAAAAGATGCATCATCTGCACCCTAAATCCTGTCACTTTCCACTTTCTAGCATGCTCAGTGCCCTCCTACCTGCCTGAATACACTCTAGTCCCTGACATGTAATCCTTCCATACCTCCTGTCTCTGCAAGTTGATTTCTCCAGTTTATCTCCAGAGGGAATCCTTCCCAGGAAGGCAAGGAACAACCTCAGCTATGGAACATTTAATTAAAGACATATAAGGCTGTGGTAGAAGTACTCAAGTACTGCTGAGGTTTGAAAAATCAAAAATCTAGGCATGTCCTCTCTCTTTGTCTGGTCTTTTCTCTATTTGAGAGTCTGATTTTTAGCAGCATTCAGGCTGGACATGCATTGTATATGAAAATAAACCACTTCAGTCTCCTTTCAAGGAGTTGTTCATATTTTTTGTTGACTGTAGTCAAACCGTGAAAGCACCTGTTATTATTGCAGTGTTGAGTTCCCCCTAATTTCATTTACTTTTCCTGTTCTAGGAGTGTTTGCCATTAAAATTATCTACACTTTCCTTTTCTCACCTTCCTTCAATCACATTTGGATTTTTCTAAATAAGTTCTCTTCTACATGGTGCTGTTCATGCTCATGTTCATGCACTGGATGCCTCTTTTTGCTTAATGTAGTGAGATATCTCAAGTAAGAAGCAGAGAACTCTCCCACAGTGTCAGTGTTTAAATCCAGATTTATCTTCACTCACATTTACAGCATTTTCCCTTGAAAATTCTCTTCCATCTCTCTTCTCATGTGGCATTCACTGTCATACAAAACCTGATATTAGTTTGGTGTGCTTGCCTGGTTTCCCTAGAAACCTTTCTGAGTGATTTCCTGTAAAGGAAATTATCATCCCACATTTAGGAAGGTACAGTTACAACTGAATAATGTTTTGACAGAATTATCAAAATTAAATTGCACACCTTAATCTAGCACCACTTCTGAATTAGCCTAATTTGTATTTTCAAATTCTAAATGCCTTCTCTTCAATTTTGTGCTGCAGATCAATGTCCATCACGTTAAGAAAGTCACTGGTTGAGGAATGGTCATGGCTAATCTAGGCAGAGAAGTATTAAATGCAGGAATTTCATTTTACAAATGTGATTTTAGAATAGATTTATGTTAAGAGTTTTGGAGTCTTTTTAAGTGACAAACTAGACACTTGCATCTAGCCCAGGAAATGTTACATCAACTCTAAATTTTTGCTACTAGAATTTATTTCAGTAGCGCACAATATAGGCAAAGTTACATTGTGTCAGAGTTCATCCTCCACTTCAGTATTAAGAATTAATTGGGAATGTTAAGACTTTGATTCTCATATTGTAATCAGCATACTCACATCCATCGACTGATGAGTTTGAGACTTCAGATACCATGGGTTTTGCAAGCAATTCAGATACAAAGTAGAACCATTTGTTTGATGTAGCTTTCTTGAAAGCATCTCTTTAGCTGATGTATGTCTGTTGCACTCCTCTGTACAGAAATACATGTGCCTTCTTTTTTTTTTTTTTTTTTTTTTTAACTGACAGCATGATATTGCAGGACTGGCCACATCTGACAGCTCTTTGTTTGCTTGCTCAAATGTAAATCAGATTTTTAAAGCCTGAGACAAAGAGTTATTATTAAGGAGTATGATGCATGATGTATTAAGATAAATAATATCTTATTCTCTGTATTACATAATGATAACATATATAATAAATTAAAAATATTTTTTTCCAACTGTTCATGTCTATGAATTCATTATTCAAAATAATCCCGTACATTCTGAATCTTCTAAAACTAAGTCATCTCTAAGGAACTGATTTCCATAGGACTGTACTGTAGGCATCTTACATCCAGAGATTTTTAAATGTATAAAATTAGAAGAAATGTCCTCTTAGACTTTCTGCTGCAAATTAAATGAGATGAACATTTCTAGTTTCAGATAAATCTGGAATTATTGGTCATATGCTAACTTACAATTATTATTCCATCACCTTACTTTATTTCTTGTCCATATTTCATTTGTGAAGAAAACACATTAAGGATGTCTCATCACTGCATCACTCATTGCGTAAGTAATGGAAAGGCCAAGGCATGCTTTAATTCTGTGAGCCCCTTAGTGGTCAAAATGTATGAGATTAAAATGCTACGTTTCCTTGCTCTTTCCCTCCTGCTGTACACTATTATGCTTTGCCTGTGATGTCAATATTTTTAAATATACTTCGTAAAACAGTTGTTTTGAAATTTTGTGTGTAACCTATTGAAACCCTGTTCCTTTTAAACTGGAATTAATTCCTGGACATAATGCACATTAATTAAAAGCATACTAAGAATGTGTTTTTGTGGTCAGCTATACATTACATTAATCCCCCCACTCCAGTCCCCAAAAAAGAACAGCTTAATCACACAATAGGCTTATGGAATCACTAAGCTGGAAAAGACCACTTAGATCCTCTAGTCCATCCTTTGACCCATCTTTTACAGTTGGTGGTAAGATGGATGGCCTTTTGAAACAAGAATATTTAATTTTATATCCAATAAAATGTAAAATAAAGCTCTGCATGCAACTAGAAATGTATGTACATATGTACATATACTGTGATATGTTATAATGTATATATACGAAATCTTACAAGTTGAAGTTAAATATTCACAGTTGGCAGTAGGTAGATGTAGCAAGGTGATATGGATTATTAGTTCTATGCTTTTACTTGGTGTAACATAAAGTTCCTGTGTTAAAAGAACAGCATCACCATATAAGTTAGAGAAGCTGGGCAATAGAACTTACATGCTTGAAGCTTTCTGTTAACCAATGATGACTGTTGTTTTTCTATTTTGAAAGCTCATTACTGCTTTAGAAATGAATACATGAATGTTGGAAAAAAAAATCTTACTATGTTTGCTAGTAATTTACTTGCTGAAATGGATCTATTATATTGTAACAGAAATTAATATGCTGTCATATCATTATCGGTTTGAATTTTTCAGCATGAGGCAAATAATACGGTCGAAAAGAGAGAAGCAGTATCCATTAGAATTCTGACATTTTAAGTAGGGACAAGATTTTAATAAGTTGCTTTTAAAGCTAATGCAAGAGAAGAGATTCTGATTTTGCTCTCCCGAAATTATGGAGTTCCTATGCTTTTCAGATGCCACTAATTACCAGGTCACTGGTTACTCTTTCCATAAAGGTAACTGATTTGATAACAGATGGCTTTACTGGACTAAAGCATGGAAATCTGGAGAGGTCTTGGTGTTCTGATGGGAGATACTCTCTTACTAGATGATTCAAGTTGAAGAGAAGTGCTGCATTAACATAATTCTAATGCATCAGTCTGGTTCACACCTATTTCAGTGATAACTAATTCATAATATTCTATAAAACTCACAAACACAAACAGATGCTGTAAGGTTTCTAGAATGCTATATAAAGCGTAGTTTTAAATACCTGAAAACTTCTGCTGTTGTTTCTGTCTTTATCTTCTACTGAATGGAAACCTTCTCCAACACATTCATGTTAAGGACCTGTCAGAGACACAACTCTAATAAAATGTTCAGTGCCTAAAGCACCCAATATTGTTATATTGTATCCAGCTTAAAATAGGAAATACATGATTTTAATTTGTGGATATAGAGCTTTTATTTGTATTTTTATACACTATCTAAAGAATTCATCTGTCTTTCACTGTGAACTTATACACTGTAGTTTGTTGAATCCATTATGTAAGATATCTGCTGTTGGGTTTTAGCGTGTGTAAAAGTAAATTTGTTGCTCTTTTTGGTGAATGTGGTGTCATATAGACCATTACTTGGTCATGTTCTGCAGAATTTTACTGCACTATTGTGAAATGCTATGAATTGTCAGAGCCAAAAACATTCTAACTAATAATTAGTGGCTTCTTACATATGATACTAATTCATAAAGAAGATTCCACCATGTTAACAATTTCCACATCAGCAGTGTAATAATTCTAACTCCAACTATCTTCTTTCTGAGGACATTTTGTGCAGCTAAAACTTGTTGGTTAGTTCTTCTATTACAAAACATATGAGAATTAACGAGAGCACTGACACTATCTTAAGTGTTATTTAAACTAAGCAATCTGGAATGTACCTTAGATGTAAGAGTTTGTGCTGAAGACAGAGAACAGGTTTGTCTTTCGCTGAAAGAAGTCTAAGAAAGCACTACAAAGAGAGCACTGGAGACTAAAATACTTTGTTTGTCCAAAGAAATTAAAGTTAATTAAGTATTGGTATCCCAGTCTACCGTTCAGTTGTATATGGAATCTGTAACTCCCTTGGGCAAAATAACATGATTCAAAAAGCATCATGCTTTGGTTGCTTCCATCTTTTTTATTCAAAATGTTCTAGAAGGATTAATCAGAGGTATATGTCTAAAAATATTTGATTTACATATTCTTCTGTTAAGTTTTAAATGGTAATAAAAATATTGGATTTGCTCCCAAAGTGATCTTTGCAGTTTTAAAACAAAAAATGTAAATATCATAATTGGGATGACTCAAAATGTTGCATTTAATTCATTTAATTTTCAAAGTGGTTTTCAGTTTAGCTTTTTTTAATAGTGTCATGGTTTAATAAATTTTTATAATAAGTTTTATTAAACTTATATAAACTTATATTTTTAATTTAAAATGCATAACTACATATCTGGATATTTTTTTTTCTTCTCTTTCTTTCTTTCTTTCTTTCTTTCTTTCTTTCTTTCTTTCTTTCTTTCTTTCTTTCTTTCTTTCTTTCTTTCTTTCTTTCTTTCTTTCTTTCTTTCTCTCTTTCTTTCTCTCTTTCTTTCTCTCTTTCTTTCTCTCTTTCTTTCTCTCTTTCTTTCTTTCTTTCTTTCTTTCTTTCTTTCTTTCTTTCTTTCTTTCTTTCTTTCTTTCTTTCTTTCTTTCTTTCTTTCTTTCTTTCTTTCTTTCTTTCTTTCTTTCTTTCTTTCTTTCCTTTTTTTTTTTTTTTTTTCCCCCCTCAGGGTATTTCTTCATAAGCACTGCGTGAGTTTAAGAAAATGTTTTGCTAAATCTTTATAATCTTTATATACTTTCTTTTTTTTTGGGGGGGGATACAAAAGTATGTTGCTTGCAATACCAGTATGTCTTACGGAGTATAAAGCATACATTAGAGATAAACAACCAAATGCAGTAGTATAGTCAAGATTCTACATATTCTTAAATCTTTGTGGAAAGAATTTGACAGTTTGCAATATTTTTTCTGCACTGGTTCATTCTGTTTCCTGTTACACAATGGCAGAAAGTTAATTGCAACAGTGAACCGGTAGGCTACACTGGGAGTAGCCACTGTTAGCCCGTGTTATGCACCTGGCTGACTTTAAATTTGGCATAGCTTTCATAAACATACCCCAGAGAACCAAAACAGCCCACATGTAAAAATTACCAGCTGTAATCTATTTTTAAACTGTCTTCACTTAAATAACTGCCAGTATTTGGTGATTACAGTTGAAGACTTGCTTTATCTGGTACAGTGCTGTGAAGGAAAATGTAGTGAGTATTCATAGCTCCAAACTATTCACCTGGCAATCTGAGTTCTGTCCAGAAAATCATCACATGAAATCATGTTAGGCAGATTTTTCCTCATTGTCCATAGGCATTCTGCCATTCATACTTCGGAGAATGGTCTGAATATGATGCCTCCTATTTTATTATTTTGGCCCATGACATCCAAGGTGGATGTTGGTGGTATGGCGATAGAAGCTGGACCTTCTAACCAATATTCCATTACATTTTTTTGCCATGTCACAGATGGCAGCAGAGGGGAAACTGGATAGAATGGCATCTGACATGGAAGTGTGTATGAAGCAAAGAGGTATCATTTTATTCTTCCACATGGAAAAAAATAGCACCCGCTGACATTCATTGATGTTTGCTAAATATTTGTGGAGACTGAGAAGTAGATCTGGTGTGGGTGGTGCATTTTAGTAGTGGTGACAGCGATGTGAAAGACAAACCATGTTCTCAACAGACATGCACAGATATCACACCTCAAAAAGAAGAGTGCCAACTCGTCTTCGGAAATCAGCAGATTACAACCAGTGAACAGTATAGAGAGCTGAATGTTATCTTCAAGGTACTGGAAACGATGGTGGCAATGTTGGAATAATGCAAAGTTAGTCCCACAAATGCTCACAGAGGAACAGAAAGAACACTGTGTACAGGTTTGTCAGGACGTACTGAACAAATATGAGACTGAAGGCAGCAGTTTCCTGGCTTTTATCGTTACTAGTGACAAGGTGTGGTGTCACCACTATAAGCCAGCGTCAAAATGAATGTCAAAGGAGTGGCAACATGCAAATGCCTCACTGAAGAAAAAGTTCAAGATGCAGCCCTAGGTGTGTAAAGTTATGTGCATAGTCACTGGGATAGGATTTCCTGGAACCCGGACAGACAGCAAAGTCTGATCACTACATCAAGATGCAGACTAAGCTGAAGGCTCAAACTTTCAAGATCAGGCCAGATGTCAGGTGCAATACCAGTTTGAGAACTGTAGAGCACATTGCCAATCTTGGCTGGAATTTCCAATCACAACCACTGTATAGTCCATATTTGGTGCCTTCTGACTTCCATCTGATGAAAGATGGACTGTATGGGCAACATTTTCCTAGCAATGATGTCATCATAGTAGCTATGAAATGATGGGTCACTTCTGCTAGTGCAGAGCTTATGGTGGTAGCTATGTTGATAAAGAGTGTTTTGTAGGAGAAGTGACTCTATCAAATGGTGTTATTGTGCACTTTGTTGTAATTTCCGTGGGAATAAACAGTAAGCATTACTTCTGGAGCACCATATGCATATAGTTATCTGTGTTTCAATTATGCTTACACTGAAGTATAAAAGCTCATAACATATTTCAGCCTACTACATCATACTTATATCTGTTTTTCTTTGTCTAGCATATAGGAATTATTCTAAAAATTACAAAAAAGATTAAAAAAACAAACAAACAAAACACACTAAGGTTTGTGAGCAAACATATATCAGCTGTTAGTTGAAGCATACATCATTTTCAGTCTGTCACATCTCTTACTATGTGATCTATCACAGATAGACATGTTTTATGTATTTTGTTGGAGTACATTTTGCACCAGTTTTGTGTGGTGTAGAATAGATAATTCAAATAGAGTTGAAATAGTTGCTACTAAAGAAGATCCCTGCTATGATCAAGGCCTATAGATGCAATTTTGAATGCAACATGTGAGAAGGACATTTTAGTTGTAATTACTGATAAGTAATCTGACAGGAAAAGACGAAAAAAAGTACACTGTTTTTAAAATGCTGTCAGCTTTTTAAGATTAAACAGAAAATTGCCACAAAGAGGCATTACATGAAATGGTAATTTAAATACCCCCTTTGTTTACTTAAATGCTTTAAGACTTTCCCCACCTGCTGGGTGCCTGGAAGTATGAATAAACGTTGGAGTGCCAGGCTTCATGCTGCTATCTAGATTTCTGCTGAGGGTGTTTTCTGACACTGTGGGCTAAGCTCTTTTTCAAATGGAATTGTGGATTTAAAAAGAAATTTAAAAAGTTTTCTTCTTTGTTGTTTTTAGGAGAAATGATTTTTTTACCTAATCCTTCTTGAAAATTGTAGGGTTTCTACAAATACAAAACATTAAAGGAGCATTATAGTAGTCCATACTCTGAAAAAAGGAATGTAGTTTAGAAGCATTATCCCACAAAGGGAATATATGTATTCATACTTGTGAAAATTATCAGAAATTGTTATTCTGTGGAATTTGTGCTCTCTCAAAACTGTTGTTTTGAACAAGCTGTACAGACAACAGTTTGCAGGAAAAAAGTAAGAAGCTCAAAGCAAATCTCTTTGTAATTCAATTATACTGGGCCAAGGTAGCATTCCCATGGTGGCAGTCAGACAAATTAAGTTCAACGAATAAAAGTTCAGGCATTGGAATAATTCAGGGCACAAGAAATAAAATGAATATGAATTTAATTTTTTATATTAGTTTCTAATAATCGTCTCATTGCTACTGTGAATAAACAAAAAACAAGAGAAACACCTAAAATAAAAATGAAAGATTTAAGAAAATACTTTTCATTTGTATAATGTTTAATTTTAGGAACTTGACACTCTTTACAAATAATGATTAGGATTAGGATAACCCAGAGGATATAAGCAGTTATTCTAATTGTTATTGTCATTAGGTATATTGAGGCACAGAATAAGCTTTTATCCATGACAGTCTATCTTCAAAGTTGTCTGCAGAATTTAGCAGTGTCTTCTTACTTTTAACACGTGATAATAGCCATGGAATTTTAAAACATGGGGACATATTAAGAGATGGATGTTAGTGTTCTCAACAGCAAAATACCACAGTAATCAAGATACTCTCGGTAAAAGAGAGAAATGAAAAGCTACTGTGGTAGGTGATGTACAGACAAATTCGAAAAGCTGTTGATACAAAAGGGTTACTACTTTGTCTATCAGAGTAAAAGCTGCCTTTGCTGTGTTTTGTACAACAGGAAAAATAAAAGCTCTCATCTGAGCCCATCAGGATATAAGAGACACAAAGACATGATTTCAAAAAGAATTACTTTGTTGAGGAAAAAGACAAAATGGTATTAAATTTCTATTTTTTGTCTTACTCAGAAGATCTTGCAGCCATATACAGCACAACTCAGCTGAGTATCAAGCTGGTGTTTTCTGAACAGACTATGGATTAGTTTATATTTCTGTTACTGAAGTTAATTCACTATATATATACAAACAGCTACTGGTGCAGGAAATTGAACTTGAGTAAACTTATCACTAACTAAAATCAGTGTCTCTTACACATCTTTTCAGCTTCCTCTGAAAGTAAGTTTTGTGGATATTATCATGCCCTAAAGGATATGCTATTTTTTTTTTAATTTATTATTATTATTATTTTATTTACCATTGCAGAAGAATGTAGCATGAACTACAGTTACACCTTCACTTTGATGTTCTGACATACTGTGTTGCATTCATCACTTATAGTAGCTTGATACCTCCTACTCATAGTGTATTTATCCTCATAGAACTTCAGTGATGTTGAACAGATGGTAAAATGAGTCACCAGGTACAAAGCTAGGTCAAGATTGGACAATAAGACTATGATGAATCCAGATCCAGGTTATATTCATCTTACTTGCTTTTCTTGGAACCATGAGAGTGTCCTCATGTGGGAGAGTGGACATAGAAGAGTCTCCTTTTCTGCACTCAGGAGAAAATGGTGTCCTCTGGTGGCCCTTGTCTTAGGCAAACATCCAGAAATGATGGTCTGAGGTTGGCACAGCTGAAAACTACGTATTATGGAGTTCTTAAATTATGTTGGCTATGAGACTGTCAAAAACAATTCTGAGGAAGATAAAAAGTGTGACTGTCTTGTGCTTTCCCTTACTCCAGCACACATTGCCTCCTATAGAGCTCAGTCTGAAGGTGATTAATTTCAGCCTATTGATTCCGCTGGCAACTGCTACAAGTGTCTCTTCTTGGATTAGCTTGCTGGGTTTGTAAGGACAAGGGAGCTGTGAGTGATGTATTACACCGTTCCTGCGCAGCCCTTTGCACAAGGTAACAGTCTGGCGCCACTTCTGTGAAATGCGGAGGATATGTCTGAATGAGGCAGCCTCTTTTCTGGGAATCTTCTCCTAGAGTGAGACACTTGTTTCCTAGTCATCTCATTTGGAAAGTATGTTGTCTCTGACACTGGCAGCATGTGTGGCAGGGGAGGTGATGGTACCTAATTTAACACTCTTAAGTGGTGCTGAGCTTTAACATTGTTAAACATGTATTCCATTAGCCATTTAGTCTATCAGTCACATATTAATTTGCGTAAATTGTAAACACATCAGCATGACATGGGAAAGATCCTCAGAAAATAAACAAATTGACCTTTTATGTTAGTGCTAACCTGACTAAATGGGAAAAGAATGCAGTTTGTTTTTTTTTGAATTTCGATGTCTGCCTCTTCCCAACAGTGTCTGGAATCTAATTTCTTTTCTTACCCTCTACTGTCCTTTACACTCCTTTTGTTATGTTCTCGGGGAACTGTTACTATCGTTTTGATAATAAACCTGAGTCAGAATTTTTTTTTTTTCCGATGAAAAATGTATCTTTTTTTTTTTTTTTTCCAATTAACTTTGTTCTTATACAAGACATGCTCTGAAAATATTGCCTCCTATATTTATTATTATAGCCATGAGCAGATGTTGGCGGTGTGACAGGAGAGGTTGAACCTTTCCAACAATATTCTCTTCTACTTTGTTGCTGTGTGACAGATGGCAGCAGAGGGGCAGCATGACAGAATGGTTTCTGACATGAAATTGCATAAGAAGCAATGGCGTGTCATTGATTTCCTCCACGTGGAAAAAGATGGCACTCATTGACATTCATTGATACTTGTTGTATGTTGAGATGAAGATTAAGCAGTGGATGTGAGCACACTTTGGTGGTGGGTGGTGCATTTCAACAGTGGTGGCAGCAACAGTGGTGACATCCACACATATTTTTACAAGTGCAGCATGCTGGTTCTTGTTGATCACTGGCAAAAATGCATAGCTAATGATGGTGACTGTGTTGAAAAGTAGTGTTTTGTGGTTGAGAATTTGCTCAATAATACAATAATAATTGTATTATTGAGCTCTTTTTATCTGTTGTAATTTATTTGGAAACACACAGAAAGCATTACTTTTGGAGTGACCTGCATATTTATATACATTATTTGTAAGGAAGTGAAAAGTACAGAGAACATCCTAGTTTGGGCAATTTTGTTGCAAATAACAATTGGTATTCAGTATGTTTCAACTGACAAAAAGGTTTCAAAACTAGATGCATCTTTGCATCTTAAGAGTGTCAACATTTAAAGAAAAAACAAATTAATGTCAGAAGTATAAAAGCCTAGAAAATCTAAGTTGGATAAATTATTAAAGTATTTTGTCTACCTTTGATTATTTTTTCATTCATATGGTTGCATGAAAATCTCTGATTTTGATTTATTGTCTCATGCAAAATGGCATGTTTAATTAAAGTCTTGAAGTTTTCTTTACTAAAAGTAGTTTCTTCTGTGATTTATTTCAGAATCAATTGGAGTAAATTATAGCATTGATGCATATCAAACACAAGAGCTTTAAAAAAGCTAAACTTTGCAGAACAAATATCAAGGAAATTAATGATTTTGAGGTTTGAAAAATAAAAGGTTTCTCTCTTTTGCAGATAAACTAGTTTCCATTTCAAAACAGTTTCCTGTAAAATCAACAACTTTAGGCAATAGTAGTTAATGTGCATTATTCAATAATTCTTATAACAGTTTTACTAATCCTTTCTATTCATTTAAATAATCTCACTTTAATTTCTGTTCAGTTGTGAAATTGATGAGAACTACTATCAAATTTATATTTAATGATATACCAAAGGAGTAGGTGCGGGAGAATGTATCAGATGTGGCAAAAAGCTTGCATGAATGAGTTTATCTGTAAATCTCCTGGCATACTTGCAGTTCATTGTTTAGGGACTAATACTGAGAAAAGAACAAGAAAACTTTACCCAAACCCCTTCCAGCTATATCATCTTTTCCTGAGCTACCCTATAACATTTCATTTCTCCTGCAAATGTCTGCTCAGCCTTTCTCCTGGCCTTGTATAGTAGGGCAATCCTACAGGGGTACTGAAAACACCAAAGGATCCTAGTCTCCTATGAGTTTATTTTCTAATGCTTATGTATCTTAAGGGTTGCAGAATGTCTGTGAATTAATGTGCTAAAAATATTATTATAATGCATACCAAGTTTGTCAGTCCATGCTGTGGCTTGCAAGCATCTGTTTTTCTTTGTTTTTAAGATATAAGAGCAGTCAAAGTGGTGGGAACAAGAAAAAATATGCTTGGAATTTATTCACCACCTGTAAGGTGAAAAAGGGAAAGACCTGTTATGGATGCCTCCGCCTGTTATGGATGCCACACTACAGCTCTGGGGCTGGGAGCTGAGAGCTCTGCTTCCTAAGGAAGACAGCTTGGGAAATGTGCAGCTTCTGGCCCTGCTTGAGGTCCAATAAACAGGAATCTGACTCCACTGGCAAACATGCATTTAGGATGACATCAATAACATCACTGGCAGTAAACATAATCCTGGATTTGAGAAGCAAACCTGCAGTTCAGCAAAGTGTTCTAGGTGGGTTGCTGACATCTGCCCTAATGAGTTTGCACTGAAGTAGTCAACATGATGAAACAGTGCAGAACAAATTACGTCTAAAACAAACCAAGGAAAGGACATAAAAACAACCAAAACTGTCAAGCCTCTTAGCAAAATAATCAGAGGAGATGAGCAAACTGAGTGATGATAAGCTAGCAAGTACAATATCAGTCTTCAAGTACATAAAAAGTTGCCACAGGAAAAAAAGGAATATCCAGTTCTCCATGCCACTGTAGAAGAGATAGGAATTAGTGTAGGCACAGCTACCCTGCTTTTGGACAGAGTCTGTTGGCAAGAAGACTCTCATATCCCTTTCCAGCACAGATTTTTTTGAGGCCATGATCCTGATCATATAAAAATGAAGGAGTTAAGAAAAGAGAGGGGTTCTGCATTTTAAAACGTTTGCAGTGTTGAGAGACATGCTATGGATTAAAACTAAGGAGGACAAAAACAGAACTGCTCAAGGGCTTCTAGTGATGTGGGTCACTAGCAGAGGATATTAGTAAGGTGGCATCTTGCAAACAGCTCTGTAATCTCTCACCAAAGAAGAGCTGATGGCAGTATTCTGATTTCTAAAATGATGAAGTATGGGAAATGCATTCTGGGGAAAAGATCCTTCAAACTATTTTTGTCAGTCGCTCTCTTAAAGATCTGCAGTCTGAAAAAGAAGGGAATACTGCATAAAGAGGTTGTCCAAGGAAAACAAAATGATACCTTGAAAGAGGATTTTCAAGGAAACTAATAAACTGGTATTGATTTTATTATTTTGCATGCAAAGAAAGATATGCTTCAGTCTCTCCTTAGGGGCTTCAGTAAGATATACCCTTGTTTCAAAAGATCTTATGGTCTAAATTTTAAATATGACATGATGAATGAAGATAACATGTAATAAGAAAGATGCTGGAGTAAAAAGGGACAAGGAGCATGGTGATGAAATGTTTCAGGGCTTGGGTTAGGCATAAGAATAAATTGCGTAAGATTATAAAGAAAGATAGAACGGTGAGCATGTTGCTTTGCCTTCTCTGGTCAATAAATAATTTCAGTAATGCAGTGAATATCATCCATCTTTATGTCACATCAGGGGATATCAAAGACCTAAGATTTGTCTCCACCTGACTTCCTCCACAGCCTCTCTCACTCACATTCATGGTGGCTCAGCTTCCTTTGTGCAGTGCCCTTCCTGCTTTGTCAGGCAGCTGTGTCCTTCCCTGACACCACTACAGTGCCTGAAGCAAAGATGGGCATTGCGCCATTGGTTTCAGTGAAGCCAGGATTTTGCTTGAGCTAGGAGCAGCGTTTTGGCCATGCTTGGCAGTCCAGCCCTGTTTGCTCCTTCTGCCAGAGCAGCAGAGAGAAGCATCTGGAAGCAGACTGTGCTTCTCCTTCCTGAAGCTACTTGACACTTCTAGCAATGAGCCCTGGTGTGGTAGTGGGTGAAGAAATGCTGTGGAAACATATTGAAGTGAAAACCCCAATGAGTGAGCAGAGGGGTTTTGTCCAGAGGAATATTCTGATAGTATAAATTGTCACAATAGACCCTTGCAGTGGAATGTAAGCAGTAACCAGGGATCAAAATAGGGAAGAGGAGATAAGGCACCAAGATAAAACTGAAAACTGGAATGTACTCTGTGCACAAGATGAGATATCTCTTGGTCAAAACAGAAGGATTTAGCTTGTTTTCCCCATGTAATTTGGCAGATTCTGCACTGTCATTCTTGATTGTGATGTTCACTATATCAGAGAACATGACATTAAAAATAATATCACTTATTTTCTTCAGCCACAAAGAATCTTCCATCTACTTGTTATTAGGAATACAAATGTGTGCTTCATGTTTTAAATTAAAAATGGCAAGCTTATTAATCACTGAGAAAGTCTACAAAATTACTCATTTTGAAATATTAGCATTGCAAACCTTTTCCCATCAGTATATAAAGCAAACACTTCACAGTGACATTTTGTCGCCAGATTCTGGGTTTTGATTAAGGCAGGCTTATGAGCTGTTGTTTTTGTTATTTCTTTTTTTCCACCAAACCACTAATTCTCTTTTGAGTATAGCTATGCTTTAGCTTTCACATTTAAGTTAAATATTAAATAAAAAGCTTCTTTTGTTGTAATAGAATATCAAAAACACATGTAACTTTTTTTATTGAAAATTCATTTATTTGACAACTTGAAAATTAATTCTTTGTCAGATTTGAATGGACTGGTTTGATTTACAGCTGTTATTTGGAAACTTACATTCACTGTTTTTAAAGAACAGCTGAGGTTTATGCCTATGTAGTGCAGAAGACAAAGAAAAGATAGATGTACTATTTCATTAATTTAAACTTCTTTATCCTTCTGATTGTTGATTGCTTTGTTTGTTTGTTTTACAATGCTTTCCCTAAACATTTTTTCTTTTTTTTTTCTTCTTTAACAAACATTGTATATAATTAATAGAAAACAACAGTTGTGAAATATATCTAATATAGCTCTAAATTGCTCCTGCACTCAATTCTTTTATCATTCACATATTTGTTCAGGTTATCTTATCCTTAAAATCAAAGCTATCTAGTCTGCCTGATCCCTTTCAGGCTTGCTCTTCTGGAGTTAAGAGCACTGAAAATGTGTTTCAGGTTTCCTGCAGAGCAGTGAGACACACTACAGACATTCCATGCTCTGCCCTAAGCTCAGGTCACATGAAGGTTGTCATAGTCCAGGGCAAAAAACAAGCTGCCTCCTGTCAGCCTTTCTTTAACATTGAAGGTCAGATGGTTGGAAAATACATTTGGGGTTCAACTAGGAAGACTTTGATTCTCTGATAAAGAAGGAGATGTGGGAGATGGGGCAAGCATTATGGAAGAGTGTTTTCTTTTTTCTCTGTAGCAGAACTCTGATAAATGAAAGAGGGTACCTTTAGCTAAAATATTATCTAATGGAAGTGTGGAATACCTTCTTTCTCCGCCTGGTCTTTCCTCTCATTACCAGACTACAGTTTACCGCCTTCTAATTTCTACTCATCCCTCATGCCTCAAAAGTCATAGCTTCATGTGAGCTGATCTCAACTGGAAAACCAGTGTAAAGCACTTTTCTTATGGGGAAATTTGAAGCTGATGAGTTTAGGAATTTTCTTAAATGAAAATAGCAGGTTGTAGTCCTAGGCAGATAAGGAATACTAAACAGCTCATACGTTAATATCAACACGCATCACTAAACTTCCAAGCAATGTGGTCTAACTAAAACTCTCCTCCTGTAATCAACTTAATATGCTGAAACATAAGCATTTGGGTACATTTCCTACGAGACCTGCTTGCAGACTATGGATAATGCAGGTGGAGTTGGTTTGGGTACTGGAAAATGTGGTTCTCTGCCTTGCTGTGTGGAGCAGACTAATTGATACTTGGGCTGTACAGTATAAATGATAGAACACTAGAGTTCATTCTTACACATTCCAAATGCTATTTCTAAGAAAAACTGTACATTGAAAGTTTATATGAGATGGAAAATGTGACATTTTAATGCCAGCCCCAAGTGCTTTACTATTTATAACCTAAAAGCAGCATATATGTATAATATAAAGGCTCCAAGCTTAGCTCTGATCACTTATCAGTTTACACAAGTATGGTATTTACATAATTAGCTATATGCTTAATTCAAAGAAAATCACCCAGTGCTTACGATGAATCATCTTTCTGCTGAATTTCCTAGACAGAAACTATATATGAATTGAACATTTTTAAATGTTCCTAGCTAATAATTTGAATGACACTTTCAAAATCAGTTTAATCATTAAGTTAAATAGGAGGCTTGCTTTTAACTTGACGGAATATTTATACCATTTTGGAAGATTAAATTCTCTAATTTCTGAAGGGATGCTCTGACTAAAATGCCCATTCCAAGTTGCAAAATTTAACTCAGACTTTCCTCTAAAACTGTTCATACTACAGCATGATTTTCTTAGTTTGTTTTATAAGTTATAAAGTCAGTGGTTTTTCCTAGAACTGTTTGAAAAACTAATCTAATAAAGTCCTGATTTATGTATTTTTTTTTTCCACAGCTGAAGCTGTGCACTAAGATGGCTTGTCAAATATTTTGAAGCAACCTTTCCCTCTAAGTAGAAAATAAATACCTCTGAAAGTTTCAGTTGAAGAAGAAACAGAGATAAAAACAATACAAAATTAGAAAGGAGAAAAATAGATAATCTGAGGAAGTATAAGGAAACAAAATTACAGTTGAAATCCCCAGCTGTAAAATCACAGTTTTATTTATTTATTTTTAATGTCTCACATAGGGCAAAACAAAACAAAACAAAAAAAACAACAACAAACAAAACACTAAAAAAAACCAAAAAACTAACAATATGAGACACCTTTGCCAACAGAGAATGATTTTGTTGATCAGTACACCAACATTTCCCTCTCTTTTTGTTCTATCTGCTGTTCAGCTGAAGATGGGAAGGGGAGAAAATGTTGCAGTAAATAAGACAAAAGAGGAACATTATTTATACAATATTTAGAAACACACATATGCTATTTACCTCCTTATATATTTATATATTACCGTCTAAAAAGATGTCTTGATTTCTGTGAATGAAAGTAGGGAAAAATGATAATGTGGTGTCCTCCTAATGACAGTAAAAGGTTTAGTTTACTCTCCTGGATCCTGTCAGCAGTTGGGAAAGGTCTATATTTGTGTGCCCCGGTGGCGCAGTGGTAGGAATGCCGCTTTGCATCACTGGGGCCCGGGTTCGAATCCCCCTGTGGTGCAAGTGATCAAAGTGCCGCTCTGCTACACAGAGGCTTGAATCCTGGGGGTTGGACTCGATGATCTCTAAGGTCCCTTCCAACCCACACGGGACTATGATACTATGATATTTCTGAGAATGTTGGTGTCCCTTTGTTATTTCAGTGTCCTGAATTGACTTTCTCTTCTTCTTATCCTTGATTTTGACTCAAAGAAAACATGATACCACATCCTGGTGCTCACTGGCATCCTCGGGAATTAACAGGTTTCCCAAGCATTATGATACTTGGACCTTCTCATTTTTTGTTTTATTATAACCACTATTTGTAAGACCTAAAACTTCTACAGAAACACTTTAAGGCTTGGTAAATTAGGAAAAAATGCAGCCAGGCACAATATCCAAATTTTAGCTTGGTCCTTTTGAAGTCAAACTGGACTGAGACTTCTAAATGTGTTAATAATGACCTGTTCATTTTTGTCTTCTCATGCAACCAAACCACATGTTGTACAGACAAGAGTACACATGTTCCTGTGAACTTCAGTGTTTAGTGTCAAGGTAGTTTAATCCCATCTGATCATGATCCAGCTTGGCACTTTGTGGAAATGCTTATATTGCTGAATATGTGCACAAATTAAAAAGCTCAAAGACACTCCATTCATAATGGTGCATACTCGTACAGTTTACTGTTAACCCAGTTCCTGGCTTTGTTACAGAAAACTACATCTGGTTTTTACCACACAGATCCTCTTGAGAAGGGTCTAGCTTCAAGCACAATCCTTGTGAGCAGCTTGGCTTCAGTCCCACATTCTGTTTCATTTAGCATACAGCATTAGCTTATTATGCCACTAATTTCTCATTTCTCATTTTCGTCTAGTCAGTATCCAGAAATTTTTCACTGACCGCAATAAAACCCATTACAACTTGTCTGAATCTGTCTGAGGTTACTAATAGGGCCATTTGAATCTTTGTTTTATCTGGCAAGCCAATCCCACAATTTCTACATGCTGAAAACATTATTCAGCCTTCTGCATCAATTTCTAAAAGCCTCCTCTACTCCATCCAAAGTCTTCCTTTTCTTTTTTTCTCCTTTATGAGCCAGCAGGAAGTTCTATTTCTCAACTTGCGGGCAACAGTTTTGTAGATTTTGCAACAACTCATTATCTTCTGGACAGATGAAACCACATCAAAAGATTCACTGGAAATGCTTGTTTAGCTAAGCTTTCCTAGCAGACAAGGTTTATCTGGTTTGAATATTTTTGGTTAAGCATGTTTGCTGTAGTGCCTCCTTATTCAGTATTTACTTAGGATGCAGCAGCAATCTGAAGAAAGTCCTATTCTTCTGTCTGCAGTTAATGCTTTTAAGCATAATCCTCTGGTGTCAGTATTCATGGTCCAAAGAGTTCCATCAAACATCACCACAATCAGTTTTAGACAGATGTTTGTGCCTTAGATCTTTAATATTCCTCTTTATTCTAAGGAAGGGATGAAGATCAAGATGACTTGAGAGACGAATCATTGAATAGGGAGAGTAGTAATTGAATAGTGGGATGTTTTGCTTATCTTTTTCTTCTGAAGCCTGTTCCACTTATTGCAGCTTGCCATCTACATTGGTTATTCTACTGGCTAATGCCTACTAAGATGATTTCTCTCCTTGGTTGGTCCTTGTTTGGCCTCTTCTGTCAGGCAACAAACAGGATGCGAGGAAATGGCAACAAATGGCCAAGGTGAGGTTCAGACTGGACATAAGAAGGAATTTTTTCTCTCAGAGAGTGGTCAGGCACTGGAATAGCCTGCCCAGGGAGGTGGTGGAGTTGCCATCCTTGGCAGTGTTCAAGAAGCTTCTGGGTAGGGAGCTAGGAGATATGGTTTAGTGGTTTTCTGTAGATATGATAAAAGGAGGACGGTTGGACTAGACGATCTTGTAGTTCCTCTCCAAACTTGTGATTCTATGATTCCATGATTCTTAAGTGTCTTCAAATGTGAGTGGATCCATATAGCTCAGTCCACACATATGCAGGCACATGGATAAGTTTCTTGTCTGGAATTAACCAAGAAACAAATAACGTTGACAGTATAATCCAGATCGTTTTGACTAAAATTCAGGTTTCTACTTCTGTGTCAATAGTTCAGATGAAAAAATATAGTGAATATTAGAAGAAAAAAAAATTCAGGTAAGAAAGAAATCAGTCTGGTACTGGGAGTTTAGGGAAAAATGAATCATCTTGTAGTTTTGTGTTTCTTTTGTTTTACCTCAAACAGCAACAGCAAAATCAGAGCTATTTAGAATCAGGGGAATATATATTTTTTGTTAATTAGAATCTCACTTGTGTTATCTGCTGCTTCCTAAAATCCTTTCTATATGGATTTCAAGAGTCTGGATGAGAGAAGAGACTGAGCTGGATTTGAGTATGTTTTACTACAGAGAGTTGTTTTCAAATAAAGGCAACATCTGAAGTATGCTAACTTGGAAAATTACTGCAAGTTTGGTCTAGAGTTTACATTGTCAGTACCTGAGTAAAGTCATAATGAAATTAGTTAAGGAAAATGGTATGTAGCAATGGATGAGAAAGGTTAAAGATGGAAATCAGAATTAGAATAGTAAAAAAATAAATAAATAAATTGCAGTCATATTTATTCCCCTGAGTTATGTCTGTGGGTAATTTGCCTAGGCTGAAACTTGCAGTTGTCAGTTCTATGGAAAATACTCCTTTCCCAAGGGTTACAAAAATGTTCCTGCTTCTATTCTGGTGCTAATTAGCTCACTGCTTCCCTCCAAATTTGCCTGTATATTTGCCTGTGTGTTGCAATATACTATACGCTTGAAAAGGCTTTTAAATATGGAATGTTCACTCAGCAGTGACCTATGTTTCTCAACTTTAACCCGGAACAGTCCATCAGAAAGTATATTGTGCTGACCTGTTAGCCAGTATGTCCAATGTACGAACAAGTTGAAGTGTAAATCATGTTTATCCTAAATGGTTGCTGTAAAGTAAGATCATGCAATAACTGAATTAACTCATTAAATTATTCACTTTCTTTACAGAAGTGAGGTTGTAGTGTTTCTTAACATTTGCATTTTTTAAAAATATTACTTATTAAAAAATGTTCCCTTATATATACATATATACACACACATATATATATATGTTTATATATATATATATATATGTATATATATTTTTTTCCTTCATTTTACTTGGTGTTATCATTATTTTTTGTCACATATTCCATGAAAGTAAGACATATATATCCATCAGTCTGTTAATGTTTACTTTTACATCCAGGAACAGACTTCAGTTGGGTTTCTCTCTGTTACCTTGGAAACAAATGGAGACTCGACTTCAAGTAGCTAACACTTGAAATTAAGGGTGGAGCTTCGATGTTGCAGTACTTATTATGATGCAGAAAAGGAAGGCAATTCTTGTAAAGATTATGCCTTATTCCATTTGAAACAAGATGGAATCTAACTAATATGATAGAAACTAAAGTAGTTTCACGTAGTGGGTTGAAAGTAGAATGGAAATATAGCAGTTACACTGAGGCAGCAGTCTTTGACTTCTGAAGTTGGTTGAAGCAGGTCTTCCTTTTGCAAAGACTACTTTTGAAAAAGGGTAATTGGTGCTGTCCATTTTCTAATCTTGCAAATACTGAAAGAAACACGATATTTATAATTGGCAGTAATTTTCAGCCTTACCATATATAGGTGTACAATTTTTAATTTATGTTAATTATTTATTTATAATTTTCCAGTCTGTTCATGGACTGAGTTAAGTAAAGTTTCAAATGCATCAGGGAATATCCAGTACATAAGCTTTTCTTCTCTCTCTCTCTTTTTTTTTTTTTTCTAATTTTCAATTGAAGTAAGTGAGAATTTGGTCAAGAATTTCTCTCTAGTAAGTCATTCGGACAAAATGATATTTTGATGTGTAGTTTGGATAATGAAGATATTTGAATGATGTACATTAATTTGGGTTCTGTAGTCTAGTTTCTACTTTTATGCTTATGTAGTGTAAACAATAGTATTGATACATATTCCTATCTAGACAATTTCAAAATAGAAAAAATAAAGTTCCGTGATATTATGACTTTGCTAAATTTTCCATAATAGAATGAAATAAAGGGCCTTTGGGATTTACAGGGATTTGAATTAATCCTCTCTATATTCTGGATGTGCTGAGAACTATTAATATACCCTTTTTACAGTGAATGTAATTAGGCTTTCCTTCCACAATTGCTAAGACTTGATCTGCATGCTATTTGATGGCTCAGGAGTGCTAATTTCATCTGGATGAGGAATGGACACACAACTGACATTTCCAAAAAATAACCACAGCGTGTAGAGTTTATACTGGCCTCATACTTTTATTGTGGTTTTATATGGGCAGCTGGTAGATAGGCAATATTTGAGCAGTCTTCAGTCTTGCCAACGTAAAGCTAACTTGTCAAAAAGAGCTTCAAACATATTTGAACCAGCAACTGGCATTTTCATGTGGTCAATGATTTGTGTCATGAATTTGTGATGCTTTTGATCTGTCAAATTCTTTCAAAGCTGGATTTGCTTCAGTATTACCATATTGACAGCTTTTGGCAATACATTTGTCTTTTGGAGGAATTCAGTACAAATAGGAATAGGGAAGACTAATGTCTTGATTCAGTCTCCTTTCTCAAGGTGTTTGCTTGTAAGTGTGATCTCAACATTAAGCATGGGGATAGGCTTCTTGCAATCAGTAGGGCTGCAAGTGTAACCCCAAGCCAAATTAGTATAAATTTGCTTCCAACTGTGTGAGTGATGAAAAGTAATAGATTGGATGATTTTGGATAGATTTTTCTATTAGTAACCACCTTTGTAAATTTCCTCATGGCCTGTCTTGATCTTATTAGGAACAATTAAATTAAATTTAGTGTATTCTTTACATAATGCATATTAGAATCTTGTTTGTGCTGTTCTTAAAATTTTGTATTCATTGTGAACAATGTATAGTATTATGAAAAATAATGAAAAAAGGCAAGAAACACTAATCTAAACAATGATAATATTTTAAAGGATCTAACCAAGACAATATTAATTACATACATCATAAAATCCTTATGTTACTCTACTTGTTACCTTTGCTTGATCTGTTGCTCTGATCCTGCAAACCCTTCTCTGTGAAAGCACTTTGTATTTGACTGTAGTATATATATGAAGACAAGCAGACTGCTCAGAGAGATTTATAGAATCAGTCCCTAATTTACTTTTCACTTCTTATTCCTTCTTCTCAGTGTTCTAGTTTTGCTCAGAGTGGATAATGCAAGTAGCCTGCTGTCTGTTTCAGTTAGAGTGAGCTGTTATCCCCAGACAGTGTAATTTTATGGTTTCCATGTATTAGCACAGAATGGGCGTGATCAGATTTCAGTTTCTGCAGGAACAGAAAACAAAATAAGTAAGCAGTTTCAATTGATTTTCCCTCTTAAAAAAAAACCCCAAACAACAATGACAACAACAACAAAAATCATCACAACATTACAACTCAGATAAATCCGGACATTAAATAAAAAACAAGCACACGTTTTTTCCCGACAAACCCAAACTACCAAACTACCAGCAGCAATCAGCATGGTTCAGTTATGAGATTTTTGTTGCTCTTTTTTTTTTTTTTTTCTTTATTTATTGGTTTTGTTTTGTTTTTTCCTTTTTTTCTTTTCAGGTAACAGCTTGATAGAATTTTCTTGAATTTTCTTGTCTTGTTTTTTGGTTCTGTTACAATTATATTACCATTATTATTATAACAGGTGACTGTGATTTCAATAAAGAAAGCTTCTGCTTGTGAGAAAACTATTTTGGGACAGAGTTCTCAGCCTCCTGAGCTAGAGGAATCAAGCAATGGCTCCCCTTCACTCAACCCTGCCAGTAAAGGTTGTGCATGTTTGGTGGTGGCCATGGCACCCATTCCATCTCCTGGTGGAAGGCTCTCCATGCAGACAGGCAGAGTGAGATCCCTATCAAGCCCCCTCACCCCCTTCCACCCTCCAGCTAATCAGTATCTGACCTAGGGAGTCCTACAGAAGAATGTGTTTTGGGGGTCCATGCAGGGCTCTCATCCAGTGGCATGGTCACCAGATACTGCCAGCTGATTTTCTTTGTTTGGATCCATGTTGCCAAAAGCTGCATGCTTATAATTAATCTAGATTAAATAATTGGTCAATGATTTATTGCGATTTCTGATTGGTGATTTGAAATGATGTAACAATTATGCTACTCTGAGGCTTTCTTAGCCCTATTTTTTCCCTGCATAATGTGGCTTATTTAATGGAGTTATCCAGATGACTTGTGCAGCTTCTCTGCTCCAAGAACTGGGAGTATAGTCAGATACAAACAGTAGATATTTGTAGCACCATGCACTCAGTTTTCCTGATCATGTACGATCTTTGACATTTTTACTACTACTGATTTACTTACAGGGCACATTTTCTCAATATATTTGTTTCTCAGCTCATTAAACAAATCAAATGAGCAATAAGCAAAATAAAATTTTTGAAAATAACAAAGAGATCTTTTCATTATGTGTCCAAATTCTTTTATCTAGCTTTCTGGAAAGAAAAGGATTTGTGTGGCAGGCCTCTTCCAGCATTACTGAATGGGTTACTTTTCAGCACATACATATTTTTGGAAATAAAACTACAATTTTTTTCTTTCATTGTACAAGTATTAAAACAGCACAAATATTTGGGAAATTTCCCGTCTTTTAAAATTCCAGTAATATAAAGGCCAAACATTCATGAAAAGTAATTGTTAAAACGATCATATGCCTTCCTGTCAGATTAGAATAAAAATCAATGGCTTTGTTTATAGTCAGTCAGTACTATAACTTTAAGAGGTGCAAACATCCCACACTAGGAGTGGCTTTAGATAATTCCTGTATAAAGTTGGATACTTTTTCCCATTCATTCTTCTTTGTTTTCTGGCTCCTTATTGGCTTAACTACTCCTGGCAAAGCTGAAATTTAATTTCTAGGTGAACCCATATTGTTTACTGCTGTAATAAAGAAACAGCACTTTCCACAGGGAAGATATGAATGGGGTAATTTCAAGAATCAGTGTCTGGATTCCTCCCTCCCTTCCTCCCTTCCTCCCTTCCTCCCTTCCTCCCTCCCTTCCTTCCTCCCTTCCTTCCTCCCTTCCTCCCTTCCTCCCTCCCTCCCTCCCTCCCTCCCTCCCTCCCTCCCTCCCTCCCTCCCTCCCTCCCTCCCTCCCTCCCTCCCTTCCTCCCTTCCTCCCTTCCTCCCTTCCTCCCTTCCTCCCTTCCTCCCTTCCTCCCTTCCTCCCTTCCTCCCTTCCTCCCTTCCTCCCTTCCTCCCTTCCTCCCTTCCTCCCTTCCTCCCTTCCTCCCTTCCTCCCTTCCTCCCTTCCTCCCTTCCTCCCTTCCTCCCTTCCTCCCTTCCTCCCTTCCTCCCTTCCTCCCTTCCTTCCTTCCTTCCTTCCTTCCTTCCTTCCTTCCTTCCTTCCTTCCTTCCTTCCTTCCTTCCTTCCTTCCTTCCTTCCTTCCTTCCTTCCTTCCTTCCTTCCTTCCTTCCTTCCTTCCTTCCTTCCCAGAAACCCCAGCAAAAACAGCCACACAAGATCCTGTCTTCAGATCAGCCAAGAAGTCTGGACTGTTTTGTATGTAAATTATGCAGATTATTTTTACTTTTAATGTAATTAAAGACAATTTTAAAAGTTTTTGAAACCTAGCTAGTGTTTCCAAGTAATTAGTTAAAACAGCTGTCTAATGACAGGCAGAAGTTTCTTCTGAGCAATCAGGTATGTTATGTATAAATCATCTTTAATATCAGTAAAGCTGCATTTCCTGCTGTTTTTGTTCCATTGTATTTCATGTTTTTCACATTACTTATTTATAATGTATCTATCTTTAATATATTATTGAAATTTAAAAGTGTAAATATAAAAAACAATATATTACATGTATAATGGGAATAGATTTTGTGGGAAAATATGCATGTGTGGCTAATGGGCTCATATACTGTGCAAACTCACTTATAGGAAGATAAATGCAAGCTAAAACTGGTTATAGAAATCTGAAGTAGCTCACACTTAGTAGCTATTAGATTTTGTTTGGAAAAAAAAAAAACGAAAAAAACAAACTACACTTTTTAGATTCAATATTTCTTGAAGAAAAATCCTAAGCAAGGACATGCCTGGGCAAAAATGATGGAATTTGCCCATTAGCACTGTCTGCCTTGCTTTTCCTGTCTCTGATGTTGTGTACTCAATTCTCTTGAGAACTGAAAATTATGATGAATTAGATCATATTTACAAAGTACTTTGAAGTTGGAAAGCAGTGAACAATTACTCCATATTATAACTTTATTTTTCGTTAGAGTGAGATACTTGCTGTAAAGCAATGAGTGCAATTTAAAGTTACCATCAAAGACTGCTAAGGACATGTGCTCCTTTTTGCTTTGAAAATGTAATTATCATGTGTTAATATAGTCTAGGAAGTAGGCTATCTTCTCATGAACAGATTCTTTTGAAAAATGGTGGAGAAAGCCAGAAGACCTAATTTCCTGTTTGGGTTGCTGTGGGATGTATGTAGTATAAAAGTGGGGAAATGTGTATGGTCAGTGATGAGATAAGAAAGAAAATAGGCTGTACTTTAATGCTTGATATAGATTAAGGGCACATTAATGCATGTTTAAAAAAATATTTTTTTTGTTCTACAAAGTGAAAATGTCAGAAAATCAAAATACATCCTTCTAGATAGCAACAAAACAAATTTCTGTGGTTTATTTATGCCAATAGCACCTGGTGTTGTAGCTTTTATCCAAACAGATACTAACAGCAAAACCCACTGTACGGAAAATAAAGGTCTATCTGACATTGCATCCAAGACAGTGAACAGCTGAATACAGTGTTGGAGCTCTGAAACTTGATGATCACAGATTTTAAATGTAGCTGAGTGGACTGCGATTAGCACTTTTATGAATAATCAGACTGCTCAAGAACTCCAGTTCAATTATCTCTACATTCACAAAAAACAGACAAACAAGCAAAAAAACACAAACAAACAAACCAAGAAACAAAAAACCAAAAAAAAAAACCCACCCAACAACCCAATCACCAACTAAAGAAAAACCAACAAAAAACAATAAAATGTACATTTTACACTTTGTAAATAAAATTAGAATACATTTGTAACAATTTTTTTTCATGTTCATATAATTGAAATTAGAAGTTACCATAAGCATCATGGATTAGATGTGTTGATACCTTCCTAATATTCAGTGACTTATTTAAATAGGAGATTCCATGGAGACTTCATTACTCAGTAGGTGCAGAAGTAGTGTGTATAAAAAAAATTGCTTCTTCTATTGGATACCTTTTCACACTTGTTTACCAGAGTATTTTACAAAGTATGTGAATACTTGTCATAGTTTTATTTCATGCAGCTTTCTGATACACAAGAAAAACAATCAAAATATGACCATTGGCATTAGTTTGAATAAAGCTTTATTCTGTTATGGAGAGTTTTTCTGCTGTAGTTATTTTTCTTTAATGAAAACATTTGCCATATTTGAGGCATTTGAATGCCACAAAAGACAGTTACATAGATTTTACTAGCAGGAAAACAGGAGCACCCTGCATCATTGGTTTTGCATGTAATGAAACTACAATGGATAATTGAAAGGGGAATTTGGCCCACTGCTTTTGAAACTCAATTTTCTTCCTCTTGAACCTGTCTAGGTAGACCAGCTGGCTCCAGGCTGGTCCTATTTAAGTGTAGAAATAGTATTAAGCCACCTTAATGTGACAAATGGCAAAGAGCACTGTGTAAAATATTCATTCAGTAAAAAAAGACTTAGTAGTGGAGTGAGCTGGTGTGCAAGAGAGGTTGCAAGTGAGAAGGTTTTTATATCCTCTTCAAACAGCTAACAACAGCTTGGGAAACTGGCATAAGAAAAGGAAATAATACAAAGAATTTTCAAGTCAAAGCTGCCTGAGTTACTGTTTTTTAATGTTAATTAGTATACAAACTACATTTTTGTTTAGTTTAAGGGCATATCCTACAGCCCCTATTGGTTACGCTTTCAGCTACCCTCTGACAAGGTGCTCGTTTTCCTCCTCCTTCCTTAGGAGATCCTTTGAAGAATGGATTCTGCTGCACTAATGCACTTACTTTGTTATTGACAGCTGCCAAGGTGCTGTCAAACCCAGCTGTCTCATTATTCCTCTTTCATTACATTTTCTTGTTATTGCTTGTACATTGGAGAAGAACCATATTAAAGCATTCCCTGTGACTCCCTTATAATTGCACCCTCTGTTAGTAATTGCTCATCCATTCAAAAGCTCTGCTGCAATATTTTGAAACAAATTGACATCATTCTAGTTCTGCAGTTAATCTGCTATTCAGAAAGGCATAGCAGGGGGATGTCTTATTGCTCTGCTTTATATGCATGGGTACTTTGGAAAGAAAATTAGCTTTGGAGACACTGTTTGAACATTTTAATGAAACCATTATACCTAAGAGACTGTAATTTCTAGATTTCAGTCTGATACTGACTACCTTTGCTTATATAATATTTTAATGGTCCGACTGTGCATGTCTTGATAGTACATTACATATTGTACATTTTTATCTTCAGTGTGTGTAGAATTTAACATTTTACTACATGAAGTGATATAAATGCATGAAAATATTTAACTGTCATTCTGACAACTTGCATGGAAGCACTAATGGAGATACATTATGCAAAGCAAGTTCTCAGGGAAGCGGTGGTCAGCTTTTTATAAAATGGCTTTCTTTGATGTTGTAGTATGCCAGGAAAATAATGTGTATCAATAAAATGAAAGATCAAAAGACATATACTGTCTCCTTCCTAATGAAGCACACAGACCCCTCTTAGATATAACACTTCACATGGAAAAAATAAATGATTAGTATGAAATGCATATTAAAAATAAGGAAGAACCATTAAGAATTTGGAAAGTTTTGTCAACAAATCAGTATTTGGGAGCAATAAGTATCATTGATCGAAATGACTTTGACTTGAATTAGAACATTCTCACTGCCTGACTGTGAAGAGTTGGATAAATAATGACAAATGACTATGAACAGCAATTTTTCCAGACAGCATGTAAGCAGTGTTTTGACAGTTAAGGTTAACCACTGTTTAAAAAAGCATTTTTAACCAAATGTTTATTTGAAAATGAATGCAAATTGAAAAATTAGGATTTCCGTGCTGTTGCAGACTCCAACAGCAAAAGCATGTATGACTTGCTTTGTGGTTTTGTTTTCCATGTTAATGGGATACTGTCAAGACTTTAAAAATAACAGTTATTTGTCACTGTGGGTTTTGTTGTTGTTGTTTGTGTGTTTTCTTATTGTTTTCTTTGCTTTCAGATTCACATTGCATTTCTTTCTATCACTGCTTTCAGTTGTTGTTTTTTTTTTTTGTTTTTGTTTTTTTTGTTGTTTGTTTTTTAACTTTCTTCTTACACGGATCACAAAAATAATGAAAAAATATGCTGTATTTTGAGACTACTTTCATTTCCAGCCCCCTCCTCCCCTCCCCCCACCCGCCTTTTACCCCAGTGAAGTCAGAACACTGAGAAAATGTGAAGGGCATTGAAAACAAAGTGTCATATCACATACTAATACAATTATGTTGTTAATTTGTTTCTTTCCTCATACATAAAACACATCTCAGTCCTTGTCATTCTGTTAAAAGAATCAGAAGAGAGTTTACAAACTGCTGTTTAATTTCTAGAAATGAGAGTTATCAGTCTACTGTATGTAGAAGAAACAGCTGTATTTATTCTCATTGCTTTTCCCAGCTCAGATCTGCATAAAAACGCTGTGGGGCTAAGTTGAATATTTTGTCTATTATGTTCAAAACTGAAATGGGATTTTTGTACTCTGTGTTTTCTTCTTCTTCCTAACTACTCCTTTTGTCAGTATACTTTTGGCAGCCTCTGCATTGTTGTTTACTGCTAACATTTTCAACAGCTTTATGTAACTTGTTTAATTACTGTAAATATCACCTGGTTTTCATCAGGAGTTGTTTTTTTTTTTTTTTTTTTTTTTTTTTTTTTTAATGGATCATTAAAATACGGAAGGTATCCTTTGGTAATTGAGTGGCAGTACTTTTAAAAAATAGTGAAAAAATTTGTGAAAAAGGAAGATTTGGGGATATTTAGATTGGATTTTGAATTTTTTACTTTCAGAAGATTTTTTCTTGCGTATTTTTTTTTGTTTTTCTTTGTGTTTTTCTTAAACTGATTTATTTAAATGGTACAAAGAATACAGATTTCAGTAGTTGAGTGCTTATAACTATTGGGTTTCTACATTTTGTAGTAATGATACCAAATGGAAAAAGCATTTGATGAAAGAACACCCTTTGAAAAAATCACCTTCAGGCTATCTGATTTTTCAGTGTAAAACTTGACTTATGTTTGCAACTGCTTTTCAACAGATCTGAGTGGGTTGATGTCTAAATGATTTACATGGAGAAATATGTTTTCTTCTACTTTAACTATTGGATTTCTGTCCTAAAAAAAAAATCATGGCCAATTTTCATTAATAGCAATGGAAAAATGCCATGTCAGTTCAGCCAATTAATTATAGTAATGATAATGTGAAGCATCTTCTAAAAAAGAATTGACATTTTATTCAATATACTTGCATTTCTATTTATTTTCTTAAAATTGACAGATGGAATTCTGGGCCATTCTACTTCTACCTAGAGAGTCTTAGGTGCCTGCATTTCACTGGAAGGGCCTTTAATTCAAATAATAAAAATGACTGGATTTCATGCAGTTCTTAGCAATTGTACCACAAATCTACAACCTTTTTATAACTACCCTACCAGAATCAGGACTCAGATCAGGAAAGCAACTATTTTAGATTGTTTCAGAAATTAATGTAATTTTTTTATTTTTTATTTTTTATTTTTTGTTTATATTTTTTTTTTTATTACAGGGGTTGGTTCAGCTCTCTGACTTTTAAAGGAAGGGTTGTATTTAGCCTTTGTTTAAATATATTTTACTGATATTGAAAATTTATTGTAAGTACAAAATTTTCTGCAATGAAAAGGAAAGTCTAATGCATCTAAACAGTATACTTACGAGTTCTTTTCTTATTTTTGGTTTTATAATTTGTTTCCTTGGGGCATAATCTGTATGAACCTCCAGTACAAATCAATTCAGATTTGCTATATGTGACTCAGATACCTTGTTATTAGGAAAAATGGTAGCAGCTGAAAAAGAGTAGACCTACAGCACAGCACTGAACCTGTAATTCCATTTGTGAAAGGTACAATAACAAAGACATAAGAACCAGGCTGCTCTGAGAATATTGACTACGGAGTCAACTAATTTAACCTTGTTACAGTCACATAATTAGTATTGATAAAAACAACATAGAATTCCACTTATTTCTCTTTTTATAGTTCCCACTAAATTGTTCTTTTTTGGGTTTTAGTTTAACCAAAGCTGTGTGCTTGGTACTATCGAACTTAAGCCTCACCAAACTGATCTCCAAGAAAACTATCTGGCTTGATACTGACTACCTTTGAATTTCAAATAAACCTGTGACAAATTGCTTACATTTCATCACTGTTACTTAACATGGCTTTATATTTCTATAAGTATTTTGGATGTATATTTATCAGTAGCATTACTTCAAAGCTGGCATTGGTCTTATATTTGCTACCAGTGTTATGTGATTTATATTTTGAAGAGCACAGTTTTGCACTGATAATATTTATTATTCTACATCTGTTAATTACAGAATACCAATTTTCTTATTTAATTTTCTTATTTATTACTGGAATATTAGAGATCTTGAGGATAAGAAGACATATAGGTAGAGACAATCCTTTTAATATCCCTTTCAGCCTTTAACTAAAAGATTTTTATTTATGTAACTATAAAAAATCTTAATAGATAGCTAAAATCATAGTATCACAGAGTATCCCACATTGGAATGGACCTACAAAGGTCAGTGAGTTGATCTCTTGGCTCCACACAGCACCACCCAGAATCCAAACTCTGCGTCTGAGAGCACAGTCCAAACACCCCTTGAACTCCATCAGCTTGGGGCTGTGCCCACTTCTCTGGGGGCCTGTTCCATGCCCACTGCCCTCTTGTAAGGAACTTCTTCCTAACTCCCACGCTGATCCTTCCCTGATGCAGCTCCAAGCCATTCCCTCAAGTTCTGTCTCTGTCACAAAAAAGAAAAGATTAGTACCTCTTCCTCCCCTGAAGAAAAAGACACTGTGTAGTGATTAGTCTAGATAAATTGAGGGCATTACTTAGATGGACCATCTTAACTGAGCTTACCCCAAATAAGTATTTGTATTTAATTAAACATACATTGGAGTCTATCTGCTAACATGACCTTTACCTTCGTAAGTCCTGGAAACAGGACTCTTTCCTGTTTCTGAGACACTTGAGACACCTGTCTCTTTTCCAGTTTCTGAAAAAGAAGATAAACTTCTTTATCACAGTCCATACTTGAAGCAGATCTATCTTGAATTTTCCATGCAGTCCTCCTTGATATATATGTCCTCCACATATGTATATATATTTGTTGCCTGCAAATATTCTGATCTTCTAATATTACTCCCAAGTTAGAAAGCAGAGTAAATGTGTATGCACGTACATGTGTACTCAAAATAAAGCCTCATGACATAAGATATTATCAGTACCAGAAAAGATAAATATCTGTTTGAGGAAAGAAAGAACAGAGGATATCAGCGTTTGCTTCATCTTCTGTAAAATTACTGTAGTTAGTCTAATCACTGGCACTCTTTCTTCACTGAGAAGAGTGCTCCTTAACCTGTCTTTCCTTACACTCCATGAAAACAGCAGCCCTGCTGCTGGTATCTGAGCAGTTCCTTAGCAGTCTAACTAAGGCAGCCCATAAATCCTATTGATCATTACTTCTTAGCAGGCAATGTCATAGCTTTTCTTAGGAGGACTTAAAAATGATGTAATTTCATTCCAGAAACAGATGGGACCCACAGGACTGAATCTGGCACATTACAAATCAAGTCCGTCCAAAAAAGTGCACATGTGTGGATTTGTGTGATCTATGGTTCTGTAAGAGTAAATTTTCTAATATGGAGTTACTTGAGAACTTTGTCTTGTCTTTAGGCTTCTACCCTCACAAAAATTTCTTTTAAACACAAGTCATCATCCCTTCTTGTATGGGTACATTCTTCACATTTCATAAACACATTTATTTCAAGTCATGCAAATACTACAGGGGGTAACATATTCCTCTGAAAGTGCAGATAGATACATAAAGTTTGTGCTTTTTACAAACAAGAGCTTTTTGAGTATTTTGAAAGCTTCTCAGACCTAAAGACACAAAGAATCTTTGATACTGTGAATCAAATGAATTTATTTGCTTTTAGTATGCTTGTTTTATTATTATTGCAGTTCTGCAATAATGAGGATACAAGTGCTTCTCTTTCTTTGATTAGGATTATTTAATTGATGATATTTCTACCTGCTATATATTTTTAGGACAATTTTAGGCAAATGTGAAAGTTAAATATTGCTTTATACTATGCACAAGTTCTTTGAAAAATCAGCAAGTTCCTCATGCAATTTCTTAAAAGCCACTTTTTTTTTTTTTTTTTTTTTTTCCCCTGCTCAAAAAAACCCTTTACATTTTAATCATTGTCACTGAGTACTTGTGCTGTTTGAGAGGCCATAAATTAACAACTAATTACAGTAACAAAGTTTGAGTTGTACTTAGTCTTACCAGTGAGGTCATCAATCATAAATCTCATAACACTTTAATTTGTCCATTGGGATAAAGGGAAACCTGAGCATTAGTGAACAACAGTATGGCACTGTGGGAAATTCGGAGAATTTCCTTTTAGGGGGAACATTTTGTGAACCGAGTCACTGTAAAAAAGTCTTTTCGAGAGTCCTTAAAAAGAGAGTATGGAGAAATGTGTAGTGAAAGACAGCTAATATCCTACAGCAGGCATCAGTCAAGCCTGCAATAGAGCAATAATGTTTATTTATTTATTTATTTATTTATTTTTCTTTCTTTCCCCAAAGATGGTCTTGTGATTAGTATTGAGTTGTGCTATTGATTGGCCCCCTGGAGCAATCTGCCCAGAGTCCATACATTACTGAAATTAAGGCAAGGCTTCTCTTCATTGACTGGTTTAGAGAGAAAGTAACTGGAAAAAATACTGAGCATTAGTGCTATAGCTGAGCATCAGTAACATCATAAATAATACAATCAATGGATGACTTTGTCAGATGAGGACCACTTGAGACACCAGAACCTGAGAAACTAATTTTATAGTTGAAAGGTGGGGAGGAAGTCTCAGAGGTGAGAGGAAAGGCACAAATAGATATAGTTTTGACTAGAAGTACATGAGAATATTACACCAGGTTCCAGCTCAAGTTGTATAGGATGCTTCAGTGTATATCAGAGAAAGGGTCCTAGAGATGCTAATATGTGAGCAATGGCAAATAAATCACTGATAAGGAAACCTTATTAAACTTCTGGATATACTCTGTATCTGACACTAACACTGACTGTAGCTAGGGTTCTATGCACACTTAATGAGAGCAGGAACATTACTGGCAGCACTGAAATCAGTAGGACATCTGCCACTGACATTAACAGCACCAAGTTAATGCCACTGCAGTCTGATTCTGTATTAAATCAGTTACCATGGATATGCATTCAGACAGGCTGTTTATGTAAGCAGTTAGCAATCTGAAGAAATTTAAAACAATGGTTCATCAGAAATAGCTACCAAAAAGCAAAAGAACCTCCCCCAACACAAAACAAAGGAAACAACACACAACAAAACAAAAAATAGTTTAGCGTCAGCATGAATTTGGCTTTAATACTGCTAAAATGATGAAAATTCATTACAAAGAAGTGTAGGTGCCTAACCTTTGCTGATTTAAGACTTAAATGCCTTTATAGATCTGAGTCAAATATGCTTGAGGTCATTCTGTTGTGATTTCACAAATCAATGATGCAAAAATGTATAGATTACAATATCCCAACTTAAGTCATTAATGAAAGTAGGATAGACACAAAAGAGACAGGAAAGACTTTCTGATTTTCCTGTACACTGTGCAAGCTGAGATTCCATGATTCCCTCTCCTATGGGTTAACTGCTATTACATCAATTTCTGTGTTGCTCCAGACTGCTAGTTCTGCCCTACCTACAGAATAGCCCAGAAATCCTCCACAATTAAGGACTTTTGTAGTCCTACAAATTGGTATAGGAGGGTCAGATGGAATTTCTGGTGAAGTTTTTATACAGTACTCTTAATTGATTATATGCAGCTCTTGTAATCCTTACAGATCGCTGCAAACTGAGGGTATAGGTCGTATAATCTGTGCCATCCCCACTCAAGTCTGGAGGAGAGGACAAGGGTGCAGTTTCAGTCTGTGACAGAAGAAAAGGGAAGGAAAGCCAGGGATGGTGGTGACAGAAAATGGCTTCATTGATGCTGGATACGTCTGTCCTGTGTAACCCTACAGATTCTGCTCTGCCTTGTAGTGTTTTTGATAAATACTTGTCTTGAGTCACTGTATTTTGTCCTCCTGTTCTTTGAGGAAGAGAATGAGAGAATGGCTTGGCTGGCCATCAGTGTTAAACCACTGTAAGAAGATGATAGCTATGTTCAAATGCTGCTCCCATCTCAGGGCTGTGGTGGCATACCGAAATATGCACATAATCATGGCAGTGCAGAGAGAGCATCCGAGTAATCCTGTAAGGATTTTCACAACAATCACCTTTTCTGTATTCACTTTAAAGAGTTGCTACAAGCCAAGAGTCATTTGGAATAGGAATGTGATTTCTGAAAAATTGTAATTTTCCACAGGGGAAAAACGAAATGATTTTGCAGAATTTCTGCCTGTTATACTTTAGCATATATATATATATATATATATTTATCCGGAGCGTACATTGGTTTATTGTCTCTGATAGTCATATCCTGGCTGATGTCTCTAGCCTGTGAGACTTGTGTGCAGGAGACACATCAGCAGCTGCTAGGAAAAGGAGAACAGAACAGATCCTGAAGTTAAAATGAAGTACTTAGTGTGGCTGGGTAGGTACAGCACAAAATTAGAGTGAAGGAAATGGAGGTATTCCAGTGAAGAATGCTACAAAAAAACAATGTTCTTTGGAGTTTAAGTTAGCAAACACAAAACAAGGACCTACCTTTCTTAAAAGTACTATTTTTAGTAGCTGATTCTTTTTTTTTTTCTGATTTAAATTAAAATATCTTAAAGTAGTAGAGGATGCAGTATCTCATTAAAAGTATGGAGGAAGGCTGGTAAATCTGAAATTTTGATACATGGCTGACTTTTTGAGACATTCTGAAGAACTGGGATTTTAAGATTGGTTTTCTTCCATGCTTAGATACGAACAGAGACACACTGACAGACATACTTACACATCTTAATGATGTAGCTCTGGGAAACCTGTGTTATTCAAACTAGAATTCTAGATAACAGGGAAAAAAATGAGTGTACATAGCTATAATCTAAAGTCAGTTACTCTGAATTGTAGGGCATGGGAAAGAAAAGAAGCTTGTTTTCCTGACCAAGTTTCCAAAGCTATTTCTTCCCTTTTAAATGGGCCATAATTTTTGGCAGAGTCTGTCACAAGACCTTTTGGAAAAATCTTGTAGCAAACAGTTTCCGTATTTGGTTTACCTCTTATCACCTCTGAGTTACAGCTACATTCACAGGAAGCCATCTCAAGCTAACACACTTGTCCTGACAATTCTTTTTGTCATAACCATTGTTTCAGGGTTAAACTGATTCCTAAATGTGAGCACAGAAATGCATTCAAAAGTACATTCACATGTATAGCCTTATTGATTCAATTATATCTACTAAAGAAAGAGCAAAAATTACATTGTCAAAAGAGCTGGTAACAAAGTTGCCATGCAGCTTCCTGTACTGCTTTGTGGTAACATGTACTAGGCCAATATCTATTAAAGGTAAGAAATTATTAATAGGGACAGCAAAATTCTCATGTCATAGCTCTTTGATTTTCCAAAATGACTTTTGAATTTTTTTCTTCCTAGGATAAGCTCGAAATGGATCTACACTGACATACAAAAAGGAATCTGAACCAAATGATTTGCGGAACGCTAAGGCAAATAATTTGTCATGCACAGTGCTTTCCCAGTATATTGATGGGGGCTTAATTTTAAGCACTTTTCAAATAATTCAGTTCTGTAGAAATACTTCAGTGTGCTACATTTGCTTTGTCAATGTGTGTGCTTATTAGGCTTGTAGACCTGAATAAAACAATATTTCAGAACAGGTTAAATTTTGACTTGTAAATCATGCAGTCAAAACATTCATCACCCCACTGAGAGGTGAACAGGAAAGATTTCTTCCTGCATTAACAGACTTTAGGAAAATAATGAGTTGTGCTCCTGCTCACATTTACTATTGTTCTGTAAAATGCGGGCCTTTTAAAAATGTACATTCTGAAACCAAATTAGCAGAGCTGTGTTTGCACTGTCACATTAAATTCTACTACTTTAGAACCACTTGCTGGTTCTAGTGCATTGCGGCATTTGCTCACACAAATTGTTCTGCCTTTCTGCCAAGTTAAACAGACATATCCTCTGCACAACCGTAGTGTCACACGTATCTTAACCTAGTACTAGAACTGCAAACATAGTATGCAAGAGAATGTTACAACCTTGAAGAAAGCTCCATTGTGATTATTTTTTAGAAGTGTGGATTTTCAGTGGTATTTTTAGAGTGCCTAAGCTTTGTGGTGTGGCATAATTCTGCAAATTCCAAATTAACACGACAGGAAAAAAAGGGAAAGGTTTGAGAATAGAACTCTTTGTTTAATTCTGTCTTCTCAGCTTGTGAGTTTTGTGTAAATTAATGTTTGGCATATTGAGTTGATCTCAAAATGGACTGTAGACTATTTTTATGTCATTCTGGCAGCTTTATCAGTAAAGGTCTAGTATGCCTGCTGCAATATTATTCAGTGTTGAAGTGTGAGTGAATACTTGCATAACTGTGATCTGAAGTTTGTGTTTTAGGTTTGGATCCATGCAGCAAACTCTAGTGTGGTAAAAATGACAGCTTTTCCTGTTTGCAGATTTTTCTGATTGCTCTGTTCTTCTTGTCCATATGTAAATGCTATGAATGCCAAGTAGGATTAACTGAGGAGTGAGTTAAAACTGGATGAAAGCCCAATTACCTGATACTTCCATGAAGCTAAGACAACAAATCAAACTGAATCGACAAGCAAAATGCTCGACCCTCTGTTTTCCATGAACTTGGTTGGTCAGGCTTTTCCTTTTATGCCACTTTTTGGATATGCAGTTAGTAATGTTTTGAAGAATGCCTCACTACATGAATGTAGTGGTTTTTGATAAGTATTGGATTTGCCTGGAAATTAATACATCTGCAACACTGAACACTCTCCTTACAGGCAGCATACTGAAACAGAAGAGCACTTCAAAGGAGATGTTCTTCAGCAGAATCTTGACAACATACTGGTGTCTTAAGTCAGCTTTAACTCATTAGGAAAGGCTTCAATAAGTGCCTTGACTGTAGATGATCCAGATTATTTCATAGTGTCCACTCACCTGATGCCTTGAACATCTGGAATGAGTTTCTTAATTACATGTCAAAATAGAAATTTTATTAATACATTTTTAAAGGATGTTTGAGTTGGTTGCCTCAGCTTAAGGGAATCTGTCAGACCAGATTTTTCTATTGATTAAAATGATAATGAACAGACTGAATAAAACAGTTTAGCCATAGCTTGTTTAAGATTTTCAGTAATTTTTGATACTATTTGGGCTAAAGACTGTTAGTCCTTCTCATAGTTAGTTTCTTCTCATAGAAATCTTTTATTTCCGTGATCAGGTCTGTGTAACATTTTCACTTTTGTATTAGAGAACAGTTCACTTCTGACTCCAGGATATATATATATAAGTGAGCTGGGGGTTGGCCTCTTCTCTTGTGTCATTAGTGATAGGACCAGAGGGAATGGTTTCAAGCTACAGCAGAGGAGATTCAACCTGGATATTAGGAAATATTACTTCTCAGAAAGGGTGGTCAGGCGCTGGAATGGACTGCCCTGGGAGGCAGTGGAGTCACCGACCCTGGGGGTGTTCAAGGAAAGACTGGATGTTGTGTTGAGGGACATGGTTTAGTGGAAGCTATTGGTAATAGGTGAACGTTTGGATTGGATGATCTTTTAGGTCTTTTCCAACCTTGGTGATTCTACGATTTTATAGTGTGAGCAGACATCCTTATAAATAGAATGAAGCATGCATTCTATAAGCATGTATCTGCTAGATAAGAGGGATTGTCCAACCCAGAGCTAATACCATCAAGTCCTCCTCGGTCCCATTAACAGAAAAGGCAGTGTCAAAATCAGCCTTCAAATCAGGCTATGGCAGATGTAAAAGCTGAGAAGTAGCTTGGCAGAAACATAAAATCGTGAAGTTGGAAAAGACCACTGAGATCATCTAGTCCAACTGCCAACCGATCACCAGCATGCCCACTCAAGTACCTACACAAACTGTTGCTCAATGTCTTTTCTAGGAAACATCTGAAAATCATATAGAAATGACCATAGAATGATTCTAGACTGCTATCTCCTAGCTAGGATACCTGACAAAAATTTTTCAAGGCTTACTTATTTCTACTTTTCATTCTCATGGCTACATTTAGGATGTAGCCAGTTTCAGGGATGAAGAAGCTGCCTTACTTAAATATAAATAAGAAGAAATAATAGAAGCCATCCAGAGGGAATGTGAGATGTGATGTCTGTTACTCCAATATTACTTTTGGAGGTATATTCAGAACGTTTTTATAAAAAAGTGAACTGTATAAACAAACCATTTTGAATATGTTCATATATTGAACTCCTTCAACCAGTCTTATGTCAGGTTATTTCACTTCCTGAAAGGGAGGTTGCTCAGCTGAGAATGTTATATGCAACTAATGTCTGTGCTGGAGTTTCAGATCTGAGCTATGCAGAGCAGATCAGACCTGTGGAGAACTTGTAGTCAGACAACCATTTTTAAAAGAGAATCTCAAGATATCATTCTCTTTAGTGAGAGCATCTATCGCTCCTTCTGGCCCAAATGTGATGCACATAGTCCATAACGTTCACACTGGTTCTTCTCACAACTGAACAAACCAGTCCATTCTGATCCTTCTCATCAATGTTTTCTCTTTGCTTTAGTTTATCAAGTAAATATTTTTTCTTGGAGTAGGTTTCAGCTCTTCTTTACTGCTACAATGCAGAACTCTAGTTTCTGAAAACACATCTCTGAGTGCCCTGGGGTGTTTGCACCTCTCCTATGCATCAGCAGCAGAGACAGGGCAATAGAGGTGATTGCATCTGAGTAGCTGCATGTCTCAGCTTCAACTTGCTTACAAAAACACTATCTTGCTACTCTAACATGATAAATTTCAAACTAACAGAACACTACCTGAAATGCCTCTAGCCTGTAGAAGATAACAAGGGAGCACAACTGGGAACAGGAACCTCTTGGCTGCTATAGCTAAATCCAGCTGTGTTTATGAATCAGAATTCATTCTCTTTTTATAAAACTTGCCTGTAATTACCATTCACATTTTCCTTCTTGTATTCTCTTTGTCTATTACCTTCATTTTCTGTGTTTATCCACTTCAGATGATAACGATTTAGGACAGAGTTCATGAATTTTTAATCCCAGGGAATCCTTTACAGATTTCAGGGTTAGAAAAACATTGATTTATTCTTCTTAACTGAATGCATCTACTTATTCACAGGGATATCTCAGTGCTGGTGATTCAGATTATTTCAGCTAGAATGTCTCGAGTTATATTGATATAAACACCTAAGATACGTACTGCATCCATGACTGTATAAGCACTTCAAAAAAACTTAGCTTATATATTATCATATGACTCGTGGAATGTAGGAAAATGGCTTTTCACTTACTAAACTAGAATGGAAAACTGATTAAACTCAGCTTATCCTGCACATCCAATTAGGATTTGACAGATTTTGGATCTTCACAGATATCTGGCCCACTGGAAGCCTGAAGTGATCTAACTAAGCTGGAAGTTAGGGAGAATACATCTGGGCTGCAGCATTTTTTTTTTTTTTATGTTTTTCAGAAGTCTGTGAGAACTACATTTTTGCAGATTATAGGCTAGATCACTGAGTACGAATTGGGGTGTCTACACAAAGATTTTTTTTTTTTTTCCTGAATGCATGCTCTTTATCATTAGAACTACTACAGTTGTATAAACAGTATTGTCAGAATTTTGTTCAGATGTCAGTTTCTTATCTCAAGATTTTCTAATCCGTCTATTCTAGATCACTTAATATCTACTTCTTTGGTATTCATTTGCATTACAGAATCACAGAGTCACAGAGCTGTGGGGATTGGAAGGGACCTCAAGAGGAACCGACGCAGGGTGGGCGTTGCTGGACCTTATTCTCACCAATAAGGAAGGACTTGTTAAGGAAGTAAAAGTTGGGGGCAGCTTGGGATGTAGTGACCATGAGATGGTGGAATTCAAGATCCTGAATGGAGGAAGCAAAGCAAAAAGTAGGAGCTACCCTGGACTTTAAGAGAGCCAACTTTGATCTCCTTCGGGACCTACTTGGGGCTATCCCATGGGCCAGGGTGCTAGAAGGCAAGGGGGCCTGTGAGAGCTGGTTAACGTTTAAACGGCTCTTCTTCCAAGCTCAGGATCAGTGCGTCCCTGTGACTAAGAAATTGGGAAAAGAAGCAAGGAGACCTGCGTGGATGAGTAAGGAGCTCATGTGCAAGCTCCGCGGAAAGAAGAACGTACATGATATGTGGAAAAAGGGTCTGACCACTTGGGAACAATATAAGAATGTAGTCAGGGACTGCAGAGATGTGACCAGGAAGGCCAAAGCCCACCTGGAGTTGAATCTAGCTAAGGAGATAAAGAATAATAAAAAAGGCTTTTTTAAATACGTTAACAGCAAAAGGAAGGCTAGGGAGAATGTGGGCCCCATACTAAGTGAGGGGGGCGTTCTGGTAACGGGGGATGCTGAGAAGGCAGAAATACTGAATGCCTTCTTCACTTCTGTCTTTAGTGAAAGGGCTCTCCCTCAGGAATCCCAGACCCTGGAGGTTGATGAGAGAGTCCGGGGAATGGGAGATTTCCCTTTAGTCAGGGAAGAGGTGCTCCGTGAGTGCCTAGAAAACATTAAGGTCCATAAATCCATGGGACCTGATGGGTTGCATTCGTGAGTGCTGAGAGAGCTGGTGGAGGTTGTTGCTGAGCCGCTCTCTGTAATCTATCAGAGGTCTTGGAGAACTGGGGAGGTGTCTGAAGACTGAAGAATGGCCAATGTCACTCCAGGCTTCAAAAAGGGCAAGAAGGAAGACCTGGGTAACTATAGGCCGGTCAGCCTCACCTCTGTCCCAGGGAAGGTGATGGAACAGCTTGTGCTGGATGCCATCTCCAGACAACTGGGTGATAAGGAGGTTATCAGGAGTACCCAGCATGGGTTCACCAAGGGGAGGTCGTGCTCGACCAACCTGGCGGCCTTTTATGAAGATGTCACTAGCTGGGTGGACAGGGGGAGGGTGGTAGATGTAGTCTACCTTGATTTCAGTAAGGCTTTTGATTCTGTCCCCCATGACATCCTTATAACAAAGCTGAGGGTATGGGATAGATGAGTGGACAGTGAATTGGGTTGAGAATTGGCTGTCTGGCACAGTGCAGAGGGTTGTCGTTGGTGGTGCGGTGTCTAGCTGGAGGCCTGTAACTAGCGGCGTCCCCCAGGGGTCTGTACTGGGTCCAGTCTTCTTTAACATCTTCATCAACGACCTTGATGAGGGGATAGTGAGCACCCTTAGCAAGTTTGCTGATGACACGAAGTTGGGAGGATTGGCTGACATGCCTGAAGGCTGTGCTGCCATTCAGTGAGACCTGGACAGGCTGGAGAGCTGGGCAGTAAGAAACCAGATGAGGTTTAACAAAAGCAAGTGTAGAGTCTTGCGCCTGGGTAGAAATAATTGCATGCACCAGTACAGGCTGGGGGAAGACCTGCTGGAGAGGAGCTCTGCTGAGAGGGACCTGGGCGTCCTGGTGGACGACAGATTGACCATGAGCCAGCGGTGTACCCTTGTAGCCAAAAAAGCCAATGGCATACTGGGGTGCATTAAAAAGAGCGTGTCCAGCAGGTCGAAGGAGGTGATCCTCCCCCTCTACTCTGCCCTGGTGAGGCCTCATCTGGAATACTGTGTCCAGTTCTGGGCTCCCCAGTACAAAAAAGACAGGGATCTCTTGGAAAGAGTCCAGCGGAGGGCCACTAAGATGGTGAAGGGCCTGGAGCATCTCCCCTATGAGGAGAGACTTAGGGAACTGGGTCTGTGTAGCCGTGAGAAAAGAAGGTTGAGAGGGGACTTGATTCAGGTTTATAAATACCTGAGGTGTGGGAGCCATAGTGGTGAGGCTGGTCTCTTTTCAGTAGTGCGTGGGGATAGGACTAGGGGTAATGAGATGAAAGTACAGCATAGGAAGTTCCGCACGAATGTGCGCAAGAACTTCTTTAGGGTGAGGGTGACGGAGCACTGGAACAGGCTGCCCAGGGAGGTGGTGGAGTCTCCTTCTCTGGAGATATTTAAGACCCGCCTGGATGCCTACCTGTGTGACGTGGTGTAGGGAGCCTGCTTTGGCAAGGGGGTTGGACTCGATGATCTCTAGAGGTCCCTTCCAAACCCTACAATTCTGTGATTCTGTGATTCTGTGATCATTGAGTCCAAATTCCCTGCTAAAGCAGGTACCCTACAATAGGGCAGACAGATAGGTGTCCAGACAGGTCTTGAAATCTCCATGGAAGGAGACTCCACAGCCTCTCTGGGCAGCCTGTTCCAGCGCTCTGTCATGCTTACCTTAAATTCGTCCATATTTGTATGGAACTTCCTAAAGAACCATTTGTATGCATATCCAAAAGTGAGTCACTATTAATAGACCACTTTGTATCAGTGTACATGAGTACCCAGGGTTTCCTCCTGAGTGCACTGAAGTGCTTGAGTGACCTCAACATGTTAAATCAATAGAAGCACTGTCTGTGAAGAGAAGCGGTTGAAGACATAACATTACTTGCTCACTGTGTTCAGTGGAGAATCAAAGGCACATCTGACCTCGAAAGTCTTTTGTGTGAGATGATTGGTCTAAGATTCTATGGACAGATTGCCTCTGCTTGCAGAACTTTTTCTCTTATGAAAATAATAATAATAATAAAATGCATGTTACTGGTTGTAATGTGGGGCAAATCCATTACCTGCTACTTCAGGAAAATAGTATCACTGACTTTTCAAGAGCCTTTTTGGTCTCCCCACATATCACTGCATTCCTGACACCTTTCTGATTTCAGCACGTCCTGAAGTGTTCACTTGCTTCATCTCTTATTAGCCATAAGCCTTCATGACATGAACACTTAATTTTGATGCATTGATTGGATTCTAATTTTCCCTTAAGCTTTCTTCATATCAGAATTTTGAAATTGTCTTCAAGTGATGTGTTAATATTGCATTGTTTATGTTATATTCTTACCTCATCCGAGATTGGAAACCCCAGATTTAGGTGCTGCTATGTATTGTCGAGTCTCTTCAGTTTGGAACTTAAAATCAAGATCAGAGTAAGCTACCCATTTTACTTTGAGTGGCATAACTATTACAATTGATTAGAAAGTAAACTGTAATTATGTAGAACAGCTATGAAACTTTTAAAATTGCAAATAACTAGCATAAAATTACATCATGCTATCAGAGTATTTTCAAATGTGCGTTAAATAAACTATTTTAAATGTGATAAAATCTGAAGTTTTTAGGACTGCATGTCAGAGAATTTTAAAGTAAAAGGTGATCAAATAGGCTACAGAACCATTGTAAAATAGGTTATTGGTAATAGAAGACAAAGAATATGGAAAACAAGTAACATTTCATTAAGCAGTAAGGGAAGGTCCATAGGTATGGGAAAAGGAAGGTTAGAGGGAGGAAAGGAAGTCATGGAAAAAATGTAGTATAGAGATTAACTGATTTACATATGTTTTATGGCAACAGTGTGGAATTTAGTGGGTTGTAAAAACCCAGAAGAGAATCTGTGTGTTTTAGAAGGTGCAGCAATATCTTTTCAATTTCAGCAGGCTAAACAATTTCCACCTTCATATTTAGGTGGGTATATATGTTAATTCATAACTGTTTAAGTACATAGCAGTAATGAGGTTCCTGCTAGGTTAATTTGTGTCATATCCAGTTTAAATACTCGGTATCTGCTGGTAATCATTGTATAAAAGCTTGAACAACAGCATGATGTTTCTCAGGAAAGGTTTTTAATTATCTAGGGAGAAGAAGATCATTAATACCTTATTTGGTGTTTCTTTGAAGAAATCGAAATGCACTCCTAAAAAAGGAGAAAATAAAAACAATTCAAAAACATGTCTGCTGCAATGTCATTAGAAGAGACAGAAAAAATTTTTAATAGCATAGTGTAAGCTCTCTGAAGCAGATGGCCGTGTGTCTAGATTGCATTCACATTGCTTATTACTTGTATCATATGGTAAAAGATAAGACAAGAAAACTTATCTGAGAGTCACTTTATAAAATCACTTTCTGTAGAGAAGTCTGCAAAGATAGCTTTTCAATAGAAGTAAATCCTATGCCCTTAGCCAGGATGAAAGCACTTTGTGAAAATATGCTTGCAGTTTAAATGGCTGCAGACACTTTCTGGGTTTGTACTGAATTGACAATACTCTCTCCAGGATTTGAATTTTCTCCACTGAACTTTGAAAAATTTCCTATTGATTTGAAATACAAAATAACACACTTTCTAATGACCCTTGTGGAAAATTCGACTGAAAATCATGAAAAACTAAATTTCATTAAAAGGCTATCTTAAGAATGCTTCTTACCACACACACAGTGCTTTAAACTAGAAAATATTGTAAATACATTTGGGATACAATTTCAGTGATGTCATTGTTATATTTTGTTGTAAAATACCACTGTTAGCAGAGGACTGTCATTGTCTGTGGTGCAGTAGTTAGTGAAAGATTCTAATTCTAATAAGTCCATTTGGACCAAGGTTGAACAAGTGTATGCAACTGTGTTGTCCTATTTGTAGAGGTAGATATAAAATATAACATACAAACAGTTTATCAAAAGTAAAACATAAGATATAGATTCTAGATACCTGTACTTGAAGCACTTCAATTTGCTTTTTAAGAATGGGAATGTCATTCCTTGAGAGGATGGCTTTCCCTAAATGTCTTGAGAGCTCCATTTGTATTTAGTCATGCAGAAGTGATGAAACTGCTCTCTAGTTCCATTGTTTTTACAAAAACAATGAGAGGCAAGAAAAAATTACCTGAGAAGAAATGTGAGCCCATTGTGGTAGTACACAAGGTGGATAGGTGAGGGGAGGACTTGAAGAGGAATATTTTTAACTATATCGTTTAAGAAATACTGACTGAATTAAGTAAACTTTCCAGTACTTAATTAAAAATTGTAGATGATACTATAAAGATGGCAATAGTGCACTGACAGATACAGGTCCATCTCAACAGTTGTTAAAGTTATCATAACAGTCATTTATGGTCCACGAGTGGATGGAATTCAGGGGAGAAGAGGACCTTTCTTTAGAAATAGATATGAAGACTTTTTCTATGTGTAAAAATAAGAAATACTAGAGGATATCAAAATGCCACCATCCTCACCATCTGAAAGAGGCAAAGATAAAGACAGACTGCAGCAACAACTGTGTAATGTTCTTATTCACAGTTTGGCAAAATCTTGGCTATATTTCTGTTTTATTGCTCTCCATGCTACATCATCTAGTGTGTTCTGCCTGGTGCACACACACTATGACTTCAGAACAGGTGATGTACATATGAAGTGTCATTGGGCATCTTGTCAACAAAAAGAGACACAGGGAATATGCTCACAAAAGCACCCAATGCTGTGAGCACTAAAAAATCAGTATAGCTTGTGATATGAAAAAAATGATCATGTTCATGGGAAAAGATGCACAGACACCTGTGAAACTGATATCAGCAGCTGGAAGACTGATGGTAGGGTGGTGCATAGCAGTTGAAATGGGAGTTGCTAATTTTCAGAGGCAAGGTGAAGCTGTTATTCAGGAGAGTCAAAACTATAGGATGAAGCTGGCATTAATTCCAGTTTCTTTCCACTACCTCCATAGTGGAGAGATTTCTCTGTTTAGGCTAAATATGAAGAATGATACCATTAGCATCATTTCTTAGACTACAAAAGACTATGCAAGTGTGTCAAATTCAGAAAGCAATAAAAATGCACTATTTGTTAGTCTAAGTGAATAATTTTTTCTAATGTGAGACTTCATTGGAGAAACTTTTTGGAGCAAGGGACAAAGAGTATTTCCAGAGAAACAATGCAACTGTAGGTATTAGAGAAGCAGATTAAATAATACAAGCTATATCACAATATATTCAGATCTATAGGTGCAGATCTATAGTTCCTCCTCCTACCCCCAAAAAATAAAATAAATCTAAAAAGAGCAATGAAGCCATTATTCTCAGGAGGTTAAAGAAAAATGCGTTTTCCTGGTGTGCAGCTATTCTTCCCAGCTGAAGAAGTCTGTTGCCTAACAAGTTAGTTTGTTTGAGAATGCCCAGCTGGTGACAAATTCTTTGTAAGTGCTTCATAATGACATTGCAGGAGGAATAGTCACAACCTGTAGGCAGTACGCCATTAGTGTTTCAGGCAGAAGTGCTGTTGAAAATGACCTGTAGCTTTATACCTAGTAATCTAGTTGTGTTAATATACAATAGGTTTTAGAAAGCTTATGAAAAAATTAGAATCTATTGATTACTGACCTTAAGTACATACAGACTAAAAAGAAATTTCTTATTAATGAAATGGAAAGTGGAAAAGAATGAAGCTTCCAATAGTTTTAGGGGAAATCCTTCAACTTCATTCTTTTTGACACAGGCCATTCAGGTTACTCCTGAAAAATGAACAAGTTCTACAAAAAGTCAACAAACAAGCCCCAGAACCTGGGAGTTTGTTTCTGATCTTGCAATACTTTGTATCACTGAGTCATAAGGGCATCTCTATATGGCTTACATGTTCTAAACATTAACATGTTGCTCACAGACAAATGGGGGTCACCCTTTCATTCAGTCCAAATGGAGCTGTGATGTTGTAGGGGCAGCAAGACCAAGGCAATATCTTATCTGTTAAGAAACCTGCCGAGTCTGTGGTTGGATTTATAATTCATGTGTTCATAATTGCAATTTATTTAGAAATTTTGTAAGTTCTTTTTGGACATTTTTGTTGTTCTTCTACTATAGGTTTCTACATCTTGTAGGTGGTAAGTATTAAGTAGAAGACACCAAACTGCACATCTGGCTTCACTATTTGATAAAGAAAGCAATAGTTCAGTGTTTCTTACAGTGTTAACAGAAAATTAAATCTCACACAACACTGCAGCATAAGGATGGGATATATGTCTTGTTCTGATGTATGTATATACAAAGAATCTGATCTTTCAGAGCTTTGAGTGCATCCTCCAGTAACAGAACCCCTGGGGATTTGACGTCTTTCAGGATCTCACTGAAAGCAAAAAAAATTCTGGTTAGATTTCATAAAAAGCGTTGCTTACAGTTATGTCCCTGTCATGTCCAAAATCCTTTTATTTTTTTTTTTTTAATTTTTTTTATTTTTATTTTTTTCTCTCATCGTATAACTATAGAATTGGGGAGGAGTGAGATAGAAGTCTAAAACTGTCATTTCATAAGATCCACAGGCAATATTTAAAATTAAGATCAGAAATTTCAGGTACAATAGTAATAAACAAATATGTTAGTCTCCTCCTCTTTCAGTTTACAATTTGAAAATAGAGCTATCACAGATATAATGAAAAATCACAGTAAAACATTAAATTTTGGCTTCTCAGTGAATCTGTTTACATCTCAACTGTCAGTATTTCAGTTTCCTGCAGGAAAATTGAAAATCATCTTTCAGGAAGAAATAGGCAAGTGGGTGTTGATTAGCTGTTAGAAAAGTAAGAATAATAGTGGTCAGAATTGGGCATTCTTCAATCTGTGTCTTCAGTCTATAACTTTTTTACTTAACATTCTGTTTATAGTGTATATCTTTTAACTGTTTTTTAAATTTATTTATTTATTTATTTTAAATTGCAGTTCTTTGCAATTAGTTGGAAATTGTGCTAGGTGCTGAATATACACACCTTGAGAAAATACCATTGTATTACAGGAATGCCAAAAGTTATGGAAATGTGTAAATAAATACATGAATTCAGAGTATATTGTGAGCATTTGTAGACGTGTGCACAAACAGTAGTTAAGCATTCATACATTTTCTGAACATTTTCAGATATACGTGTAAAAAATAGCTATTCAGCATTCTTATATTTCTGAAGCATCAAGAAAATCTTTACCAGTAGGATCATCTCTGTGAAATTATGGCTCTCATCAACTCTTGACATCTGATAATGGTAAGGCAAAAATCCTTCTCAGTGAACTAATTTGAAATGGTATCACATTTTATTCAAATTGTTCAAGGCATTATTCAAAATGTATTCTTAAAATTAAACTAAGTTCTCAAACTACAAGCGTTTGAAGCAAAGAAATATTTTTAAAGAGAACAGTTGTAAAATTGTCAGTTGAGCATAAGGGTTAAAATTTTCTTCTGTTATTTTCTTTCTTCTCCTGTTCTCTTTTAAGACATCAACTGATCCATGTTCTACTGCAGGAATTTATATTCATAGTACATAACCCATAAGAATGAGTTAGACTACTGTAGCTTTTCCAGTCATATTTTTAAGGTGTGAATACTCACAGTACAAAAAATTACCTATTTAGAATTTCAAAATAGACTAAAGCATTCAGCTCAGTCTTTAACTTGCCAGTTATACAAACAGTTAATGTATAAACATAAATAATAATTCTACATATATGTGCAGTAGTATTCAACAGTTAGCACTATGTTGTTAAATGTTGTTTTTGTCTTAAGTGTCTCTAAAACTGTTACATGAATTTTAAATATGTCAATATCACTCCCCAGTTTAAGTCATCCCCAAACTATTTAGGAATGTTTCAAATGGAAAAAAATGGAATAGGTGAGAAATGTGGGGTGTGGGAGGTGTGAGGTAGCTATGAGATTTAAAGCCATGTCTCCTGTAGGAGAGATTATTGCTCATATTTTACACAGGATGCCAGCTATTAAAGTAGTAGGTTGGAGGGAATCTCTTCTGAAGGGTATTTTCTGAATATGATGCTCCACTTCCTTTGTTGGTTTTATTTCTTTCCTCTTCGACTTTCTGTCCTTTCTTTCTTTTCTTTCTTTCTTCCTTCCATTTTTATTTTCTCTATATTTTTTCTCTTTATCTTGGGTCTATAAAACACTATTTTTAATTAAAAAAAAAAAAAGTATGCTACAGGGGAGTAAGAATTCTAACAGAAATACTTTCTCCTTCTATGTTTTAGATTGGCAGATGAATAAAAAATGCACGTATGTATAATCAACATGCTACTTTATGATCCTTTTTTTTTTTTTTTTTTTTTTTTAAAATGTAGCTGAGCTCCTTCAGATGCAAACAGGATGGAAACAGACTGTGATTGATTTTCTGAGTGCCAAGTGCTCAAGAATCAAGCTCCTAGCACTGACTCTTTCGTAGGTGTACAGAAGAGAGAAAACCCTTAATATGCAATGCCCCATTTTTGTCAGGCTGAAGATTGCCACGGTCACAGCATATGAGTGCGTCACAACAGCTAATTAATTTCTTTTCACAGGGCTCTTGAGATAGCACAATTTCCTTGTCCTCATTTTATACAAATGGAACTGAAATATAGAAGAATGAGGTATTTTTTTTCAAGGTCATAGAGGAAGTTGGGACAGATCTTGGAATAAAGCCTAGCTCAAAAATTGTGCCTTAACTAATGTCTCACTTCCCTCCCCCTGAGGTACCTATTCAAAGGCAGACACAACAAAGTTCTTGATGAATCAAAACTCCTCCACAAGTACTGGCAAATCTTAAAAAGTTTAGTTTAGTTATGAGTATCTGTACTCCTGTGTACTTCCCATGTAAGTGAGATGGCTTTGAAATGTTACTTAAGAGTATTTTGAAATTTCTACATGCTCCAAATAAAGCAAGCTGCATGGATGTATGGGACTGATTTATTTTTTAGAATTCTACATACATTATATATTATTACTATCATTTTCATCATCCTTTGTTTTGTTTCATTAAAGGGTTAGCATTATTCTTGCTTTTCTTGAGCTATTTTTACTATCTTGCTTCAAATAAAATTTAAATAGATGCCATACAAAAATGTTTTTGTCTCACTGAAAATGTACAGACAGACATGTACTTGGCTTCTTAAAAGGAAAAAAAAAATCCTCTGAAAAATAAAACTTTTATAGTCGTTTCTCTAGAAGCAGTTCTGTTTTGTAGAATAATAACTTCTACAGTTTTAAACTGATGTGAAAGAGAACATCATGTTTTAATGGTATCATTTTTTTTACTTTTTTTTTTTTTTTTTAGAAGAGGATGAAAATTATGAAGCATTTTCATGATTTGGGAATAACTGGGCTTAATGCACACATTCAGACTGATGCTGAAGATCCATTTGAAATGGATGAAGGTCTGCTATATTATATTAAAGAAATAATCAGGTTCTTAATAGATAATCTGAGATTTGAGATTGAAAAATTAATTTTGATGAAAGCAGAATATTTCCCACTTCCTGCTTTCATGCTAACTCAGATATGATTAAATGAATAGAATTATTTTAATGTTATCTAGAGGATGACTTCGAAACTTCCAACATGAAAATATGAGAGAAGTTCTTTCCTTGTTCATTCAGCTCTTTGCATCTCCTGAAAGTACTCCCAAGATGGATTTGGATCTTTGCTAACATCAGACTAGTAACAAAGGGATGAAAAGATGCAATATACTTTTAGCAAACTTCTGAACCTGTAAAACTTTGTGTCAGCATAATAACTTTTACTAAAATCTCTGTCTTATTGTCTGTTTCATACTAAACCTTTGCTTGGTAAAATATGAGAAAGTGTTTTTAATGAAAAAGACCCCGTAGCAATATTTTTTAACAACTAGTTACCTCAACCTTATTAGATATATTTCTTGTCCTAAGTAACATAGTTGGCCCCAAATCTCTTCATTTGTCTGGTGTTATTCCTATTGATCAGGAGCTGCACTGCAGTAGTTTGTACAGTAAATGCTGTGCACTGGAGTCATCTTTGTATTTTAGAGTATATTGAAAGAGACAGGGCAGCCGCTGCAGGTCAGATCTGATGGGAGATCTGAGTTGTCATAATAAGCCAGTTTCTCAGTAACTTACAGCAATGAAGTTCAGAGGCAGTCAGCTCTGGCGGCTGCTGAGCAGGCTAAATATTGATTGGAAGGGAAAAATGTGGGAGACAATGACCTTCTATTCAGAGCCTCACAGAAATGTGTCCAGGCTGAAACTCTTGCAAATGCAGTGCCTTCCTAGTTACCCTGCACAATAGCAAGAGACAGGCACACTTTCTTCCTGCTTCACATCCATTGCTTCTGACTTCTGACATCAAGTCATTAACTTTGTTAGCCTTGTTCCTCCCTTGGTGGTTCCTAAGAGGAACGAATTAGAAATACTTCTGAACTCGGGCCTCATCAAAGTCATAGGAAGTCATTTTCAAACTCAGTACATCTCTCTTATCTGTATGTCACCAAAAATACCCCACAACATGTAGTCAAACTGAAACTCCCTCAAGCCCACCTGTATTTTCTGCAATTAATGGGGGAAGTATTTACCATTCAAAAGACTTTTGCTGTTTGGATTCCTTCCAGTTCAGAATCAGCTCCACCAAATTGGCCAATGTAATTTATTATCTCCTCAGGGACATTCAGCTGTCCCAGCTAACCTTTCTCAGAATAGATCCAGCTGTGTCCTTCTGTACAAAATACTTCCACTCCTCTAAAAATGCAGTCATTCTAAAGATGTCCTCAACAGAACTATTAAAGATACCCTTAGGTCCAGCACTGCATTAATGACCTATAAACTCATGACTTTCCATTTCTGCTGTATATATTTTGATGTGAGGGTTAAGAAGGATACCAAAGGTTCAAGCACACCATCAAGATCCCCAGGGAAACAAAAGTGCAATTATTCCATAATGGCAATTCAGAATTAATGGTCCAGGAAAATGACTGCAGAGAACAACTGCCATGATTTTATTTGGAATGTACAGATCTTGGAAGATAGTCCATTACATGACAGTAATGCCTTGCACTTTTCTTAGCATATATCAGCTATAGGTCTTCAAACATTTCTGTGCCTTGTCTCTGCTTTTTAAGCAAGGACAGTGAAATGAGAAAAATGGAAATGAGAAAATTAGTTGTATCTAATTGCTTGATGTTATGCATTAAATCTGGGCAACCTGCTCTGGATGTCCCTGCTTGAGGAATGGTGTTGAACCAGAAGATTTCCAGAGGTGCCTTCCAACCTCAAACATTCTTTGATTCATCTAGTGACTTGAAGCCCTTATGCTAAGCATCAGGTTGGCATCCTAGTTCCTTAGTGTAACATCAGTTGACTCTACCTCATTCTTCAGTGATCCAAGTGTTCCATGTTGACAAACAATGGAGGGAAATTAATGGAATCTGTTTTAAGGTTTGTTATGTGTTGCCATCTGCTTGGAGAAAGAAAACATGCATGCAACTGCGTGTATATATTCTTTTAAACTTAATGTCCAGCTGGGAAAAAAAAAACCACACAAAAACAAAACAAAAAACAAAAAACAAAAAACACATAAACATAATGCAGTGGATGAACAATTGGCTAATGGATTGGACTCACACAGTGTTAGTACCAGGGGCTATGTCAGACTGGCAGCCAGTCACTAATGGGGCTCCACTGGGCTCAGTTTTAGATGACACTAAGTTAGGAGAAGCTGTTGACTCCCTCAAGGGTAGAGAGGACCTGCAGAGAGATTCTGACAAACTGATTGAGCTGGGCAATCAGCAACTGCATTAAGAACAAGAGCTAAATCCTGCACGTGGTATAGGAATCCATGCATGTGCATGCTGGGGGTGAGAGGCTGGAGGGCAGACTGTGGAAGGCAGTCTGAAGATTCTGGTTGATGGTGAGTTCAATCTGAGCCAGCAGCATGCCCTGGCAGCCAAAAGTGCCAGTCATATCCTGAAAACTCTAAGACATAGGATATGAGTTTTGCACAATTCCATGTGGAGCCAAGGCTTACTCTGGATGATCTTTGTGAGTCCCTTCCAACTAAGGATATTCTATGATTATGTAATTACAACATAGTTATGACAAGTAAATTGATGGCAGAATTAATGGATATGGACATTTTCCATATGGGGTGTAGATGTCTTTCTGAATGGTAAGTTGATTTGTTTTGCTAAATCTGCATTAATATTTGTGATTAGACAGGCCCATGTGTATAAGTTTGTCTTTAGTGCTGATTAATTTGGTTTGCATTTAAAAATCAAGTAAAGCTTAGTAAGAGAGGGGAAAAAAAATACGAAACAGAAAATCTGATATTTTTTATAAGTCTCTGTGTTGGTCTGCATTCTCCAAGACTTCGTTATCTTGATCATTTTATCTTGAAAATGTTTTTGGTTTTTTTGGTTTTTTTTTTTTTTGTCAGAAACTGTAATGAAAGTCTCTTAGTGAAGTGAGTATAGGAACTGATGTCCCTAAAGTGGATTTTTCTTTCTGTTCTGTGTTTGCTTAGCGTAATAGGTAACCTTAGTAATTATGGAGATGGGGTCTTGCTCCCAGCCAGGATTTCTGTATTTCATAAAACAAGTTATTAATAATGGATACTAACCCCACAAGCCACATTTATATAACTGTAAACAAACTGCGTGTACACTTACATCTGTTTTCTGATCTGGTCAGCAGTTCCTATGAATTAACTTAGTATCCTGTGTGGGCCTCATACATGCATATGTAGGTATTTGTCTAACATGCATATATATATGATTTTGGAGAAGGAAAACAAACAAACAAAAAAAACCACACTTAAAATGCACGTGGTGTAATTTAATACTTGCAGATCTTCTGGCAGTATTTTAAAAAGAGGTTAAAAAAAAAAGAGTAAAAAGAAAGCAAACACAAAAAAGCAGTTATAATTTTGCCTTATATGATAATTTTTGCACTCACATTCAGAGTAGGTCTCTCAAACTATAGTTTAATTTTGGTTTTGGCTATGCAGTATCCATGAGATGTGCATTAAGTACTAATCAATTTTAATTATGGAGTTCCCAAGACACACAAGCATATCCATAAGTGTGAAAATAAACTGTAAGTCTTTTAAATGGACTAGTACTGGGAAAACTTTCCTCTGCAGAGGTATATCGTGCAGGCTATGAGCACCTTAAGTATAAAGTTGTCTTTTCCAGTCAAGTGCTTTAATTTCTCTACCACTTAAAATTTGTTTTGAATTTCCTGGCTTTCTGTGTTGTAGTCATTTGTTTGTTTGTTTGTTCTTCTTTTGTTTTTTCTTCTTTTTTTTTCACTTCTTCCTGCTAAGTGCTCAAAACTCTTTGTGCTATTGAAAAGGACTCTAAAGCCTCTTATTTTAATGTTCTCACTAACATTTAGTATCACATAAGCTCTTACCTAACGTAGATGATTAGCTGTATATTTATATGAAAAAATAATAAAAAAGCTTAAACATTATTTTGCTTCAGTTGCAATGCATAGAAAGGTCAAAGAAACATGAAAGTTCTTTAAAAGCTCAAGATGTACCCAGAGGAAAATTCCTCCAGCGATGAGGTTAGAAGGCAGAACAGGTGCTTTCCAAGAAATTCCTTCTTTTCGTAGTAGTAGAGAATGAATGGAAAACAGTTACACTGAAAGTGAGCTACAGCATAGCAGAAATTCTTAATAATTTTATCTACTTCTTGATCTTATGAGAAGGCTTTATCTAGATAATTTCAAGACTATTTATCACCTCCACTACCCTGAAGCAGCTCTGTCCAAGCACAAAGTGTACAATTGTCTCACCAGATTGCTTACGAGCTGATTCCTGTGTACTGTACTACCTGGAGATGTTTGCACCATAGATTCTGATAACTGCCACAAAGTTTGTAATTATTATTATTATTATTTTTATTTTTCTAATCAGAAGTTACAAATTATGTATTGCTTGTCTTGGAAAATGAAGCAACTCATAAATAGAAGTTTATCTTTCTATGATAAATGGGTTTCTATGATAGAAGAGAGAATAAAGAACTTGAGCATATATTACAAAATTCTCCACAAAAATACTGAGGCAAATGCTATAAATTTATGGTGATTAATAATTTGAAATAAAAAATAGTTCAAGAGTATATGACAAGTTTTAATTTAGTTTAATATTAGAAATATGATCAACTTTGATTGTGATATTAATTTTGGAGTACTGCAAAAAGTAAGTACACTTCCCCATTCTTTGCTTCACAAATGATGCTATTCTTGGCAACTAACTGTCTAATGAAAAATCAATACATCTGCAATGGATAATAGGATATTTTCTGAATTGTCAAAAATAAGGATGACTATGAGAAGCAATTGGTCATATGCAGATTAAAGGAAGGTTTGAAGGTTTCGACAGTATAACAAAGATTATTTTTAAAATGTTTGAAATTTGCAATATTCTTTAAATACTAGTAGACAGAATTTTTAGCTTATAGTAGCCCACGAGAAGAACACATGAGAACAGCTGAGTTACATAGCAATTACGCAAAAGAACATATTTTGTGTAAAAAAAAAAATAACCTCTAAACATTAAGCTACAAACTCATACCTCAATTGAGACCTAAGTAAAGCTGATATATACTTTTACAGATCTAAAGTGTTTTTAAACAAACTTACATTGTACTGGAAATAATTGCCTAGGAAATGGAATCTTGAAGTAACAACCACTTCACCCAGTGTCTAGGTAGGGACTGTAAAACATTGAAACTCAGAAAATCTGTATTTTACATGAGAAATCATAAATGAAAATGTCATTACTAAAAATGAATGAAAGATAGACAGAAGAATAATTGCCAGTATGTTCATTTCTGTTGTAGCATAGTAAGTACTAGGATTTGCAAAATAATTGCCATTTGACAAGAAAATGAAAACATGGGACATAATGAAGCTTTTCATAGGATCTGTCTTTGAAAACATTCTTAGAGAAATCTGAACTAGTACTTGCTTGTCTTTTCAACAACATTAGCATCCTCACCGCATTATTAACTTAATTCTCTTTTTAGATTGCACTTCATAAGAGGATGTTCTTCAGTTCTTTCAGTTTTCTGAATAATCTCCTTTCTCTCATTTCCCTTTTGAAATCAAACATATTGACTGGTATTTTTAAAAATCAATTATATAATTTAAGTAATTTAAATGGGAGTCAAATAATGAGAACTTGAAGAAGACTTATTTTCCATCACTTTAATAAACCTTTTGTTACTTGGTAAAACTGAGGACTGTCACAGGTGAACAGCAAAAAGAATGGGTATATCTATTACCACCCTTCATCACACGCCCTACCTTTCTGCGGCATTTCCCTAGCTCTCTGGACAGAACTGTATATTCCATTTTTGTGCTGATTCAGCATAGGTTTACAGAGACACAATAAGCCATCAGTGTCTAATATACCTTAAAAGTTTACCAGAGCTCTTGATTTAAAATGGCATAATGTATTGAAATTTGCATCCGAGAAAAAACAGGATGACTAGAGTGGACTTAGGTGAAAATATTTGAAGACAGAATTCCAGCTTCTGTGTGCTACTTTCAAGTTGTGGTTAGAGTACTCTCAATAAAACTGAAAGATATGGATAACACTGAGAAGATACATAATCTAATAATACTGTCATTAGGAAATGAATGAATGTAGGTGGTGGGCAGAACTGGCTTTTATACCTGTATTTTTGAACATAACTGACTGTGACTGCTGCATTTGGTATGGAGCTCAATAGTCCAAGGAACTGGTGGAACTGAGCTGCTTTTTATCTTCCTCTTGTCACAGTACTGCACAGAAATTTCACAAGGAATAGAACATCTTCAGTAAAGAAGCCCACATGCTAAGAAAAAAGATGCTAAGGGAATACAAGGGTATCCAGAATTTTGAGTCAATTGATTTTATTTTTTTTTTTTGAAGTTTATTATATTCATTACGCTTAAATAGTGTTTTAGATATCAAAAAAGTCTTGGACAATTAGCTCACTCACCAGACATGAATCTAAACTCCAGCCCCAGGTGGGTCTAAGCATGTAGACCCGGTTAATGATATATTGAGCACAACTGTTGTAATTGAGGAAATCAAGCTGGCTGGCACAATTTTAGAATGATTTATTTTCTGAGAGCATCAGTGGGAGCCTACAGTTTCTTTGTGTAGGAGTCAAAAGTGTGCACCACCAAAGACTGTGACTAGAGCATATCATATCAATGACAAAGACAAGGCAACAGTATCCTGTTATTTCAGTGCAATAACAACTACTGTACATGAAGCATAATCATAATGCATATAGGATAATTCTGGCTTGTAGCTTATGCACCCATGACAACAGGGTTTATGCTACTGTGGGATAATGATATCTTAAATTTCCTGGGAAGTAGTGTATAAACAGAGATTAATGAAGTTCAGAACTACTGATGCTATAATATCCATGGCAGTCCCATAGGCTGTGACTATAGGAGAGAATGTGAGTACTTAAATATAGTTAGCAGGCCTTGAACATCACATTGTGGGGAATAGAATCAAGAAAAAATATTCGTTTTGGTTTATAAAACTGTAAAGTAGTCTGTAAGCATGCTGAGATTTCCTGACTTGTTAAAGTGGAAACTATAATACTAGGATATCAAGTCAAGAAGAATGTTAATGAATAGAGCTTCATAATTAATGAGTGCAGTAGTCATGACACACTAGCTATATGCATTTTATTGACTTCGTTTCACTTTCATTGGCTGTTTGCCATTCTTATTTTCATCTTATTTTGTGACACGTCATTGGCCTCTTTTCTCTGATGCCAATAGATCTTGTTGCTGATGTAAAAAAACTGTGAACTCTAATAACGCTGTCCTTGTGAGTCATAAGCACCTAGGGCATGCAGGATTATATCAACATCCTTCATACTATGTGTGGGTATTCAACACTCCTTTAGATATCATTAATGTTATCATAGGAGAGATTTATCATAATCTTGGTTTAGTAAGAGGTTCCTAAATGGAAAACAAAGCAATCTGACATAGAAATACAAGTTCATACTTGGAAAGTAAGGATAGTGTGCTCTTAAAAAGAGCAGCCATGAGGAGAAGGACTTGGAGGTATTGGATCAGCATGAGCCAGCAGTGTGCACTCACATCACAGCTCAGGATGCCAACTGCATCAATGGAAGCATGACCAGCAGGTCAAGGGAGATGATTCTCTTCCTCTAGTCTGCTCTCGTGATACCATACCTGGAGTGCTCTGTTCAGCTCTGGGGCCCCTGATGTAGTAAGAATATAAACCTATTCCAACAGGTTCAGAGGGAGACTATGAGGATGATAAGAGGATTGGAGCACTTATCTTATGAAGACAGATGGAGAAAGTTGGGATTGCTCAGTCTAGAGAAAAGAATGCTCTGGAGAAACTTCACTGCAGCCTACAAGAAAGATGAGGAGGGACTCTATGTTAAGGAGTATAGTGATAGGACAGGGGATAAGGACCTTAAGCTAAAAGAGCAAGGATTTAAATTAGATATAAGAAATTCTTCATTGTGGAGATGGTGAGGCACTGGAACAGGTTGCCCAGAGAAGCTATGGATGACATCACTGGAGACATTCTGTGCCAGACTGGAAGAGTCCTTTGGCAGCCTGTTCTAATAGAAAGTGTCCCTGCCCATGGGACGGGGTTAGTTCTGTGTGGGTTTTAAGGTCTCTTCCAGCCTACGCCATTTTGGAATCACATTTCTACATGTGATTCCACGAAAAAAAGACTTGTCAGCCAAGGGAAAAAAACAAACAAACAAACACATAATTGCTCTTTACATATAAAACCATCATCATGGATGATTCACACTTTATTAATGACCACAAAAGACTATGAATTTTTTGTATTCCAGCCGTGGTTCAAGGAAGATGATGTATCATTTCAGGAGTTCAAATTGTGAGAATACACAAATTCATACCAACATTTTATGTACACAATTGTCCTTTAGTTCCCCCTTTAGTGTGAAACCATTTTAAACAGATCATTGTGCTGTAAAAAAATTAGCCAGATGGAAATGCAAGTATCCCAGAGAATGCGTTGGATCCTTATCTTTGGTGACAATTTCCCTTCTTGCATATTAATATTCCAAGCACAAATTGCATTTTATGAGACAAACGCTTTCTAAGAAATATGCTGTTGATTGTATACAGAAAAACAAATCAACAATAATTAAATGTCATGCTAAGTTTCCTTGAAATGTCAGTGGGGAGTCACAAACATACTTTATAATCCTTTGAAAATAAAAACTGTCTTATATTCTCTGGTTTAAGTTGTGTTATCAATAGCTGATCTTAATTTTAATTTTTGTATGCTTTATAAGTAATGCACAATGCTTCCTGTGAGTGATGCTTCTGCGTGAGCATCTGCATACTTTGATCCAAGCTGTACGAATTCTCATTCATTCCTGGAAGTTTGCTATCAGCCTTGTTCATTGGTTTAGCCTTGGTAGTTTCACACAGTCATCTGTGTTGAAAATATGCAGACTCAGAACTAACTATACATATATTGAGAGGGCAAGTGAGCAGCATATGTACTTCTGGAGGACTAAGATGCTGCAGAGGCCACATACAGTTCACATACACTTGAACTGTATGACTTACATATCCAATCTTCTAGAGAAAAAACTTACCAGAGACACTTTGTGCCCTAAACAAGATATTACATGTGAGTCTTTTTTGCAACTTACGATCTTTTAGTCCAGTAGGAAAAAAAAAATATTAACTGGTTATAAATGGAAAATAATGTTTTCTAATGTATGAATTCTAATGTATTGTTCTAGAATTGGAAAGAATGGTTAGATTGTCAAAGGGTTTCTCATGCCTAATAAAGCAATGAAAAAGTTAGGATGAGTTTTGGTTTGAGTTTTTAATCTCATTTTTTGGTCTATAAATAATACAAAAACTATTTACTTTGTTTTTGTTGCTTCCCCCCTCCCCCTCCCTGTATTTCTAACACATTTGACTCTATATTATGCGTGTTTCTGGTGACACAAGTAATAGTAATAACAATAATGGAAATAGATAGCATTGTTAGAGAGCACTGTGGATTAAAGAACTGTAAGTGAATGCTGAAAGGAAGTGGGTGGTAGAATTTTGGACTATGAGAAGAATTTTGGACTTTTTTAAGGAACTTCTGGGAGCACCTGTCTTTGCAATCTATATAAAAGTGGCAAGCTCCAATGCTACATTTTTTTCAAATTCACAACCAGTGCAGATGTTTCTCTAACTGCAGCCAAGGATATTTATTTGTACTTACCACAATTATTTTTTGCTCATTTCTGTATACAGAAAAGTAGAGAAACCCAGGGAGATACGTGAATGGAGGAGATAAAGATGTGCAACCAGTCAGCATATGAGATATTTTTCATTTTGCAAACTTTGGACTTTTATCCAGTTAATTTCAAAGGGAAAGTATAGATTTTGCTCTCTTATTTTTGGTAATTTCTGTTGTTTTCTAGTTTTTGTTTGTTTTATTGTTTGCTTGATTGTTTTAATATGGAAAATTAAATCTGGATATTGAAAGATCATTGACAGTGCTAAATATAAAAGCAAATGAAACTTTTAAATGTACATGCTAATGGTGCTGTGGATTGCAGGACACAAAAACGATATTTTGAAGGAAAATTTGCTACTAGAGGACACCGAGAGTCTGTATTAGCTGAGTATTTTAATTCTTTTAGGAACATTCAGAAGAGGCATCCAACCTTAAGTAAGTTAATCAGTGTTCTAAGCTTTCTGTTATTTGCAAAAATCAGCTGACTTGCCTGGAGAACTGTTCATACAATTTCAAATTTTGCAAGTCCTATTTCAACAGGTTGCACCAGTTTTACTAAGAAGCATCGACAGAGCTTCAAAAAAAAAAAAAAAAAAAAGTACAATTCAACCATTTCAATATAATTTCTTGCAATTATTTAAGCAGATTCTCCCCATCCACTAGCACAAAAAAAGTTGCAGAAGTGTTGAAGGAAGTCTGGATAAATTTTTGTAGCTTGCATAATTTGTACCATGGTTTAAGAACTGCCCTGCCAATGGCTGCCTCAAAATCATGATGATTTTGAAGAAAATTCTCAACTTTCCTTGGTCTTTCCTAGGTGTTGGCTGGTTCCAAATGACATGAATCATAGAATCATAGAATCACTCAGGTTGGAAAAGACCTTAAGATTATCAAGTCCAACCATGACTTAACCATACTACCCTAAATCTAACAACCCTTCACTAAATCATGTCCCTGAGCATCACATCCAAATAGTTTTTAAACACATTCAGGGACGATGATTCAACCACCTCTCTAGGGAGCCCATTCTAGTGTTTAACAACCCTTTCTGTAAAGAAGTGTTTTCTGATATCCAACCTAAACTTACCCTGGTGCAACTTAAGGCCATTTCCCCTCATGCTGTCACTTGTCACCAGTGAGAGGAGACCAACCCCACTCTTGCCATGAGCACCTTTCAGATACTGGAAGAGAGCAATGAGGTCTCCCATCAGCCTCTTCTTCTCCAAACTAAACAACCCCAGTTCCTCAAGTTGCTCCTCATAAGGAGCCTCCAAGCTCTTCACAAGCCTTGTTGCTTTTCTTTGGACCTGCTCCAACACTTCAGTGTCCCTTCTGTACTGAGGTGCCCAAAACTTAACACAGTACTCGAGGTGAGGTCTCACCAGTACCGAGTACAGAGGCAGGATTACTTCCGTAGTCCTGCTTACCACACCATTCCTGATACAAGCCTGGATGCCATTGGCCTTCTTGGCCACCTGGGCCCACTGCTGGCTCATATTCAGCCTACTGCCCATCAGTACACCAAGGTCCCTTTCCATCAGGCAGCTTTCCAACCACTCTCCCCTAAGCCTGTAGGTTTGCCTGTGGTTGTTGTGAGCAAAATGCAGGACCCGACACTTGGCCCTATTGAAAGTCATATGGTTTATCTTGGCCCATCGATCCAGTCTATCCAGGTCTCTCTGTAGTGCTCTTCTCCCCTCAGACAGAAGAACATTCCTTCCCTACTTGGTGTTGTCTTCAAACTTAGTAAGAGTGCACTCAATCTCCTCATCAATGTCATTAATAAAGATGTTAAATAGAAGAGGTCCCAGTACTGAGCCCTTGGGGACACTGCTCATGACTGGCCACCAACTGGATGTAACTCCACTGACCACAGCTCCTTAAACCCAGACATCCAACCAGTGTTTCACCCAGCAGGGCATACGCCTATGGTCAGCCAGCTTCTCCATGAGGATTCTGAAGGAGCAGAAGGTTTGGACAGAATGACAAACATGGTCTTTTGTTGCTGTTCTGCCGGCTTCTACTATTGATGTTACAAATTATATTCACTGCATGGAAGACAAAGCAGAGAACTGTAAAAAATCTACATCTACACAAAAAACACTGATTGTTGAATCTTAATATTAAATTGCATTAATAGCCTTAAAAGGCTGGTTTTCACCACTTTCATTTTTAAAATTTTGTCAGCAGAACACAAATCTGACTCCAAAAGAAAGCACCAACTGAAGTTTTAAGCTTATGAATTCGGCAGGCAGGATCTTGCTGTAATATTTTTGCAAATAATTCTTCCTACTTGATGTTCCCACTTGTAGGGGATGTAAGGAATTACTCTGGGAGAACTATTGGATCAGAGATGTAAAATTTAGAAACATGTTAGATGTATCTTTCAGGCAGATTGTCTCTCGATTATGCTGTTGACATAGAAATACATATGTTCATAGCTAACACACTGGGACAGTAGTTATTTTATTGTATTATGCTGTATTACATTACTGAGTATATCGTCATTTGTTTCACGCTGCACACACAATTTTACATTGACATTCCGCCTTCAATTGCAAAAACAGTTTTGTCAGCTACTGTCAGGAAGAAATCAGTGCAGCTTCTTCACATATTTTCAGGCATGCTGTTAGGAAACAGTTTGTTTTACAAAACAGTTTGTTGTACACTGTGGAGTATGTGTCTTCTGTGTTTCCACTAAAAATCATACAAAAATTCAATTGATGTGAAATAGTGAAATTTAAAATGAGGCTGTTGCAAACACCTTATAAGATGAATAAGAAATTTCAGAACTCTTGTGATAAGGAATCCTGTATAGGTAAAATATTTCTTTGTAAATGTAGAACTAGATAGCTCTGAAAGTAATGCCTCCTATTTATTTCTGTGGAAAATAAAACAGATGCAAAGAGAACGAAAGCATTATATGATGAAACACATTTCTTAGCTACAAAAGACTATTTACTAGCGTAGTCATTCCCATTAGCTATTCATTATTTTGCCTGTGATAAGCAAGAGCTTTTGTGCTGCACATGTAGCAGTCTGCATGGGTGTCTGGAATGTGACTTGTCTTCTGCGTCACTGTCACCGCTGCTGAAAGGCACCACTTACTGCCTCTATGATATCACATCCACTGTTTGGTCTCCATAAATGTTCAGCAAGTGTTGATGAAGACCAATGGGTGCCATTATGTCTGGCTGGAGGAATTCAATGACACCTCTTTGTTTCATATGCACTTCCATGTCAGACAACACTGTGTCACACTGCCCCTCTGCTGCCACCTGTCATATGGCAACAACGTGTAATGGGATAATGGTGAGAATGTTCAACTTCTAATGCCATTCCACCAACATCCACCTCTGACATCACTGACAAACATCCTAAAATAGGAGGCAACACTTTCAAAGCAGATCTCATATTAAGTTAATATTATTTACAAGAAAACAACAACAACAACAAAACAGTAAAAAAGATTATTTTTAACACTTTTTTTTTTTTTTTTTTAATATTTTCAAGTAAAGTGGGAAAAGAAATGTGCAGGTCAAAACTCCCTTCTTGCCTGTAAAACAATGAGATGCAATGCTGTGACAATTCTTTGCCGCCAGAGAGATCTTACAGCATCGTACTAACACTGCTATTCAAATATTTATTCATGGGTACTGTAATTATTTTTCATGAAGTGAAAATACTTTCATATGTATATTCTCATCTTCATTCCCTGCTCTACTGACAGTTCCCAGAGGGTTATTTCCCGTCACAAAACTGCACTGAAGAAAAAAAATGCCTGCATATCTGACTATACTAGCTAGAAATATAATTTCCAAAATCACAAAAATGAATTGCTTACAGAAAATTGTTTAACTTTCTGGTGTTTTTTAATAACACAGTGTAAAAATTGCATATTTTTTACCTTCATATATTTTTATGAGAGCAAAAGTGTAATACTCACATGATAATTAGATTATATGTATTTAAAGAAGAAAAGGTAGCCAAACTAGAAAGGACTAACAGACAAAATTAGGTAAAATGCTTTTCTTACATTTCAAGTTTGATCTAACTCCATTCATGCCAATATTAATTGAAGCTTTTCATAGGCAGATCCTGTTTCTTCTGGCTGAAGAGCTGCATATTTATTAATAGTTTACATCTTTAAAAATAAAGCATATTATCTATTTATCGATTTGTTTCAATAGTTAGTACATTCTCATTTCTGCTTTAAGTATGTGAAACCATGAAGTAAGGTGTCTTGGCTGGTGTGGTTCATAAACATGTTTTTTAGAGTTTAACGTTAATTGTGCTTTATTTTATTAAAAGATTTTCTCTCTCTCTCTCTCTCTCTTTTTTTCTTTTCTTTTTTTTTTTTTTCCTGCTTCTAACCCTTTTTTCTGCTTTTAATCTTCCACTTATTCAGTATATCACTATTGTTTACAGTCTGGGAATTAGAAACTACAAAATGGGGAAAGCAAGACTACAGCTGTTTTGTGTTGGTGTAGCTTTTTAGCTGAGGTTAAAGAATGATAAATCAAGTCTAGTATACGAAGCTAATTACCTTCAGAAGAATAAATTTTTACATAAATCACATAAAATATTACAATGCATATGGTTACATTTTGCTTTCATAAATTACTTCCTCTATCTGACTAAATTTTGGGGGGCATACCTAGGGTTTAATCATGAGCTGACTAGACATATTTTCCAGTGAGTCTGGACTCCTGGTGAGGAATCTGGATTTTGTGGCCCAAATTAACTGTTTCTGAACTCTGGTACTGGTAATACTGTAACAATCAGCCATTGATTCATACAGCTGTGATATTACGCTCCAGCACAGATTTTGCCAATTGTGCTACAAGGATATCATGTCACGTATTCTGAATTTGACAACTGTTCTGGACAAAAATTTAGACTAAATTTTCTTATTTTAATGATTCTTTGTGTGAAAACAAAAGACACACAAGAAATTAACCTGATAACTTAGTTATATTCTGTAAAAGCAAATAAGAAAGCAAACACTTGAATAAATAAACAGTCCTAATCAGTGTTATTTAGAGTATTCTCCACAATACAAGCTGCTTGCCAGCATCATTTCAGAGTGGGATTTTCAGTAGTTCCTTCTTGAATCAGGTGAGTCCTTTCCTAGAGCTGGCCTACCTTTGGAGCTCCTGGTTCTTATTAGTGTCTCAAGTGTAAATCTTTAGTCTTACCAAGTGACTCATGTCCTGAGCATGTGCAGATGTCTCATGGATCTGGCTGCTGTTCCTCTAACTAAGATACTGAAACGAGTAGTAACATTTGTCTGGCCACAGTAAATGCGTGTAAGTGATCTGGTTCTTAGAACTTGTGGTTCGTAAGGAAAGATGGGGAGGTAGGTTGACTAATTCAGGCCTCAAAGCCTACTTTGTGGAGAGCAGGTTACAAAGATAATCTTACCTCATGTTTCCATCTTTGCACCCTTCATGCCCACCTTCTTCCAACAAATTTCATCCCTTTCCAGATTTCTGTGCATGGAGTGAGATGTACATAGAAGAGGATAACTACACCACCCAGTGTTGGACAGAGCTTTTCTCACAACCACACCCATGTAGTGTGGGTTCTGATCTCTTCCACAGCAGGCAGGAAGAGAAAGGAGAACCTGAAGAAAGGACTACAGTAATACCGATTGCTGCTACTTAGAAGTTGGCATTAAGTGTAGAATGAACTAAATAAACTCCTAAGAAGACTGGATTTGCCTTCATACTCCTAAACATTCATACATCACGTGGACTCCTGCTGTAATTATTTAAGAGGACAGTACAGCCTTCTTTCCTCTCTTTTCCTTAATCCTAATGTCTAGCTAGATTTTGCACATGGGACTTGCAGTAACCCACTGAAGGATTATGTGGCTCTTACAGTAATTTGTCAGTTGGATTTATCCTGCAGGGCACTTTGAATAGAGATGAGCCACTCGACTGCTTCATTTTCACTTCTATTATTGGGAAGAGTTTGGTAGAACTTACAGAGTTACATTTCAGGTACTGCAGGAAACTCTGGAGAGTCTTGTTCATTGATGTTTGATGGAGCTGTTGGCTAGAAATATTCTGCTCAGCAACAGAATTCTTGATGCAATTTAATTCACATTTACTATAACAAATAACAAATATTTGGTATCTTCTTTCTTTCTTTCTTTCTTTCTTTCTTTCTTTCTTTCTTTCTTTCTTTCTTTCTTTCTTTCTTTCTTTCTTTCTTTCTTTCTTTCTTTCTTTCTTTCTTTCTTTCTTTCTTTCTTTCTTTCTTTCTTCCTTCCTTCCTTCCTTCCTTCCTTCCTTCCTTCCTTCCTTCCTTCCTTCCTTCCTTCCTTCCTTCCTTCCTTCCTTCCTTCCTTCCTTCCTTCCTTCCTTCCTTCCTTCCTTCCTTCCTTCCTTCCTTCCTTCCTTCCTTCCTTCCTTCCTTCCTTCCTTCCTTCCTTCCTTCCTTCCTTCCTTCCTTCCTTCCTTCCTTCCTTCCTTCCTTCCTTTCTCTTCTCTAACTCTTCTATTACCTTATTCATCAGTGCTGTATGTATTATATAAGAGAGAACTTTCCTTTTTATGAAATATTTTAGTTACATCAATTTTGATCTCATGTTGCTCTGCTCTGTGGACCTGTAACAGGCAGTGTCTGTTCAGCTGCCAGTGTTTTCATTAACTTGTCTAGTACTGGTACATACAAACTCAACTGCTCAGGTACTGAAAGAAATCAAATCCAGTTATTTCTGTATTTAGACAGATATGGATTAATTCAGTTCAGTTTGTTTTGTTTTGGTAGTTCAAGGTGTGACTGCAGGTGCTCAGAAGAGCTCAGTGTAGTTTGCAAATCCTGAAACACTGAACTTTCTGAATGTGAACTGCAGTCTGTGACATAGGTGATGGTACAGCAGCTGTGCTGCAAGCAATCCCTAAACTGATTTAAAGCTGAGAGTAAGCTACAATCACACTTCAGACTGCAATGTAGATTAGCTTTGCAACTGGTATTTATACATTAGGAATGCAGCCAAAAGTAATCTGAGGATGGGTTGCAAATTGGAGAATTAGTGTCAGTTGTCTAAAAGTTAGGTACTTAATCTCAACACATCAGACAAATTCCTCTCTACTTCAAAAGAATGTCTGGATGAGATGAAAAAGGGTGGGACAGATGAGTTTAATCCTGAGTAGGACTTCATATCCTAAATAAAAATAATAACCTTCAATTTTTTAATTCAGAATGTAGGTTTCTTTTTTGGCTAACTCTTCCAAGTATAAATAATTCACACAATATTTAAATTCATGGCATATATTAGAAAATAAAAGACCTAAATGAAGATGATTTTATGAGGGCTGTTCCAAAAATATTGCCTGCTGTGTTATAATGTTGGCTCATGACATCAGAGTCAGATTATTGTAGTTTGGCAGTAGAGATCGAACCTTCCTACCAATATTCCATTACATGTTGTTGCCATGTGACAGATGGTAGCAGAGGGGCACTCTGACAGAGCGGTGTCTGACATGGAAGTACATATGAATCAAAGGTATGCCTTTGAATTTTTACATGTGGAAAAAATGACACCCGTTGACATTCACTGACTTGCTGACTGTTTGTGGAGACCGAATGCTGGATTTGAGCTCAGTGAGGCAATGGGTGTTGTGTTTCAGCAGTAGCGATAGAGACAGTGGGTCACATCTTCTGGTACAGACTGTTATGAACACAGCATGCAGGCTCTTGTTGATCGCTAGGAAAAAATGCACGGCTAATAATGGTTAAAATATAAATATTTTAAAATATGTTATTTTTATTTCAGTTTTCTGCTCTCATACCAGTCTGGGAATGTTTTTGTATGCTGCTAATTTCATATACAGATTGAAATCTGCAGAAATGAAGGAGCCACATTTTCATCATCTTATTTTTGAAAAACTGGGAATGGATTCCTTAAAAACATTTCAGAGAAAATGAGAGTGCAATTTTACCAAGGAAAGACATCAGGCAGTAACGACTAACACTGTCCTGATTTGAGGGATGCTGCTCAGGGCAGTGGGGTTACATCAAGATGGCTGCCAGTGGTTTCGCACATTGTTGGAGCAGTTGGATCGACTCTCTGCCATTGGTGACTAAAATCCTCTGGGCTGGCATTGCAGTCTCTTCTCTCCTGCAGACCTTTCCTATCACCATAACCTACTGGAGGAAAGCCCTGTTGTAAAGAAAGCTGTCTGACTGGAGCCGTAGAAATCTGGATTGTTTCTTTTTCCTTACTCCTTGTTAACATTTTGGTGCTATAAGTCCGTCACCACTCCCAAACAGATTTAAATGTAGTATTTTATTAATGTCCTGGATGGTTGATTGTGTATAGAATTCTTTCCTAGCTTCAAAATGATTTCCCAGCAGCAGCTACAATGCACAGATAAGTCAGTTTCTTTTTATGTGTAATGACACATATCAGAAAAACAATTCAAAAATACATGCAAGGAAAGTATGTCCTAAGTGACAAATGATTAAACAAAAATTGCAAAACAGCAATACTTTTGAGGACAGCATTAACTCACAAATGAAATGGAGCATCCAATATACTGAAGAGAGATGGAATCTCAGAATGCCTTTTTTGTTCTCCCCAATAACGATTAAAAAAAAGTGAATAAAGTTCTTTAATGCAATCATTCTGATATTCTGTTACTTAATTTTTCTAGTCAATCTGTTGACAGAAAAATATTTTCAAGCATGAAAAGGCCCAGATAGTGAATTCAGTGCATAGAGATTATTAAACGATGGAGCAGAAAAATATATTTGCACTAGTAAACTTGTTTGCTGTGAAATTAATCTTGTTCTTTTCAAAACAGGTTTTTTAATTTTATTCTGTATTTCAATATAATAATTTTGAGCAGAGGATGTAGAGAGACCCCAAATTACTCTCAAACATGGATTTGATTAAAAAACAAATCTTCCTTCAAATCAGGTGTGTTTAGGGCATGAAGCACTAACATGACTGTAATCAATGTGAATGTAAGGGAGAAGCAAAATTAAATGTATCTGGACATTTCATGAAAGACAGTGTGGACAGCCAATCTAAACCTTAGGAGAAGAAAAGTATTAAATGATCTTTCCAGGACTATTTATACTGGTAAATACATTTGCACAGCACAAACTTGTTTTTTAATAAGAAATAGTTGCTAACTGTCATGTCTGTCACAAAGAACGAAGTTACTTTACAACACCAAGGTGAGTGGTGTAGTTGATGCACTGGAGGAAAGGAAAGCCATACAAAAGGTTCTAGACAGGCTGGAGAAGTGAACCCATGTGAACCTAATGAGGTTCAACATGACCAAGTGCAAGGTGTTGCACTTGGGCCAGGGTAATCCCAGGTCTTTTTACAAACTGGGTGAAGAATCTCTTGAGAAAAGCCCTGCAGAGAAGGACCTGGGGGTACTAGTAGACGAGAAGCTGGACATGAGCCAGCAGTGTGCATTTGCAGCCCAGAGGGATGGCCAGCAGAGAGAGGGAGGTGATTGTCCCCCTCTACTTGGCTCTTGTGGGGCCCCATCTGGAGCACGGCTTCCAGGCCTGGGGCCCCCAGTAGAAGAAAGATGCAGAACTCTTGGAACAAGTCCAGAGGAGGGCCATTAAATGATCAGAGGTTTGGAGCACCTCTCCTGTGAGGAAAGGTTGAGGGAACTGGGATTCTTTAGCTTGGAGTAGAGAAGGCTTCTGGGGAAACATCATTGTGTCTTTCCAGTACCTGAAGGGAACATATAAGCAGGAGGGGGGATGGCTGTTTATGAGGGTTGTTACTGATAGGACAAGGGGAAATGGTTTTAAACAGAGAAAGGGAAGGTTTAGGTTAGATATTAGGAGGAAGTTTTTCACCCAGAGGGTTGTGACACACTGGAACAGGCTGCACAAGGAGGTTGTGGATTCCCCGTCCCTGGGTGCATTCAAGGCCAGGGTGGATGTGGCTCTGAGCATCCTGGTGCAGTGGTTTATGACCCTGCACATAGCAGGGGGGTTGAAACTAGATGATCATTGTGGTCCTTTTCAACCCAGGCCATTCTGTGATTCTGTGATTTCAGGATACCTTGATTCCAGCTGATTCCAACTTTTTAGATTCCAGCTTTTGCATTCGCTAAAGTATTTATATTCTTAACATGCATGATTTTTCTTAGAACTTAGAATACAGTGATGTATTCTTGCCCAAGAGAGGACAAGATTCAACCCCATGGAACATCTAATACTTAGGTAAAAAAAATAATGGCTTTAAAATCAGGCACTGTAAAACCTTTTAGAAACAGGGAAGCTACTTGACTCTGTGCTGCGTACTCTATTCATTTTTATTTTATTGACAACTTTTTATTTGGATGTGAATCACGGTTACTGATAGAATAAATTAATCATCTAAATTTCTTAATTAATAGTAATGCCTTTTTGTTTGGTCTAATCTAATCCAGTTTTAACATAACACAATTTTGACATGGAGATTTCTCAGGCTATAGGAAGGAAATATTTGTAATTTGTGTCATGAATGTGAGCTGACCCAGCTGGTCAACTGGTTGGACAGCAAGTAAAATTTCACCATAACACTGATTCGTTAGCTAACTTCTGATCAAAAAATGAAGAGAAAACTAACAATTGTGCACTGCATATAAGCATATTGTATATATATCCATAGGTATTGTTATACTAATTTTTAAGTCCCAGGTGATATTTACAATCATAACTTTTACAGCTTCTTACTCTATATCTCATCTTCAGAGTCACTGTACCCATTGGATAAAGAAATATAATTTCTTTCTAATTTTATACATATAATTTAATCTTATAGCCATGTTAACAAAGCCATCTGATATTCTAAACCAAAATTATGTTAAATAATTTTAACTACTTGCTTATTTTCCATCTATATACACAAAGAGTTAGATATATATATTTGTTTTCAGTTCATAATGATTTCATAAAATAAACATAACTAAGATGTGCAAGTAATACGAATTTTAACAGACCTAGAGGTTCCTATCAGGAATATTTTTTTCTCTTCGTGTGTTAAAACCTGTATAAGCTAAGGACTTTACAGACAGTATGTTAGTAGATAAGTAAATTCAGGCTTCCAGCCTCTTCTCTTTGTTTTTTAAAGGCATATTAGCAGCCACTATATAAAATCAGCAGCATACAAGCTAAACAGAAGTAGCAGATGGGTGAATTTCACACAATCTATTCAAAATTAATATGGATGGCTGTGGGGATAAAGAGAGGTAAGTATGGGAAATTAGAACATTTTGTTGGCATAAAATGATGGAGTTGAAAAACATTAACTGTTTTACAGGAATAGAAAATGGGATGAGATAAAGGCTTAAATGAAATGATCAGAATTGTAGCTTTTATCTACTTTTGCAGAAGAGACAGAAAAAGATCCTTTGCTGCTATTTTTTTACATTTTTTTTTTCTCTGATTTAAGAATAAAAGCATGGAAAACAAATTCAAGCTCACCTTACGCTGCTGTGTAACAAAGACATAATAGACAATTATTGGGTTTAAATTTTTTTTTAGCAAATGCCGATAGAGTGAAAATTAGCTTTATTTGGTTATATGTATATTACAAAGTCTTCTACCATGTGAAAAAGACTTGATAACTTGCTGTTGATAATAATAACAGCTGTCACTCTACTAGTTTGAACAGCATACATGAAGCACAACCAGGAGACAGGATTTTGTCACATCTGACAACAGAAACCAGAGCAGCTGAATTTACTCTTTGGAAAAATTGCCCGTGTTGTATAGGGTTAACAAATAACCTTTAGTGACTTTTAAGACTGAGGTTCTTTCTTTTTCATATGGCAGTTTACAGAATCTGAATGTATTTGTATAATGAGTAATGAACTGTTGCAGGAAGTACAACTGCACAGTATAATGCATTTAAGGAAAGACTGTGTTAACAGCAGTAGTGTGGAGAAGAGCAGAAAATACGTACTTTCCGGATATCATTATTGAATATTTATAAGTAGAAAACTGATCATTTGGAGAACACATGGATAAGAATTTCTATCACAATAACCATGATGTAATATTTGAGCATTGCTGCGGTGCATAGTGTAGTAACTAGAAAAGTGGCATTCCTCAGGGATTCGTGCTGGCACAGGTGTTAATTAATATCTTTGTAGGTGACATAGACAGAGGGATTGATTGGACCCTTAGCACTCTCAGCAAGTTTGCATATGACATCAAGCTGAGTGGTGCAGTTGACAATGCTAGAGGGAAAGGATGCTGGACAGACTTGAGAGGTGGGTCCATGCCAATCTCATGAAATTTGGAAAGGCCAAGTGCAAGCACCTGCAGCTGGGTTGAGGCAATCGCAATTACAAATATAGGTTGGGCAGAGGATAGCTTGAGAGCAGTCCTGAGAGGAAGGATTTAGGGGTGCTGGTTGATGGAAGACTCAACATGAGCAAGCTTCATAGATTATTAATGTAAGGTTACTGTTCAGATTCCTAAGTTAAATGCATATGCTAAAATATTTTCTCTGTGTTCAAAATATAAAACCTGACGTACGATACACAAGAAGTATTTGATTTAGGAAATCTGTGTAGGATGGACTTTGCAGAATCAGTCTGATGATATATTTAATCAGGTGCTGTGAGGTAAAAAGTCCATGTATAAGTTATTTGTTCTGTTTGATATTGGGCAATTGCTACACGTATCTGCCAGAGTTAAAAATTATATTCGAAATTGAAAGTTCAGTTGCCTTCACTTTTGTATTGTGCATCTATATTCTGCTGCAAAGTCAATAAGAAGTGACATGAAAAAATATTGCACCTGTCACAGGGATCATAATGGAATGTCATTAAATACAGTTTTTCATTCAGTCAGAAAGAGATCTTATGAATAAATGGACAGTTATCCTACAAAGTAGACTAGATTTTTACATTTAAATGATACTGTTGTTATTAATGAGGAATTATATAAACCTGACAGACGTCTACTTTTAAAGGAATATGTTACTTAGGCACTTCAGTTGTCTTTCTTCTCAAATATTTAGAACAAATGAAAATAAATTTTAGAAAAAATCAAAAGTCTAAATCTGAGTAAAAGTGTAAGAGGAGCCATGAGATATCAAACACTTTTGGAGCTTTGTCTTCAGTGCTGCAGAGGACTACATTTGGGGACCATGAAGTGTTAAAGAGCTCTGAGGGCACACAGACATTGTTAATCATATTTCCTTATAGTAATTAAGTGAGATAGTAGTGAGTCTCAGTGCCCTTGTGACACTTCCCTGTGTCTTTGCTTTAGTTGCCACATATCACTGAAAAGGTGAGGTGTAAATCCAGAATACTTCTCAAGGTTGAAACTGTGGACATGAGAATGTGCTTACGCTATTCATTGCAGGGTGCCAAGTATCAGCACTGCTTCAGAGGACTTACTAATTTATTTTGTAAGAAAAAATTGAAAGAGAACCTGCATCCAGGACAGGTGCCAAAATGAGAAAAAAACCCAACACAACAAAAAACAGGAAATCTTCCAATCTGCCAGCATCAAAGGATATTTCAGAATATATTATATATTTGCTGAGGGACATAAGACTTAACCTCAACGGTCTGCTGAGTAGCTGGCTTGGAAAGTTTTGCCACAATTATACAGTCATTCTGTTGATTTACCTGTGTCCTCTAATTTTGGTGAGAAAAGCTGCATTTGTTTTCCCATGGTACTGCAGAGTTGTTTTGTCTTCTGTCCTCAGAAACTTTGCACAATACATGGAGATACAATTCACTACTGTATTATTAGTGTGTGGGTGAGTGGAATAGCCAAATGGGAATCAAATTACTAACTCGATCTTTCAATAAATAAATCTGACTTGTGATATTTAGAATAAACTTATATATATATATATTATAACAGAATGCTCCTTCACAATAAAGCTCAGAAACAATTTTCAGTTCCATTTTCAAGATATGTCCATTTAATGTTGCAGTCCTTCTTGCCAGCACCACAAGCAAGCCACCTTCAGACATCCGAATTTTTCCTGAACTCTTCATTTTTGAAGTAGGCATGTACTGTTTCTTAGTACACTGTTTGCAATGGAGCAGCTGTGGAGACATACAAGTTCAAAAAGTCTTGAACCTTATCTATCTAAAGATTTGGAAAGACATTTGGAGTGGCACTGGAAACAAAGAAACAAAAGTACAAGATAGGCATGGACCTGCTTGAAGGCATCTGGAAGAGGGCCACAAAAAGATCTAATACCTTCCCTATGAGGACTGGTGGAGAGAGGTGGAGCTGTTCAGCCTGTAGAAGAGAATGCTCCAGGGTGACCTGAAAGTGGTCTTCCAGTGTCTAAAGGGAAGCTACAGGAAAGAAGGGGACAGACTCTTTTGCAGTGTCTGTGGTGACTGAACAGTAGAAATGGTTTCAGACTAAAAGGATTTAGTGGATCTAAGGAAGTTTTTTACGATAAGGGTTGTGAGACACTGGAACAGGTTGCCCAGAGTGACGGTGGATGCCCTGTCCTTGGAGACACTTAAGGTCAGGCTGGACAGGGCTGAGCCCCAGATGGATCTGTAGGTGTCCCTGTTTTCATTGCAGGGGAATTGGAGTAGACGACCTCTAAAGGTCTCTTCCAACTCAAAAGTTTCTATGATTCTATAAGAAGTTTCCAGACAGATTTGATATAGCATAAAGGAAGGAAATACTCTAATTAAGAGCTAAATGCTTATTATAGCACTATAATGTATTTTTTGTTTCATGGCACTGATTCTATTCCTACAGTTAATTTTCTGGGCAAGTTATTCTTATGGATAAAAATCGCATCAGTTTTTAACCTGGTTTTATGTTAGTTATTTCACTGTTGTCCCACCCTTTCAGCTTCAAGCTGACTTTTGGGATGAACAGACTGATAAGAAAAAAAAGTATTTTAGATTAGGAGAATTTTGTTTGGCCTTGAGTAGAACACCAGTGAAGAATCAAAAATGTGTATAATTTCTATTTTTTATGAATAACCAGGACAAATAAATGGTAGAAAATGCTTGTAGAAATACCAATAATCTTGTCTTAGGTGACTTTGTTAAAGAAAAAATCATCAATCCACAAAAAAAGTTTTTAAAGTTATTAATATAAATATTTTTTTGAATTAGATTTATAACCTCATATTGCACAGACACACGTACAGCTGCAGAGGACCAAGTCAATTTCAATACCTATGTCCTTCTAGAATGTTTATTCAGTTGGAAGCACAACCATTAGTCATATAAAATGGTCATTTTCTTTTCCTTGTAGCAAAAACCAAAACCCAAGATTTTTAATTATGGGTATAAGATTGCCATCTTGTACTCAAGAATGTATCAGATATGCTGGAGACTTTTCTTATTTCAAGACAGTGTAGGTTAAGTTATCAAAAATGCTATAGCTGGTCCAACTTTGTAAGATAAAGTTTATGGGATGCAAATACATTTTTGTGCTTTTAATATGTCCAAGCTATCCAAATGTTACAAGAGTAAGTGTATTACATGAGTGTAATTAAAACATCACTGTAAAAAAATATATGAACATTTCTCAGTGAACAATGACACTGAGAGGCACAGTTAATAAAAGTAATTTTGTGGACTTTTCTTTGCTTTAAAGAGTTAATGCCGGAGCTATCTTACCAACAAACTCTGTGCCTAGATCTGCACGAACACTAAAGCTGAATTGCCCAGATTACCAACAGGGTTGCCACACATATCTTGACACTCTTTCTACTCTACATATTAAAAAAAAAAAAAAAAAAAAAAAAAAAAAAAAAAAAGCCTTGTATTTACTCTATTGCATAAATAGATTTATTTTGTTGGGTAAAGCTCTGCTTTATGCATGGTTAAAATGAACCACAAAAGGTACGTAGAAGTGTTGCCAGACACTCCAGTTCCAGAGAGCGATGACAGACTTTACCACTGTCCCACTCTGAACTGGATAGGCTTGGCGTAGGCACATCACACACTGCCACCTTTGTGACAACATGAGAAACTTGTAGAAAAGTGGGTGTGAGCATTTAAAAACACTGAGATAGTAGAATTGCTCAGATGATGTCAGTCTGAGCTGAGTTTTAGACACAGAGAGTTTTATTACCAGAGCTGCTCAGGGAGTCACAGTTCAGGAGACAGTGTCATAATGAAACTTCATTTTATCTTCTCTTGGAGAGGTCTTAGGTTATGGTCGTACCCTGAGATGCTAAACTTCAAAAACCTGAATCATCTTTTTAAAAAGCACCACCACCTGTAGCAACACCAGGGTTGGATTATTAACTGGTGTCATGTAATATAGCTTCAGACAAAGGATGGCTTCTGTGAAATGCCATCATGTCCACTTCTTGAGGATCCACTCCTTAAATACATAAATAATTTAGATGTGATCTGTCTCAAATCTGCTACGTCTACAAACAGAAGCTACACTGAAAATTGTGAGTTATTTTCTTTCCATTTATTATGCAGAGATTCCAAGTACATCTTCATAAAAACAGAACATCTTGAATGTTAATTTTGAACTGTCAGAGATAATATTCAACTTCTCAAATAATTTTCCCGTGTAGTTGGCAAATGTCTAAAGGCAATAGAAGGACCAGGGCTAAGCAGTGTTTCCATTTATCAGGGCTGAACTGAGAATGCTGGAATAACAAGAATATGAACACTGATTTGAACGATGGATTTTGCTCCCCATTGTGTCTCATTCATTCCATTGTTTCAGCCTACATTCTAATGAAATGTTAACAGAGAAACTGCATATATGTGAGGACCTGCTGTTGTTTCCTTGAGGCCAGCTTTTGCTGTCAAATTTTTGTGTGGGTGGCCAGCTTTTAATGTGATGGTCTGATTTAATGTGAATTGTTCCTTACCAGCTAGATGCCACTAAACTATAACAGAATGCTTGTCAAGGAGTGTCTAGAAAAGACAAGCTAGACAAAGCTGAACAGCCCAGGAACTCTCTTTCCTTGGATCAGATGAGGATTAGTGAGCCAGTGAAAAAAAAAAGCCCTGCCAATCCTGCCAGTCTTGCTAAACTCCAGGGTTGTGTGATTTCACAGTCTGCCTATTGCAGGGAAAAAAAAAAAAAAAAAGCAAAACTGTAAAAAGTTTTCTAAGTTCTGTGGGTTTCATTGAGCCCTCTCAGAGTTCCTTTTCCAGTCAAGGAACAAGAGGTGTTCATTTCATTGCTGTGGAAGACTGCATCTTAGAGGTGCCAAGCAATTTCAATTTGCATTTTCCTGAGTAGGAGTACAGACCTTGTAATCAACACATGTCCAGGTTTGCCAGGCATTCTCTGTAGATATGGTTTCTCAGAGGTTAATTTGCACAGTTAAGATCTGATAGCTTCTTCAGAATATTAAGCCTCTGTTCCACTATTTAGAGTTCCTTTTACTGTTGCTGTTGCTAACAGACACAGTATGTATTGACTGGATCAGCAACTAGCCAATTCTCCCATTGCTGCAACTACTGTACTCATAGACTATAGCATAACCATTTACTGGGAGAAAAAAAATTAAAATCAAATATTCAGCAACAGCTTCTAGATTAGAGGCGTTTATTTTATATTCACAGTTTTTGCTACTAGGCTCCTGCTGCTACCTCTGCCTGAAAGTGTCAGCACCTAGTTCCTGCACTTTGCCCCAGTAACACTGCATTCTTAATCACACAGTCCTAATCATTAAAACCACTTATAACTCTTTCCATTCTTATCTTCTTTCTGTTGTGTTATTGTGATGTTTGCTTAATTGTGGTATCTTCAAATTTTGTAAGAAAAGAAAAATCTGATATATATATATGTATTTTAAAGTGTGTGTCTTTGATTATTGTCTCTTTTTGCTAGAGCTGGAGAAAGCAAACACAGCAAAGTCCATGAAGGCTGAATAGCATGCTGTCCTTTGCACATAGTGTATTCAAATAGCCTTAGATTTAAAGAGACTGTGCAGTGTTTTGATAGGGTGTGTTAGTTTCATGTCCTTTAAAGGCAATGTGAACTGTGCTACAAGACCTTGCACCTTATACTGAGATTGTATATGTTGATGTGAGATATTTCTTATGCTTGGGGAAAACATTCAGAATTGTAAAAAAGGTGTTTGAAAAGTAAAGTGCATACTTTGTTCTTTATATCTAATTCCTCGTCATAATTACCAGCATTTTGTTGTTACTCAGTTCTCCCATGGTGAAACTTCCTGGGTATGGAAAGCTTGAAAACAATGGTATTTTCAAGAATTTCAGAGGCAATAAATCCTTTATATAAAAAGGTAAAAAGTTTTGTTTAGCCACATTTGTCCTTCAAGAGAAAGTGAGGTAAACAAGAGCATAATGGAATAGCCTCTTCTTGCCTTGTTGTGGGTATGTAGCCATCTAGCTTTTTATTGTCAGTGATTTACTCAGAAATCGCTCCTGTACTTTTCAGTGTAGCACAGCATTAGCTAGACCAGCCCTTCTCTGTCTTCCCTTCTAACTGCATTAACCCATTGTCCTTGAATTTCTCCTTCAAGTTGTGAACAAAGAGGCTCTACAGCTTGGGTGAAAGTGGAAAATGTGGCTATTGATTTAGTCATGAATAAATGAATGTGTGTCCAAATGTGTGAACAGATAAATAGATGGATGTTATTAGTGTTGTATATTGTAGACAACCTTCTACATTTTAAAGAAATATGTACAAGAGTCAGATGCATGCATACATTTCTTTTGAGGTGTTATTACCATTTCAGTCTATCTTTATGTATGTCCTGGATTGTGCTGTGATGCATTTTAGAGACATAAATTTCAGACTATGCTACACTCCTTTCTGGAGGAACACACGGGGTTGCCCTTTCTGAGGACACCGGACAGTGGGAAGAGATGTGCTTGAGAGTACGTTTCACACTGGAAAAACTAGGATGCATCTGCAGTGCATATCCTGGGAAAGTTACTTGCTGCATGAGGTAGATACAGACTCAGAGGTCCCTTCTACACCAAGGACTTAGCACAATGCTCTTTGAAATGGTATATTTCACTTTTTACAGCTAATATGTGGTTTATTCATACATCTTTCCATAACAGAGTCATATTTACCCATGTAAATTTGTAAAGGCCTTCTTCCCTGTACTTGTCCTAGCACATTTTCATTTTGATAAAATCTGTTCTTTCCAAGGTCTTCTTTACATGTTACCTGTAATTATCCCGCTGGTAATACAGCTAATATAGTGTATAGTGTAAAAGAAAAAGCTTATCATTGTATTATTAATGTGATGCAAAGAAAAGTATGCTTATATATATTTAAAAAAAAAAGATTTTGATGTTAAAAGGAAATATATATTTAAGAAGCAATACAGTGCATGCTTATTGAAATAGAAATTGATTGTTTATTTACTCGATTATTTTAGTAAAAGCAGCCTCCTGATAGCCAAAAGTTCCAAAGTTATCTGTAGCTTCAGGGGAAAAAAATGAATTAAATGCTTGTACAGGCATGGCTTTCCATTATTCAACGAGTATTTAGCAAACCAAAAGTTTTTGAAATTTTTGTCTTCAAGAGTGGTGACAGTTCATCTTAATGTGTGCACTGCAATTCTCTAATAGGTACATGTGAACATCTGTCTAAAAGGAAGCATTTTTAAGGCTGATATTTTAAAAACAGTCATTTATTAAGCAGACCAAAGAAAAATGTTATTTTCTTCAAACTGGATGTATGAGTCCTCACATTTCTCTTACCACAGATAACACACAGACATTAATGACAAAAAGGATGATGGTATTTCTACGCTGATATTTCAAAATAGATAGCTAATAATTCATGTAGGTAAATTAGACTGCCTTGTACACTTTTTCCCTTTGGAGGTTTAGTCTATTATTTTGTCTTACTCATTTTCCTTCCATCCATAATAACGATACTGAATACATGCTGTTGATCTCTCACTAATGTTATTTTTTCAGAAAATAGAGGTAACTGAAAGCTCTGTACTTACACTGGCTACATTTTGCAGGTACAATCAGCCCCCTTTTTGGGCTTGTAAATCCTAATCTCTCTGTGTGTCTTTCCCACTTTTTCTTCTTCCAAGATGTGTCTTTCCTTGTTAAAGGGTGCCCAATGCAAATTTTGTTCTCAGGAGATTTTAGATTACTTGTTATTAAAGATTTTAGATTAAGATTTCAGTTTTGTAGTTATTAAAGATTTGATCAATTGCCAGCTAGTACTGACTGATACACTGTCTGTCCCGAAGTGCCTCCTATTTATGTTATATTAGAAAAGCTGGATAGTCTGCTTATAAGCGAAATGAAATTTCTGCTATCAGATGCTATGTAGGTACCAGATTTCAATGCATTATCTATTCTGTTGGAAATCTGTGCCATACTTGACTGTGCTGAAGTAAGGTGATTTTGGTCCCCTTGCCAGATTTCTGCATTGGAACATGCACCACCTTCTTTTAACCTTCACTCCAAATATCTTAGAATAAAATGCAAAATTTAAGGGTAATTATCAAGCACCCACTCTGTAATTTCCCTTAAACTATTAATATGTACTCTCAATAACAACTCCATTTTAATGTAGGTTTTGTCAGGGAATCATTATGCCTGAAGATAATTATTTAATATGTTTCTCAGGCTGCATAACAGATACAGCATCTCAGCATCACAACATCTTTGTTGTTCACTGTCAGGTGAATTACATTTCTCTCTGAGGCAGTTACCGTTAAAGACCTTGAAATGAATCTTCCATTGTTTGCTTATTTCTTTTGGCTTAACAAACCTCCAAACATTTTATTCATTCTTTGCTGTACACATATTGCAAATTAAGCAAAGTCATCTCTCTGCTATTCTGGCATAAAGAGCATTCACGTTTTTATAGGCGGCTAAATGGGAGAAGCCTAGAATATTTTTTAGGTTAACCAGGTTAATCAAAGAAGCGTTAGTGAGAACATACTTAATTTGGTGTACTATTCATAAACATAAAGATAATTTGAAGTTAGCATCTTTTTGGTATTTTGGAAGCTGCCAAATGACCTTGTTTGCACATTCCTGCCTGTCCTTGCTTTAAGACAGCTCATTCCTTAAAGTACCAGAAGAATCTATGGTAGAAATGCAACCTTGGCTTGTGGCACAATTGCAGATGCAATGATGTGTTACCCATTCCCCACAGCCAGAAAAGATTTACTGCTTCTCAGAAGTGTGGAGAGGCAAGATTTCATCTACCATCCCCACTTTATCCCATAGATCCTTCAAATAACCCAGACTGCACTGTAGTTAGAGCCCTTAGAGGTACAGTAGAGTTTTATACACTAGGGAATGGAAACAGAATTTGTCAGAATAATACTGAGCCCAAATGCAATGCTTGCCTTTCCGTGAGCTAAAGATCATTCCTTGCAGCTTACCAAGAATATTAAGAGGTCTTTGTACTGTAAATCTTTTCACCTTCATCAATAATATTATTTCAGATAGGGACTTAGTTGCTACAGTTGTCTCCTGGGCAACATCAGTTAAAAATTCCTAGTTCTGCTAAGAGGGCCCCTGAGAACTGGATTCCTGTCAGAGCCTGTTGATTTCTGAGCTCAGCCCTTTCCTTGTCAGCTAATGGGTACAAATTGAGGAAACGGGCAGCATGCTAGAGCAGTGTGAATAAAGGAAGTTCTGCTAAATGAGGTGGGTGGTGGAACCATCTGGACATTTGAAAACTTGCCTGTTTCTCAGTTAGATAATTAACTAATTTCACTATTATTAGGCATGCAAAGTCCAAACTACAATATCTTTGCCTGTGACTTAAAATACAACATTGAAATGCCTGGTGTTTTTTACATGTTAAGCCAGCTATGTTTTACTATTTGCTGCATTATTTTTTAATTGCTGTTTGTAGTGATGCATCTTTTGCCTTTACTTACTAATAGCTATATGTAACGTGCTGATCTTTTTATTTTTTTTTTCCTTTTCTTTTAGTAATGGTTTTTTAAGAAACAAAACTTTTACACCCAGTTACAAATTAACAAGGATTTCAGAATCTTTTTGGAGGTGTTTATAGCTGTTTTAGACTAGAATAGACAATTATGGATTATTTTTTATTATGGGATCTGATCTCTAATTCCCACCACAAAACTGGAGTAGCTACAGGGTATATGGGAAAACTACGGTGAAACAAAACAGCTTTGGGGCCTCTTGGGCTAGTGCACATCATTTTCTTGGAATCTGCCTAAAAGGCTGCTCTTTGTTGCTGTCTCCATGTGAATTCATAGGGAAACAAATTTTCTAACTGAATAATAATTTGTTGGGCTTTTACTGGCTTGACAGCAGTTGTTTTTCATTTAAGAAATTTGATAGCATTGAGAGATAAGGCCAAATATTAAAATGGGGGGTAGATGCACTTTGCATCTTTAAAGTTCTTGCATCACTTCTGGGAATTGCAATACTTAGACAAGGCCCATCGTTTATGCATTTAACTATAACAGAAAATTCTATCAGTAAAAAACTGGTTTCCTTACGATGTGTTTATATAAACTTTTATTATATATCTATTCACAGAGAACATGAGACTAACATTGTGAACCTCTTGTCAAGGGGAATAGGGGAGAGAGAAGGACATGGCAAGAAGGGTCAGCAGGAGAAAAATTCAGTGTCTGAGATTACCAGCAATGAAATGGAGGGGAAAAATAAGTTTTTAGAAACTCTTTCTCCATTCAGTTACAAATTTGTGCCCGTTGAATCTTCCATAGTATATTTATTTATAAAATAAGTTTGTGTGAATGTTCCAAATTTTGATATTATCTCTATTAAATAGGTGTATAGATATTAAAAATATATGTTCTCTTCAGGCTATATTTGCAATCTCAGAATAAATTTAAAAGGTAATAGATCTGTTCCATTGATTTGTGGCACTTGTTAAATCAAACACTGACAAAAGAGGTTCTTTGTTTTGCAAAATACCTTTCTCAATTGCATGAAGAAGTATGAAAACACTTTGAAGCTGTAATTTATTTGTGCATAAGAAAGAAGGTAACAAATCTTTAAAATTACAGCTTCACTGATTTCTATCACAGTGTGCAAATTTAATGCTGCTTCAAATACTGTACCAAGGCACTTACTATCTGTTTGGTTCCTTCCAGACTGGGCATTTATTTTTTATTTATTATTATTATTTTTTTTTATTATTTATTATTTAATTAAAAACACTGAAAAATTAATTAAGCAGTTAGAAGATATTGTCACATGAGACTCTGTCAGAAGGGGTCTTTGTCTTGTTCAGTGCCCCCATGTATGTGTCAGTGTAGTGCAAAGGGTAACAGCTCACTGCTATCTGAGATGAAGCAGCACAGTCTGGTTTCTGTTGGATTTTAAATAAGAGGTATTACACTGGCTTCAGAGGAAAAGAAAGACAGCTGTTGTTCATGTAATGAGAGCAACCTCCACTCCTTTTTCTTTCTAAGAGCAAATAAGAAGTCAATGTGCGTAACTGGGTTTTTCCCAGATTTTCCCAACAGCAGTGTGACAGGGATTTTGTCATATCTCAGGGCATTTCACCTGATGAGCTATTTCGAGCCTAGCTTATGTCTCATAAGTTTAATTAATACCTTACTTCTTGATAGCAAACCACCTGTAGCATAACGTGACAGAGTTCAGTTCTTGAGAGTCTGAAGGTGGAAGAAGGAGAAAGTCCAAATACATATATATTCTTTAAATGGGAAAATTGAGGCAGCATATGACTGGCTCCTAAATGAGACTTAAGAAAAAATCATTCACATTTATGTGAATGTAAAAGGGTTCAAGAAAATAACACAAAGTTATTAATATGCATTGCTTCTAAAGAATGGCAAAAGAAAACAAGGGACTTCTGTTTCTCATGAGAATAATTCCCAGAGTTGAGAAATCATACAGGAGTAAGCAAGAATTTTAGTCTTTTTATATCCTCTCTTCAGCTTTACTAAGTCAACAGAGTAGTTTTTGAGTGAGTTTGTTCCAGGAAAAGGACAGCCCAATTTGTTAGCGATCCCTACTGCTGAAGTCTGTGATATCCCCAAGCACTCAGAGCACAATCCCTGCTCTTCACATACTTGAACTCCCAAATCTATCTTAGATCTCCCTCCTGTGTTTCCTCTTTCAATCTCAGAGTACTGTTGCAGTTTCACTACAAAATGCACTACCCACACATGCTCTCACAGGAAGCTGCAAAAGCTAATTCAAATTAGTTCTTCCTTTAGAGGGCTGTATGAACTGGCACAGGATCAGTCAAATTACAGATGAATCCATGGCTTAAAGGTGCTGTATCCCTCCCACTCCCATGCTGCACAGTTCTGCCTTCTGTCAGGAGGAAGTCCTACCGCTTTTGCACATAACCGGAAGAAATGCAAACATTCAGATAAGCAATTTTTCCAGGTTTCTGAGATTGATTAACAAACTTTAACTTCAGTGTTTTTTGAAAAGATGGAATGCTTTACTGCAGCTGAAAATGACCGTCAAGATACAAAGCCAGTATCTAGTACCTATCTAGTGCTTATCTATCAGCTGTATTTATTGTTATAAATATGTCATGTTCATAAACTACAGTGCATTACAGGTATTTAAAGCAGTGATACTGCTACCAAATAAATATTAATGTAGATTATTTTTTTTAAATATAGATAGTGCTCATAATATCAGAGCATAATTTAATAACTGTTTGGCATTGTTGTTCCATATATACGTGCTTGTATTTTCTGGTAAGTTCAGATTTTCAAAGCATCAGTATTTCTATTACTGTCATGCCACTAAGGTTGTTAGGTAAAACAGAATGTGAAAACATTACTAAGGTCTCATTTTTACCGCAGATTTGCTTGTGTTTGACTATCAGATGTTATTCTCTAGTCAGAAAGTGAAAGCTTGATTTTGTTTTTCTTTAATTTTGTTTTGTTCATGTTGGTGGTGCTCACGATAAATGATGTTGGGAATTCTGTTCTGTACTGCACCAGTTCAGAATAATGCTATTAGTGGTAATGAACGCATGATTAGTGTTGAAATGAAGTTGCTTACAAATCTGAGTGAATCATGTGAAAGAGGAAGGAGAGGTTGGCAAATCACAATCTGTAAAAGAAGCAGTGGTGTCAGGGATAGTGATAGTTCAGTGGACTGTGACAGGAGCGGTTATGCTTAGTCTCTGTGGGACATCTCAGGATACAGCTGGATGCTCTGGTAGGAGAGCTGAGAGATCTGCATGGTGAGATTTGCTGAAATCTCAAGACAAAGGTGTTTTATTTTCTTTGAACTGCAGCAGCTGGGCAGATGGGGAGAGGTTAAACACCAAAGACAAGTTTAGAAAGCAGCAGATATAAATCCGTTCCTTATTTGTGTTAGCTCTGAATTGGATATTGTGCAGTTTTGTGAATTTTAGGCATAAGATTCCCTTACGCTGTACCTATGAAATATGCATATGTAAACTCATATTTGTCTGCTGTTTATCTTGCTCCACAGCTGCTGCTCTGAACAGCTTTTCTTGTATTCCCATATTTGTCTGCCTTGGTCAATGTATAAATCACATAGTTACTAGTATTTTAACTCTTTAGTTCAATTTTTAGCTCAGCCTAAGTGCTATCAGGAAAAAAAAAAAAAAAAAAGTTTAAAAAATTGTCAATTTCCAACCTCTTAAATGCTCATCTAGATCCACTTTTGTGTGCCTGCCCCTATCTGCCAAAACCCACAAGCACTTGGGAATCTTCATTTTTAAAAATGACTGCATGTTTTGACAAGTGGAGCTAGAGGTCCCCATGTAGTCACAGAAAGGCCCAGGAATTCGGGATACTCACTCTCTCCCTCAGTAACCAGACAAACGTTCTTCCCCCAGCATTTTCCAACTTCTTTCTAAAAGTTATTTTTGTCCTGAGGTCAGTGATGGGGTGTTGCTATGAGTTATATGTTATTTGCATTGTTCCTCAATCATATGGTTTGTTTATATACAAGACATTTTGAAAATATTACTCGTGGAAAGTATTATTTGTTTTTATAGTTACTATTAATATGTAAACACAAAATATACTTAGGTTAGCATATAGTTGCGTTTAAGTTCAGTTGATTGAAATTCCTTGTTGCCTTTAGACAAGATTTGTTTTGTCCAAAAAAGTTATGTAAGGACAGGACTGTAAAGAAACACTCATACGGCATGCATGCTAATACGTTCAGAATTGTCTTTATTAAACTTAGTAAAGTTGAGTAATTACTTTTGTCCATCAGAAAACAATTTAACTTTAGGAGACCCAAACTCAGCTCCTCCCTCTGATTAGAAGATTCAGACACATCTTCTATTTCAAGAGTCTCTTAATCACCCAGCAATCCTGGAGAGAGGAGGATGAATTTGGCATGAAAAGTTGTTTAATTATTTTCCAGAAATTAAGTCAGGGTTCTTCAGGAAAGAGGAAGGAGAAGAAAGCACATTTCAGTCTACAGCTGGTTAGGGCACTGTGCTGGGATTATGGGGATCTGACTGTCAGTTTCATCTCTTTCTCTTTCTTTCTTTCTTTCTTTCTTTCTTTCTTTCTTTCTTTCTTTCTTTCTTTCTTTCTTTCTTTCTTTCTTTCTTTCTTTCTTTTTAATAAATAAATGCTTACAGAGCGAGTAAAGAACAAATGAAAGGGCAGTGTTTTACTAAGTGCTATTAAAATGCAAAAGCAGTGTGAAATACATTCAAGGACTACTTATTTAGACAAATACTATCACTTGAGTTTTATCTCATTAAAAATACTTAGAAGTTTGTTAAAAGAATACTTCTCAATTCAGACTGTGCAATTACTAATGAAAACAAACCTAAATTTGGCTTAAATTGTTTAAGCTTAATAGACAATTCAGACACAGTTCTTTCAGTGAGGATTAAGACTAGGCAGGAAGTGTCTGCAATTAAACAGAAATTAATAAAAGAGGAAGAGCTCTCCTATTGTCTATTAAATTCTATATGTATCAGATAAATACAGTAGAAACCTACAGCTTTGCTATAATTTCAATGTATTCAGTGGAGCTATACAAAGGAACAAGTTTTGTAAACTGCTTAATCTAAACAGCATGAATTTATAGAGAAAACCTGCTAGTAAAATATCTATTGTACTAAGAAAGAATTTGAGCTTTCAGTGCTGAGTATGATATCATTTGAATATCATATTAACTCACAATTGCTTTTGGTCTCCAAATAATAATAAATTTTGTAGAAATCCCATTAACAGACATAATTAAATCACAGTATAATTGCCAGAATTCAAATGAACACTAAGTACAGCCAAGTCATTGTAAAAGCTTTCAACCAGCAGTGCTCTGCAGAACCATTATTTGTGTGTTTACTCTGGGCTAGACTATTACCTAGGCAAAGCCAGCTATAAGAAACAGAGTATTTACCTTCCAGTCACAGACTGCATAAAAACAGGTTTGACAGGAGAGGAGGAAAAGGAGGGGAGAAAGGAAGATGATAGGACTGTGTCAGCTAGATTTACTGGTGTTACATGTGTAGTTTGGCTGAACAGCTGGGGAAAGGACTATGATGAGTACAGCCTTGATTCTGGGAGCACTATGCACTGACACACAGCAAGAAATACTAATCAAGTATCATGCTTCTCTTAATGATCCAGAAAGAAAGTTTTGAAAAGGACTAAGCACTTTTCTCTAGTTAGGGTTGCATCACTAAACTTATTAGAGCCATGACTCAGTCTTGAGTGCTGTCACACGAGTTTATTAATACTGTTTCTGATAGAGCTTTGGACAGTACATACCCATTTAATGGTCTCAAGTTATACTAAAGGGAGGTTAAGACTGGATAATAGAATTTCATCATGGAGAGGGTGATTCAGCATTGGAATGGGCTGCCCAGGGGAGTGGTGAAGTCCCCTCATCTGCAGGTATTTAAGATACACATAAATGTTATTAGAGAAGGTGAAATGATTTCAAACTAAGAGAGGGGAGATTTTGATTGGATATAATGAGAAAGCTTTTTATGATAAAGATGGCGAAGCACTGGCACAAGTTGCCCAGAGTGGTGGATGCTCCATCCCTGGAGACACTCAAGGTCAGGCTGGATGCAGCTCTGGGAAACGTGATAGAGCTGTAGTTTCCCTGTTCATTGCAGGAAAGTTGGACTAGATGACCTTTAAAGGTTCCTTCCAACTCAAACAATTACATGATTGATTCACATCCCACACTGGGATGTGAAAGAGAAATATGCTCTGCTTGTCTCTTACTCTAAGGGCCAGAGGTCTTCCCCTTTCATTTAGCAGAACAGTTGAAGTTTCTTGGCCCAGGAATAGACAAATTTGGTTTAACATTCATATGTTTTAGTAAGGGCATGAATAAACAATGCTGTAGGCTTTTCTTAGCAGACAGAGCTAGTTCCATAGAATTTTTTGCTATTGTTTTATATCACAGTGAAATGTTTTTGTACACACAGTAGAGCATATAAAAAGAATCATATTTTTAACACTACTCTGCCTCCATCGCTGAACTACTGATAATAATATTTTGATGTCTCTTTCTACTAAATGTATAAACGTTTGTAGAAACATTCATCTAATTTCAAGGAACATTACTTCCAAAAGTGAACTCAGTCATCAAAAACAGTCCAAACTGTTTATTAAAGATTTCAAAATGTGGGGCACTAGCAGAGGAATTTGTCATTTTATTAAGGTTTTAATAATAAAATAAATAAGGTTTATTTGTGATTTTATTAAGGTTGCCATTAAAACATTACATTCTGAGACCTGAAAACATATACATTCAGACAAAAATCGTCTTTTTCTTCTTTGTAGGGGTTCTGGTGTAGTATGACACTTGACTGCTTAAGCACTTTCTGTTTTATTCTTTCATTTACTGTAACTGGCAAGATTATGCCTCCAGAAAAAGGTAAATCAAGTTATGATTTCTCTCTCTCTCTCTTTTTTTTTTCCTTTTCTTCTCTCTCTTTTTTTAATTTTTTTTTTTTTATTTTTATTTTTATTTTTATTTTTATTTTTTTGCTCACAGCAGACAGCTGGCAGGTCATCTTTCTTTCTGTCTGCTGCCTCATTTCTCATACTGAACATCAGTCTTTCTGTACTCCCCGTCTCTTCTGTCCTCACTTTTGGAGAGTGCAGCTCTTACAAGTACATTTAAGCAGTTTGTATCACCAAGTGAACACTGCCTGATAAATCTGCTACTACTCTGTTGCCTAGGATTTTCTGTGTCACAGACCTACAGGCACTGCTGCAATAGGATCACTAAATAACTGAATAATATGCCCCAAGTCCTGCAAACTGGAGCTGTAGTACCACTTCTTATGCCAAAGATTGTAACAGGATAAAAGTATCATTTGTGAAATCTTTAGTGAGGCTGTACATCATCTTGTATAAAAGAAAACATAGACTAAAGTGTAAGCTATAGTATTGACTGTAAAATGGAGCAAAGCTGGACCTCCTACATTGATTTTTAGTAGGGCTGAGGTCTGTAAATCTGACCCACTCAGTAGTACTCACAGTAGTTATTAGCACACCCAATGATATGTATAATATGGGTAGCACAATAAGTCTGGTTACTCTTTCAGGCAAGAAAGTTAAAAAGAAACTCTGAAAATCAGTCACTTAAATAGATATAATACATCAGGTAGCCAAGAGTGACAAGGGTCACTGGGAGGACATGCAGAAAATTAAACAACTGAAAGACCAGGGAACATAATTTGAGGAAATGAAATTGGAGAAGAACCTATAAGCATAAATTAATGTTAGTAGGCTGGCAGAAGGAGGACAGTTGTAAGGATAGGAGCTGAAGGATGTAGTGGGCTGTGTGATACAGAGGATCTGTAACCAAACAGAAGCTTTACAACATCAAATTGTGTGGGAGAAGGAGATAAATCTCACTATACATTTAGGAGTTTAGGGAATAATACAGCAGAAGAGCAGGTGTTACATATGTAAACGATGGTAAAGCCTAACAAATTGTTATAAGGGAAAAAAAAATAAATATCTAGCAGCAACTGTAATGGTCCATGTTACCTAATTGCCTAGCATTTACTGGGCAGTAGAAGATTTTAAGGAAGGAAGACAGGAGATAAGAAATCACAGAAAATACCTTCCTGTTGAATATCTAGGGATCAGTGGCTTAGGGAATCTCCAGAGTTCAGATCAAATTGAATCAGTAATGTAGAGTTAATTCTTTTTTAACTTTTTAATGAAGTAAATCTTTTGAAGTTTTGAAATAATTGACTTTTATTTATTTATTTATTTTGGTGGAACAATTCTTGCTACTGTTTATACCTTGACTTCTATCATATCTTGTAGTGATGAGTTTCATAATTCAACTGCTTGTCAAAACTAAAAGTAAGCTGCAATGTTTTCTTTTAAATTCTATGCCTGGAAATTTTTGAGTGTCCAAAAAAATTAATTGACACTCAAAAAAAAAAAAAAAAAAAAAAAAGACATCTTTCTTATTTGTTTTTCCTTTTCCCCATAACACTTTTATTCTTTCGTTCTTTTTACTTTATAGGCCCCTGTATCTTCCTGATTTCAATGTAAAGTCGTAGTTTATTTCTCCTTAGTCTTGATGGATGCCATTCTCTGTCTCTGATCATTCTCTTGCCCTTTTCTAAATTTGCTTTATTCTTTCTGAGAGAGCGGCCTGTGTTGCAAACTGCTGACTGACAGAGACATATCTCTTCTTTCTACAGTTCTCGCTTAACATTTCATATAATTCTACTTGTCTTTCTGATCGCTAAAGAGAACCACTAATATTTTCAGATGGCTATCAGTAATATTCACAACATCTCTGCTTTGTAGTGAAATAGCCGATTTAATGTATAATAATTAGAATTATTCCTCTTCATGTACTTTAATTATGTGCTTTTTCTTCAGTCTGTAAAATGAAAGGTGAAATTCAACGTTTTAAAAACAAGGCTTCCTTCACCAAGTCTTTGCTGTCATATTTAGTTTTGATTACTGCAACTAAGTTCAAAATTGTGAATCCCAGCCACTTAGTTTTTGGCCTTTGAAGTTTTTTTCTGTCATTAAAGGAAAAACATTTCCAAAAGCTCTTTGGAGTTCCAGCTCTTTGTTTCATCCATTTCACTTATCTCCTATGTTCATCAAATTTATCAAAATACCCTCTAGTAATTTTGTGAAATATGATTACACAAACAGTGTTGAATATTCATATTTGCTATGTGTCCACTAATTTCTTTCTGTGCTACACTGTCAATGTGTTGACTAGAAATCAGATATACTGGTGAGCTTTCAGGATCCAGAAGTTGCTGTCTGATGTTGAGACAGGTTTGAAAGGTAGCTCAATGATTTACTGTTTTAATTTCCAAAGAAGCTGTGAGTGATGTATACAGTTAAGCAGATTTTTTTGCTGTTCTTTTTTTGATTCCTTCCAAAATGACTTCTTCAGATTCATCAGTTGGGCAAATTCTCATGATGATGCCTTAGACTTTAAAGTAAAATTCCAGTTTGGGATGCTTCCTAAGCTGTTTAGTCGTCAACACTGAAGCAAATAAATAATTAAATAATGAAATAAAAGAAAATTTTAAAAAAAAAAAAAAAGTTTTTTTGCCTTTGATTTCAATGTCAATGAGAGCACTTGTTACATCTTTCTCATCTTTCTCACATGTTAGCCCCATTGAATTTTCGAGTGTCTGAGTGTACAAGTGCAGTGACCCACTTTTTTCTTCATTTCTACTTTTGTTAATCTTACCACTTAAATTCCAGACATTATACTAAAAATTGAAATTGCTTGATGTTTTACATTTCACTAATGTTATTTTAATGGAATTATTAAATGACATAGGTAAGCACTTGAATATAAATGCAGGATGATGGTTTTCAGTTGTTAACATTATGTTTGTATTAACTATCATAATATGACTTCTTAAAGTAAATACTTTACTTCACAGAATCAAGGAATCACAGAATGACCTGGGTTGGAAGGGACCTCAAGGATCATGAAGTTCCAACCCCCTGCCTGACAGGGCCACCAAACTTCCACATTTACTAGATCAGGTTGCCCAGGGCCCCATCCAACCTGGCCTTGAACAACTCCAAGGACAGGGCATCCACAGCCTCCCTGGGCAGCCTGTTCCAGGACCTCACCACTCTCCTAGTAGTTTACTTGTTTAATTCTGTTCTCATTTGTGTTGTTCTTTAAAATAGAACAGTTTAACTACTTCTTCAGATGTTTTGTTTCATCAGATATCTTGTCCTCAGAATGTGTGCCAGAAGACATAGCTCTGCACAGGAAAAGCTGATAGCTGTCCAGTGACTTTAACTGAGAGCATATAGTCATGCCAGTTTTAGAATTTAGCCCCAGTGTCATTCTTGTCATTTGTACAGATTCTGAAAGCTGTTGAAATGATCTGTGCTGAGACGGTATATTTAAAGACAGAACACACAAGTAGTGTCTCTGATTCCTCCTATGGTTTGCTTCACAATTTGGAATAACTCCTGATCTTTTCATGTCTTTACTGTTCCCAATTTCTGAATGTCATTCAAACCCACATACTTTTAATTTATGAAAGCTAGTAACCATTTCTGCTATCCCTGGATCCATCCACAAGAAAATTTCAAACTCATTTTTGATCCTGAAATGCTTGTGCAAATGGCTTCTTTACCATTAAATAGTTTGATTTTATGCCCCACAAAGTCAATTCACCCTTGGCAAAAAAATCATAATGTGTGAAATTTGTAGGTATCCAAATATATAGAGATAGTTTTCAAAATTTTCTTTTGTAGTGTGAGATTTTTTCTTTAATAACATTAGTTTTGTTCAGTCAGCCCAGTGTACCTTGATTGCTGCTACAAACTGGGGTTGACTGAAATATTTCTGAAGATTAATTTTCTTGTGTTACCTTTTTTTTTTTGCCCCATACATCTATAGAACTGACCATTTTTACTTAAAATTTTGACGAATTATTAAAAAAATCAAAGTAATACTTAATCTTTTCTGGGAGGATTGGCTGACATGCCTGAAGGATGTGCTGACATTCAGTGAGACCTGGACAGACTAGAGAGCTGGGCAGTAAGAAACCAGATGAGGTTTAGCAAAAGCAAGTGTAGAGTCTGGGTAGAAATCATTGCATGCACCAGTACAGGGTGGGGGAAGACCTGCTGGAGATGGGCTCTGCTGAGAGGGACCTGGGCATCCTGGTGGATGACAGATTGGCCATGAGTCAGCCCTTGTAGCCAAAAAGGCCAATGGCATACTGGGGAGTGTGTATTAAAAAGAGCATGTCCAGCAGGTCGAAGGAGGTGATCCTGCCCCTCTACTCTGCCCTGGTGAGGCCTCATCTGGAATATTGTGTCCAGTTCTGGGCTCCCCAGTACAAAAAAGACAGGGATCTCTTGGAAGGAGTCCAGCGGAGGGCCACAAAGATAGTGAAGGGACTGGAGTATTTACCCTGTGAGGAGAGACTTAGGGAACAGTCCTCTGTTTAGCCTTGAGAAAAGAAGGTGGAGAGGGGACTTAATCCAGGTTTATAAATACCTGAGGTGTGGGAGCCATAGTGGTGAGGCTGGTCTCTTTTCAGTAGTGTGTGGGGACAGAACTAGGGGTAATGGGCTGAAACTTCAGCATAGGAAGAATGTGCAGAAGAACTTCTTTACAGTGAGGGTGATGGAGCACTGGAACAGGCTGCCCAGGGAGGTGGTGGAGTCTCCTTCTCTGGAGATATTCAAGACCCGCCTGGATGCCTACCTGTGCGACATGGTGTAGGGAACCTGCTTTGGCAGGGGGGTTGGACTTGATCTCTAGAGGTCCCTTCCAACCCCTACAATTCTGTGATTCTGTGATTTTCATATCTTTTTAACCAGTTCAACGGGACAACAGCTGTCAAGCTGATTGTTCCTGGGGAAATAGACTGTGTTTACAAAAGCCATTTGAAAATTAATCAAAGTAGGAACTTATTTGAAAACATTTCCTTTCTACTTAGCACAGTTCATTCTTAGACCTTTCCCATTTATTTTTATTGTTTTTATATTCATTTCTTTGTATTTTTTTGTTGTTGTTCATGTTGTTATAGTTAATCTGTTATTTTTTAATTTATTACTTACCCATAATACTAGTTGTGAGCAATAGGGGAAAAAAAAAAAATGATACATCATCCCCAGTCACTGCACTTGTGGCTGTTTATTATATTTGTTGAAGTTTAATTCAATTTAATTTCAAGGTATGCAAAACCATTTTACAGGTCCAAAACTACTGCTCATATTTCAGATTTTATTTGAGTTACAGATTTAAGACGTATGGTGCTTTCATGTTATGTGCACTGTTTGCCTTCACTGCATGGTTGCATTGTCTGATGCCTGCTGGGTCATATTACATTGCCAAAGCTAACAAGAAGTGTGTAATCACAGTTAAATACCTAACTTAGCCATAAATTTTATATTGCAAACAATTGTGTGTCTCACCTCTGCAAAATATTGCATAACAGTAGGCCATTTTGATAAGCTTTTTTTAATGGCAGTGTGCACTGGAAATAAGGTATCAATCTGACAAAATGTTTCCCATAGCATTAAGGTAAAGAACTCTGTACTTCACCATTAAAGATTTACAAAACACATCTGTTCTTCTGCTTGCTCAGTGTTATAAGTCATAAGCAAAGATTGTACCCACAGGCAGAATTGTGTAATTGTGATTTCACATGCCTCATTAATGTCATTGATTAGTGTGTGTTATTCTGTTTTATTTCTACTCTTTTAAAAGTTAGATGTTATCAAAATTTCCCCTTCAGTTGTAGTTCTGTGTTCATTTTGTTTTCCTGAGTCATAATTCTTAGAAATGTGTTTAGGCACATTTTTGTCATGATAACATACCTTTTCAAACTATGTTAAGGCAACTAAAAGAACAATAATTTACTCTTATGAAACCTGAGGCAACATATAAAAAGTAGGTTTTGTAATGGAAAGTGCAGCTGGGTGTGCCTGAAAATAACAGGGTGACCCAAAGAAGCAGTTCTGCTGGCAGACTGGAAGGCAGCCACAGACACATATAGATACATCCAGGTTTTCAGCTGGGAGAAGGTCAGAGGCAAACAAACCTTGAGCCCTCAACTTATGCATACACAGATGACAGCTGCCTCCCACAGCAGATATTACAAAAGAGAGGATAAAGTCAAACTGATCATCTGCCTGACAGTGCTGTCCTGGCCTGGCCAGGCTCCTTTCTAAGCTTGGCAGAATGCCACATGATGATGGCGAAATGTAGTCTGGTATCACTGTAGGATGAAATAAGAGAATGGTCTCAGCAATACAGTGGAAAAGCATTTGGGATGCACATGGAGACCTGAGCTGCACTTGTTCAGTGTGGGAAGTTAAGAGCATCCCCACCGTGCTCTGCAGCTAGTGAAAGATCCAGGAGTAGAATAGCCTTGTGAGATAATTTAGTTCCAGCTCTTCAGGAATTGGGCAGCTAGTCTGAACTAAATGCACAGAGCCTTCCCTCATCAGCGAAAAATGACACGGGCAAAGTAAGAGCAAAAACCAAAATCGCCCCTCACAACCTGCAGAATCTGGGAAGCAAAAGATTACAGAGCAGCTGTATACACTTGCAGCACATACCACCTGAAGACAGAAAAATGAAAGGAGGATGAAAGCATTCTGGGGAGCAGCTGTCGTTTTTCCTGCTGATTTTAAAACGTCTACACTAAGTCCATGGTGTTCCCCCCCCCCTCTTCCCTTTCGTCCCAATCATAAAAAAATGTCATGCCATCATGAGACTTTTATTAGATATGAATTAATCACTGTTATTAATTGCCTTGTTGAAAGAATTTGGGGGGGAGGGAGGAGGAGAGTTAAAAGCGTTGTTCAGGAAAAATATTGGTTCTTGAAGTATTAGGATTTTCACTTGTCTGAACTGCTGTTAAAATAGGAAACTCTCTGTATGTCCATGAACAAAAAAAATATTTTGAACTTGTTCTAGTACCTGACAGATCTGTGTGTACAAAACAGCTGCAGTTTTCTTAACAGTACGCTAAGAAGACTCAGTGCCAGAATACACTATCTGCATGCAGTTCTGCAGGAGAGCTGGGGAGTTTACGGTCCCCCTGCAGTCACAGGAGTCTGGAAACTAATTCAGCCTATCTGAAGAAGACACCCAGTGGTTAGTTATTGAATTGTTTTCTATGTCTCATTAACTGCAATAGGAGGCTGCTCTCCAAGCTCTCTTATAGATATGTATTGCAGGGGATTTTATGCTGAAGTAAGGCCTACCCACAGTCCTCCTTATGGCACTAAGTTTATGGTGAGTAGGAAAGTTGCAGTTTGCTTTTCAGACACATCATATCACAGTGAGTGTAAGCAAACAAGAAGCAGTAATAGCAATACTTTGAGCTGTTACTTTTATAGCTCTTCTGTTTCATGCACCTTCTGGGGATTTTCAGATTATTCAGGCTTTTAAACAGCCTCCCTATGGATGTATTCAGCCATTTGAGATGTAGTTTCAAAGAATGGAAAAAAACAACAGTAACTACATTAGAAAATATTGTCTCTCTCTCGGCCTTCTAGATAGCACACTCAACACTTCTGAAGATTCATGAAGTTCAAAAATTGCTCTTAAAATACAAAACGAAGTCAGTGTTGTAGAAAAAATTTACTACTTGACAGTGCTTATTATATATTGAATCATAATTAACTAAATGTGAACTGGCCTGTGGCATCTAAGTTTTTTTTCCCCATAATTAGACATGACAGGATGTTGACTCCAACTGTGAGACGGAAGGTAATTCAGTTTTCACAGAACTTTCATGTGATGCTGATTGAATTAATATTTATGTGTCATGTCTTGTGCAAGGTATTATATGTTCACTGCTTCTATTTATGACTGAGGTGTTTACTACCTTCTACGTGTTCACAGGCATGATAAGTCCTAGGAGATATTTGAAATGAGCTGTGGAATGTATGTTCTGAGGTCTGCAATTCTAGTGTTAGATCTGCATTTTCTTTTGTGTTTTGTAGAGAATGCTGTCTTTATATGGTAAATATAAACCATAAAAGAATTTTATCACACTGCAGTCCATGTTGGTCAATTTGCAAAAATACCATGGAAGACAGGCTTTGTGTGACAATATCCACTGAGAGGAATCAAAGCTCGAATTTTGCTGGCATGCTGTAGGTAAATAAATGCTTCATTGCTGCATGTCATTATTAAGTGTTCTGAAATACGTGATAGCATGTATGAGGAGGGAATAATTGGTAACATAATAGTTTCATTTTGTAAAATGAGGAGCTCAGTTTAACTCTCTCATGCGCTTAATTTATTTCTCAGCAGTTCATTAAGAACAAGGAAGGAGAATAAATTCTTATATCCAGTTTTATGTTTTGGATGAATTTAGTGAAGTAAAGCTTTGTGGAAATAGCAGTTTTTGTAATTCAAGCAACAACAAATTTAGACAGAAACAATATAATGCTTTGGATTATGAACTTGAATTTCATGCTGCTCTACTTATCATGTTTTCAGATGTTTATTTATGAATTTTTTAAGCATTATTATTTATTGGTAGTTTAGCATATGAGCATTAGTAAGATTATGATTAGCAGTCTTTTTTTTTTTTCAGTGACTGACACTACTGAACATTTACATGCTGCTAACAAGACTGGATCAGGCCTTAGAAAGCCACAAGGCATAATATGTACCCCAAGAGAGCTCCACTGGATACGTAGCCAACCATGGCGAAATCTTCTTTGCTGCTGTCTTAGCTTTGGAAGCGTTTTTCCCCAACAGTTTTCAAAACAGAATAAGGCAAAGTGTATGTGGTAAAAAACAGTTAAACCACACTGATCAAGTTCTTTACAGAAAGGCTATATGCCTCCAGCAGATGAGACACAGGAGATTTGCTTGTTCTAAGTGGAGTATGTGTACCTTTGCATTTCTCCTTCTTAAAGTGAGCTCTGTGTGAGAAGTTAGTAAGGGCTCAGAAAGGCTACTGCAGCTGATTTGCACTGATAGATTGACTAGCAGGCCTGTATTGATGAAAGTACAGTTGGGCCACCATACTGAATGAAAATCATGCAGTAAATAGGAGTATGAGTTTCACTCCACTGCTGAGATAGGCAGAGACCAAAACAAGTTTCTCACTTATTTGATAACATTAATCAATAGGAAGATGTATTAGGATGGTGTGCGGCTTCACTTGCTTCAGCTTAGACAATGGACTACTACAAGTCCAAGTGGACAGAGCTTGCTGCAACTGGGTAGCAGATAGAGGAACATCTTCAGATATAAAACATGTATGGAAAGGTGGACTTTGAAGAAAGGACTAAAGTAGGTATATATTGGGAAATAGCAGGATACAAACTGACTTTTTGTCCCTTGTAATGAAAACAGATATCTTATTAATAGAAGCATTTTATTCCACACTCTAGTGTCTACTTATTGACTTAACATTTGTTCAGCAAATTTGAGATTAGTTTCCTTTGTCTGTATAGCAGATTCCTAAAGAGTAGAGTACCTCTCTTTGCCTTTGGTTTTATTTTCTTGAATTTTGAAATGTCCCTGCGCTCTTGATAAGGCCACCATTTTAAGGTGTCACAAGCTGATTGCAGAAAAGAATGACTCATTTGACTTACAAATTTTAAAAAGTGAGTCATGCTTTTATTTATAAGGAGTAGGTGGGAAGATATAAGAACTCCTCAAGTCCCCTCAGGCTTTAGGAAACCCAGAGTGAAAACAACCTTTAGTCATATGATCTGAATGAATACTGACATTGTCCATTTTTTCATAATGCTTCATTCTTACTCCCATTCTTACTTCATATTTTGTTAATTTGGAAATAAAGAGAGGAAAGATGGGAAACTCTCTAGTAGTAAAAGTGGGAAATGTTCTCAGTCACTAGGCACCCCTTTTTCATGCTGTCTTGGACACAGATTACACTCTGACGAGGAGCTGCATTCCAAGCCATCTGTGAATCCTCAAACTTGCACACCCACAGTGGAAAATGGGTATAATTTGTCTCTATAGCTGCTTATAGGATGTGCCAAACTTTTTTTCTCTTTCACTTGCTTCTCTATCTACATCCGTCTTCATCCTTATTTTCTCTGAATTTTTGACCAACAAGAAGAGGAAAGAAGCACCATCTGTTCTTAAAAAGCTCTAAGTTTGGCTTCTTTTGCTGTTAATCAGCAGCAAATCAGAGTAGGGCACAGCCCTTGGTATTCCTCAGTGTCTGTAGCAGAAAATTTGAGCAAACCTGAACGGATCAGTGTCTTGTTTCTAAACGAAGTATGGCATGAGTACTGTGGAACTGTTGTTTCATTACATCAAAGATATATTGTTCAATTCATATTTGTTTTTAATCTCTGAGCACACTGTTAAATGTAAACCAACCATATCTGAACATTTTTCATTTTTACTGGTGTTTCATTCCAAGCATTTATCTAGTTTATATGACTAACTATGCTACCAAAAGCTACTTCGCCCAGAGGATAATATTAAATGTGGGGTTTTTTTGTTTTTTTTTTTGTTTGTTTTGTTTTGGTTTGTTTTTTCTGTTTTTGTTTTTTGTTCTTTGTTTTTGTTTTTTGTTTTTTTTTACAAGAAGAAAAATTACTGTAAAAATAGAGAACTCTTCTTGCATTGTGTCTCCCTCCCACACTGGTCTGCAGTAATGTGCAATAGAATTCACAGTGTCTAATTATAAAATTTGTGTTTTTTTCTAAGACAACACTGATATTAAAACTCCACCTGTCCCGTAAGTGCAATAAATATATTAGCAAGTTTAATCTTCTCAAGCTCTGGGAGTTCATAACTCAGATGAGTCAATTCAGTAACCGGCATGCCTTCATCATGAAATCTAATGAAAATTGCTGTTTGAATGTGAGTAGTCTGCTGAGTTTTGTGCTTTGTCATTTGAAGACTGAAAATACCTGAAAATGAAATGCACATTCTTGCCTTTATAAAAAGTGGGGGAGGAAATATTTGCAATGTTTTATCATAACTCAATTTATGATCCCCTGCTTTTACCACTACAGTGCATTTTTTCTTCAAATGAATACAAGTAAAAGTAAGACAGTCTACCCTGCATTCTGATGTTATGACAAACTGCAGGGAAGGCCAATTATTCTGTCTTCTTTTAGTGAGCAGTAGCCGAAGGAGGAATTTCACCCTATGTATTTTTTCACTGGAACCTCCAGATGGTCTGGTGTTACAGTGCTGCATCCGACGCACTGACAAATAGGCTGTCAGGGAAGATCTTTCCTGTAATGTACACTGTGAAACTAAACCATCTATTTGTTGATATACATTGTTTGAAGTGTGTGCAGTTTGCTATGATGCATCATGAGAAGGTGACACATTTTTATTTCTATATGAGTGCAGTGCTCGGTTGAAGTAAAACTGATGTGGTTGTTCCACTGAACTGCCAAATTAAGTTATGTGCCAGAAGTTACTGTGCAGAATTAATTAAAAAACATCTGTTTTCTTTTATATGGTGACATTTGCTCTGTGTAGCTTCTTGATAGGTTCCATCTGATATAAATAAAGTAGTCCATCAAATTTTGGTCATCTATCACAAAACTAAAATAATAGACTGAAAGATTGTGATAAATATTTAATTATAGTTAAATATTTAATAATAATAAGAGGAAGATCCCAAAGGACAATTTCTTAGATGGCTTGTAGAAATTACATTCAGACCGTAATTCTGTTGAAGGGTATTGCAACACTGTTCCTACTTGACACAGACTTGTAAATCAGAAGCATAAATGAAGGAACTGAAGTCCTATTTCAGTATGGTGTCCCACCACTTGGCTGTATTTCTTGGTAGAACATCACTTTAACTGAATGATTTTCTCTCAGATTGCTGTTGCTGTTGATTTTTATCTGAGAAGTCATCATGTTGCATCATCTGCATGTTGATCATGAATAAGTTGCAACAAATCGCTTTCTTTTTTCTAGATTTTATTGTTTTAAAATCAGTCCTAATTTAATGTGATAATTATGGGGCTACATTTAAACTCACAGAGTTTCAGGCTATACTTGTGGACATACAATTTAGTTTTCAAACTACTTAAATCATAATCCTTGAATGTATTGTTGAAAGACCAAAGAAGACAAACATTTTCTACCAATTGGTGTACACTTGTTTTATGTGTGCAATGATCTTCCAAAAAACCTTGAAAAGGTAAAATAAACCATAGAAGTGGTCACAAAAAGCAGTCTTCCACTGCTCTCTTTGACAGTTTGTATATGGAGGGGAGGTTATTGAATTTTTAAGTTTAAGAATTTCAGGCTCACATTAGGTGTAGTCCAACAGAAGCTAAATACTACCCTCGTCTACATAAGAAGAACTGACCAGCTTTTCCCATGAACTAGTTCTGACACTTTATTTCACTTGTTATACAAATAAAAGAAATGTATGCCCTAATTTCTCAAGGTATTTTTAATTATGTTTGAAGCAATTAAGTAGTTTCAGATGTTATTGTCCTGAATAGTTTTGCATATAATCCTACAGTTTCCAAGGTTAGCTTATAAAGCTATTCTGTGTTTAGAGTTTGTTTTATATCCTTTCTATTAGTTAAAAACAGAGATTTCTAAATAGACCTTATATGGCTTATAAGGTGAACAGATCTTGAGTGCAATCACGCAACCTGCAGGACAACTGGGGATCAGGCCTGGTCAACATGGGTTCATGAAAGGAGGCCCTGCTTGATGAAGCTGACTTCCTTCTATGACCAGGTGACCCATCTAGTGGATGTGGGAAAGGCTGTTGGTGTAGTCTACGCAGTCTTTAGCAAAACTTTTGACACTGTCTCCCACAGTATTCACCTGCAGAAGCTAGCAGACTGTGGCTTGGATAAATATGGTCTTTGCTGGGTAAAGAACTGTCTGGATGGCCAAACCCAGAGACTGGTGTTGAATGGAGTTTAATCCAGCTAGCGACTGGTCACGAGTGGTGGTCCCCCTGACTCGGTACTGGGTCCTGTTTAATATCTTTATTGATGATTTGGGAGACAGGATTGAGGTCAGAAGTGTAATTAGCAATGGGAATAGAGTTTCAGGTAGGATAATAGGAGAAATTTGTTTCCAGAAGGAGTGGTCAGGCTGAACAGACTGCCCAGAGTGGTGTTTTAGTCACCAACCCTAGATGTAATAGTAATAGTAATAGTAATAGTAATAGTAATAGTAATAGTAATAGTAATAGTAATAGTAATAGTAATAGTAATAGTAATAGTAATAGTCTCTTGAGAGTTGGAAGGGACCTTAGAGATCATCGAGTCCAGCCCCTGGGATTCGAGCCTCTGTGCTGCAAAGCAGCACTTCTACCACTTGCGCCACAGGGGGATTCGAACACCCAGGCCCCGGTGTTGCAACGTGGCATTCCGACCACTGCACCACCGGTGCACACAAGAAATGTGTTCAAGAAACATTTGGATGTTATACTGAAGGACATAGTTTAGTGGGAAATACTGGTGGTTGGAATAGATGATCTTAGAGGTATTTTCTAACCTTAATGATTTTATGATTCTATGTACTTGTCACGGGTTACTTAGATTTACCTATGCCCGTGACAGGGGAAGCCACCCCGTGGGCCCCCCTCCCGGGGCCCGGAAAGGAGGGGGAAAAAGGGAGTGGGATAAAACAGCGACAATCTAAGGAGGAAAAACTTATTTTACTAAATATGATACCGAAATACAAGATAACACAATATAATATAATTGAGGCTAACAAATTGAACGAAACAGAGAGAGAGAGTCCCCGAAAACCGAGAGGCCTACTGTGAATTCTAGGCGACACGGCTGGAACACTTCCCACTCTCCGAGAAGTTCGAGAGAAGAAGGAGGGCACTCCAGCCTGGGAACGAGATTATACAGCGTCCTGGTCCCGTGACTTATCATTAACCCTGTTGTTCTCTGGGATATGTAGTCTTCTTCTGTGGACTGCACATTCAATAGAAGTATCCATACTTTACATGATGTTATGATGTGGAATACTGATACTGATAGCAAAATTACAAAACCATGACATTCCACCCCTTATTCTACATTATTACATCATGGTAAATATATATATACATATATATACACGTATGTAAAATTATGATAGCTAAACAGTAGAATTACATGTAACATAACTAAATGTACAACTATAATAACTAAAATACACTACACATGCAAACATATATACATATAAATACATAAAATTATTGACTGCACTCCCCCAGCATCAAATTCCCTTGTGGCACACATTGAACATCCCCATCCTTCTGCATTACCCACCAAGTGCACCCAGGTCCCTGGGCAAAGACAGTTCCACGGATAGGTTTGCCCTTTCCAGAAGCTGGAAGGACCCAAACAGCTTTTCCCAACATGTTCTTTACATGTACAACAGGGACCTTATCTCCTTCTACAGTGTGTAGGGGGCTAGATTGACTAGGACCATCACGATTGACAGATCCTCTAGTATTCACCAACCAAGTGGCTTCTGCCAGATTCTTCTCCCAGTGCTTAAATGTTCCGCCACCCATTGCTTTCAACATAGTTTTCAACAACCCATTATATCGTTCAATTTTACCAGAAGCTGGTGCATGGTAGGGAATATGATAAATCCACTCAATGCCATGATCTTTGGCCCAAGTATTTATAAGGGAATTTTTAAAATGTGTCCCATTATCAGATTCAATTCTTTCTGGGGTGCCATGTCGCCACAGGACTTGTTTCTCAAGACCTAATATGGTGTTTCGAGCAGTAGCATGGGGTACTGCATATGTTTCAAGCCACCCAGTGGTTGCCTCTACCATGGTGAGTACATAACACTTACCACTGCGAGATCGTGGCAAGGTGATATAATCAACCTGCCACGCCTCCCCATATTTATACTTTTGCCACCGCCCTTCCTCCCAGAGAGGTTTCATCCTTTTGGCTTGTTTAATTATGGCACATGTTTCACAATCATGAATAATCTGCGCAATAGCGTCCATGGTTAAGTCCACCCCTCGGTCTCTGGCCCACTTATATGTCGCGTCTTTTCCTTGATGACCTGAGGTCTCATGAGCCCATCGAGCTAGAAATAATTCACCCTTATTCTGCCAGTCCAAGTCAATTTGAGCCACCTCAATTTTGGCAGCTTTATCTACCTGATGGTTGTTTTGTTGTTCTTCAGTAGCCCGACTTTTGGGCACATGTGCATCCACATGACGCACCTTTACAACCATATTCTTTGTTCGGGCAGCAATGTCCTTCCATAATTCAGCGGCCCAAACAGATTTACCCTTCCGTTGCCAGTTGTTTTGTTCCCACCTCTGTAACCACCCCCATAAGGCATTTGCCACCATCCATGAGTCAGTATAAAGATACAGCATTGGCCACCTCTCCCGTTCAGCAACATCTAAGGCCAGCTGGACAGCTTTTACCTCTGCAAACTGACTTGATTCTCCCTTACCTTCGGTGGCCTCTGCAACCTGTCGTGTGGGGCTCCACACAGCAGCTTTCCATTTGCGATGCTTCCCTACAATGCGACATGATCCGTCTGTGAATAGGGCATATTTCTTTTCATTTTCTGGTAATTCGTTGTATGGTGGGGCCTCTTTAGCACGTGATACCTCTTCTGCTGGTGATGTTCCAAACCTTTTATCTTCAGGCCAGTCCATGATTACCTCTAGGATTCCTGGACGATTGAGGTTTCCCATTCGCGCTCGCTGTGTAATCAGCGTAATCCACTTGCTCCAGGTGACATCGGTAGCATGATGAGTGGAGGGAACCTGTCCTTTGAACATCCAGTTCAGCACTGGCAGTCGAGGTGCCAAAAGGAGCTGTGTTTCAGTCCCGACTACTTCGGAAGCAGCCCGAACCCCCTCATACGCGGCTAAGATCTCCTTCTCAGTTGGAGTGTAGCACTCTTCAGACCCCTTATATGATCGACTCCAGAATCCCAGGGGTCGGCCTCGGGTCTCTCCTGAGGCTCTTTGCCACAAACTCCAAGTGGGGCCTTTCTCTCCAGCAGCAGTATAGAGGATGTTCTTTACATCCTGTCCAGTCCGTACTGGCCCCAGAGCTACAGCTCGGGCTATCTCTTGTTTAATCTGTTCAAAAGCCTGCTGCTGCTCAGGGCCCCATGCAAAATCGTTCTTCTTCCGCGTCACCTGATAAAGGGGGCTTACAATGAGGCTGTAGTTTGGAATGTGCATCCTCCAAAAGCCCACTGCACCCAGGAAAGATTGTGTCTCTTTCTTGCTAGTTGGTGGAGACATGGCAGTGATTTTGTCGATCACATCTGTTGGGATGTGACGACGTCCATCCTGCCACTTTATACCTAAGAACTGAATTTCCTGGGCAGGTCCTTTTACTTTGCTTCGCTTAATAGCAAAGCCAGCTTGTAGAAAAATTTGGATGATCTGCTCTCCTTTTGTGAAAACCTCTTCTGCTGTATCACCCCACACAACAATGTCATCAATGTACTGCAGGTGTTCAGGAGCACCACCTTGTTCCAGTACAGTTTGGACCAACCCATGGCAAATGGTTGGGCTGTGTTTCCACCCCTGGGGCAAACGGTTCCAAGTATACTGAATGCCCCTCTAGGTGAAGGCAAACTGTGGCTTACATTCTGCAGCCAAAGGAATAGAGAAGAAGGCATTGGCAATGTCAGTGGTGGCATACCATTTGGCTGCTTTTGACTCCAGCTCGTACTGGAGTTCCAACATGTCCGGCACAGCAGCGCTCAATGGGGGTGTGACCTCATTCAGGCCACGGTAGTCTACTGTCAGCCTCCATTCTCCACTGGCTTTACGCACTGGCCATATGGGACTGTTAAAAGGTGAGTGAGTTTTACTGATCACTCCCTGATTCTCCAACTGGCGAATCAAATCATGAATGGGGAGCAAGGAATCCCTGTTGGTGCGATACTGCCGTCTGTGCACTGTCTTTGTAGCAATCGGTACCTGCTGCTCTTTTACTCGTAGCAGCCCCACAACAGACGGGTCCTCTGGCAGGCCAGGCAAAACAGACAGCTGCTTAATGTTGTCCATATCTACAGCAGCTATTTCAAAGGCCCATCGATACCCCTTAGGATCCTTGAAATGCCCCCTTCTGAGGTAATCAATACCCAGTATACATGGAGCCCCTGGGCCAGTCACAATAGGATGTTTTTGCCAGTCTTTGCCAGTGAGGCTTATTTCAGCCTCCAGCACAGTCAATTCTTGAGAGCCCCCAGTCACTCCAGAAATATGGATTGATTCTGTCCCTTCATGACTAGAGGGCATTAGGGTGCACTGTGCACCGGTATCCACCAGCGCCTTATATTCCTGTGGTTCTGATGTGCCAGGCCATCGAATCCACACAGTCCAATAAACTCTATTATCCCTTTCCCTCCCCTGACTGAGGGCAGGGCCCCTCTATTGGTTACCTGTGATGACTGGAGCAACTCCACTGGTGGTTGGTATGTCTAGTAGTTCTTTCACCCGTGCTCGTAGTGCAGAAGTGGGCTGATCATGCCACTTCCTCATGTCTTCTCCACGGTCACGTAGGTAGCGCCACATGGAAACACGCGGTGCAATCATACTGTTGTTCTTTGCTCGAGCTGGGAAGCGTGTGCGTTTAACAGCTGAGACTTTTGATGATGCAGGTGGGGAGTAGGACTGGACTAGTTTGATCAGATCCTTCATTAGACCTGGTGGCCCGTACGAGGATTGACCTTCATCAGTTGTTTCTGATACTATTACGGGATCATCATTACGATTAGTTGATGGAAACAATTTCTTGCACATTTCATCTACTCGGTTTTCTAGCCGTGAGATGGCAGAAACTGCGGCATGCAGTTGAGGGAGCTGCTGATCGGTGGTTTGAAGCATTATAATCAGCTCAACAACTCGGGGCCATCTGTCCACGAACCCTTTAGAACCTGTTACCAATGACTGTGCCATTCTCTCTGGTGCTGTACTTGTGATTTTCTGCCACATGTCAGGATCGGCCCTCACTCTCTCAGGGTCAAGTTCGCTTGGATCAGGGCTGTACAACATTTTCGCCATGGCCAATTCCCTCAGGCGCTGAATACCTTTTTGGACGGTATTCCAACTATCAAATTTAGGCTTCAAAGCATCCTTATAGGGGTACCTTTCTCTCACGGCTTCTAACAGCCGCAACCAGAGAGTGGCAGCTCCATCCGAACATCTGCTAATCCCTCTGTCGATACCTGCATCTTGGGCAATGCTTCCTAGTTGGCGAGCTTCATTACCATCTAGAGACAAGCTGTTGGCCCCGTTGTCCCAGCAGCGAAGCAACCAAGCAAGGATACCTTCATCTTGACGCCGTGTGAACTCCTTTCTTGAGCCTTGGATTTCAGTCAGCTTCAGAGGTCGACAATAGGTGATTTCCTCCTCATCATCAGTCTCTTCTTCATGCCTCTTGGTTTTTGCCTTTGCTTTTTTCGGTACTGCTCCATGCCCGGCACCTGGGTCTTCTGCAGCCCCCCCCGTGCTTCTCCTTCTTTTCGTTCTAGACGCGTGGACACCCGTTTCCATTTCTTGCCTTCCACAGGGGCAACTGATATTGCTACTGATGCCTCCTGTGACTGATCAGAATTAACTTGGGCTTGAATCTCAGATCGGAAACTCTCTCTCTCCAGAATAGTATGATACAAAGCACGGTATGCATAAGCCAAACCCCACATAAGGTTTACCTCCTTAGATCTCTGACCCAAATACTCACTTAATTTCTTAGGGTCCCTTAGGTGTTCAAGAGTGAAATCCCATGACACTGCGGGTCCCCATGCTTCTAAGACTTTTCCTAAACCTTTCCATATTCCCTGCCAGTCATCATTCTCTGGTTCTGGAGGAGACTTCCGCATAGAACGAATGCATAGGAACATATATGCATTCATTAATAGTGATAACATGGATGCAAGTATGAACCCTATCTCAGTTATTGAAAGGCGTGTGGAAATCTGAGAGTACAACCTAAATAAAAAGGGTTTTTTTAGCCTGTACAATGAATTAAACATGGTGGTGTTTGTAAAATTGCCTGTTCCATCTGGGATGCAAGTACTTGTAAGATTCGCAATTCCATCTGGGATGCAAGTGTTTGTAAAATTCACAATTCCATCTGGGATGTAGGTGCCAAAATTCTGACCATACCACATCTCATAAAAGTACCAGGCAGGTGTCTCCATCAGTATCCACCTTATTAGGCTATATACCTGCACAATTCCACAACACCAAATTATGGTGTTAATAGTTGACCAATACTTTAAGAAGATCATAATTGCTTTCAATCCCTTAAACAGAGCAACTGGGATGAAGAGTGGATTCATAGCTGGCAGGCTCTGTAAAAGTCAGAGCTAGCTAGCTTTGCTCTAAGGGAGAAAGAAATCCCTTTGTTTTCTACACAAAAGTTAGATAGCAGTGCTGAGAATGTACAGCAGCCCTTAATGTTGACAATTTGTCTGGTATTTCAAGGTCACGTTCTCAGTGAGCAGCTACGAAAAGATAACACTCCCCTAACGAAGCTCTTTAAGAGTAAAGAGAGAGTTGTTCTAAAAGCTAAAAAGCTCTATGCCCGCATTCTCCACCAAAAATCTGTCACGGGTTACTTAGATTTACCTATGCCCGTGACAGGGGAAGCCACCCCGTGGGCCCCCCTCCCGGGGCCCGGAAAGGAGGGGGAAAAAGGGAGTGGGATAAAACAGCGACAATCTAAGGAGGAAAAACTTATTTTACTAAATATGATACCGAAATACAAGATAACACAATATAATATAATTGAGGCTAACAAATTGAACGAAACAGAGAGAGAGAGTCCCCGAAAACCGAGAGGCCTACTGTGAATTCTAGGCGACACGGCTGGAACGCTTCCCACTCTCCGAGAAGTTCGAGAGAAGAAGGAGGGCACTCCAGCCTGGGAACGAGATTATACAGCGTCCTGGTCCCGTGACTTATCATTAACCCTGTTGTTCTCTGGGATATGTAGTCTTCTTCTGTGGACTGCACATTCAATAGAAGTATCCATACTTTACATGATGTTATGATGTGGAATACTGATACTGATAGCAAAATTACAAAACCATGACAGTACTCTAAAGTGTTCATTACAAATTTAAAAAGTTTTCCCTTGCATCAGTGCTTTTAACATAACTTTTTGCTGTTCCTTTTTTTTTCCTCTCTGATTTTGCTTAATTAATAATTAATTGCTACAAACTGGTTCTGCTACAATTTGGTATCTGACACTTTGGATTCCATCTCCATGAACTTCAATGTAGCAGCATGAACATTAGTGAGATGTACTGTGTAGTCTTTACAAAAGGAAACAAATACAAATACTTTGAGTATGTAATAAAGGCTTCTAAGGAAACAGACAAAGAGGTGAGTGGGTATAAGCTGGGCAAGTATTATTTGCATCTAAACTGTGCAAATATTCTTTTAATATAGAAAAATAGAAAGGTATTTGGTGGGGCTGACAGTGGATTACTTTCTAAAGTCAGCATTCTGTCAGATTTTTACCATTCTGACTGTGTGATCAGAAATAATGTAGGCTGGTAATTTATTTAGATTAAGTTCATATTGGCTTGGTTCATTTAATTTCAAGGAAGGGGCTTGGATCATAAATCTTTTTAGAACTTTAAAACTTCACAGATTTGGAACAGGATAATGAGCATTATGGGATATTGAGAGATGTCTGTGTGAGGAATCCTTATCTTTGTAAAAATCCATCCAGATTTGACCAAGTGGCATAAATCCTAGTTTGCTGTGGCAATTTCTGGCCTCCAACTAGCTGATGTCTCCCAGGAGACTAGCATAATCATCTAGAGAAGATTGCTTAGTCTTTCCTCTGATCTTAGGATTGCCCTGCTCAGACAAAGCAGCACTGAGCACATCTCTGAAACTTGGAGTACTTTCAAAAGACAGATGTTAGACATCTTGAGTTAGTTACCACTGTTTTTTGCACACTTCTGTGCTGTAGAGATAATCACTCTGAAATTCCTGTAGTGATTGATAAACTGTACTTTCAAAGTAAGTGTAAATAAAATGCAATGCATAAGACCCTATATTAAGCACTGTAAGACAGTACAGGATAGTAATTTAGTGACCAAAATGTGCATTGGACTATAATGGTGAAAAAAAAATTATATGCAGTTACAGTATATATGTGCAAGAGAGCACACTTAATATTACCCTTCTCTAGCTCTGTGGAACATGGCTTTTAACTTTAACAAAACTTAATGTAGCTTTCACGTCTGTAATATATTTTAAAGTATAGCCCTTAAGATCATGTTATATTGCCTCTAATTTAATACAATGCATTGCACTATATTAAAATGGATTGCAAGTGTCTATTGGAATAGATACAAGTGTGTGAAAGGACACAATGTAAGTTTTAAACTAGTTTGTAACTAACTTCATTAAATACTTTACAAGCATGATCAAGTTTCTGCTCCTAATCTGCACTGATGAGTTATCAAAGGAAAACTAGTATAGAATATCAGATTATTCCAAATTTACCTATGTTTTTAAAATATGGATATCTGAATATTCACATCATATCTGAATATCTCATGTTATTCTGGTCAGCGCTGAAAGACAAAATCAAAAATGTTGATTTGTTTCGGTAATCTCTGAATTGCTATAAATGTTTATTGCATATAACTGAAAATGATATTTAATTGCAAATTATCAGTTTACTAATCATTTTCCTTCAGACTTCATGAGGAAATCTCTTGCGAAAATGCAACTTTTTCCAAGCTACAACATTTCTTGAGGAATTCCACAGTTTTTATGAAAATATTTTATTTAGGAATCTCCTGGAAGGATCAAATTTGTTTATAAAGAAATAAATTGCATCCAAGAGATCAGCCCTGTATTTTGCTAGCATTTCATCATCTGATTATCCAGAATACACTTTATCTTTAATGCTTGTTTTTAATCCACTCATAGCTATTATACAGGAAATGGAAGACTTAAATGTTAAGATTTAAGAAATAAGGAAAATGAATGATACCAGAGGTATCAAAAAGGATTCTGAGAAAAACATGTAAATATTGATGTAAAAGTCATAAAAATGGGTCATTTCTTTTATCTGTCATTACTAACAGGAAGAGATTAATTCAGTGTTCAGATCATCAGACAGATTGTATCCTTTGAGGACGTGAAAGAAAAATAGTTATAATTACCTATAATGTAGGTAAGAGTGTTGTGAACCAGATATATTGTGATAGGGCTAGTATATGTGGACTGCATATATCCAGATAAACTGCAGTTTGTAAACTGTTGTGCATAAGTGTCTGTATGTTAAGATTAAGAAAAGAATCTAAAACTTTCTCTTTGACCTATTAGCATAAAAGCATAAATGTATTGAGATGCTATATTTTAGGAGTAAAATGATGCTCAAATTTGGCAAAAACAAACCCTAATGTTTAATGATTGGAGGATGGGGCTGAATGGCTCCACTCTAATAAGAGTAAAATTTAAACAACTATCATGTATCCTGTACACCAGCTGTAATGTGCAGTCTCTGTCAAGTTCTCATTGTTTTGAATTCAAATCTAGGCTTTACTTTTAAGGTTCATTCTGTTTTTCTTCACATTGTTTGAATAAAAGGAACCGTCCCACCACAAACCTGCATCAGTTGGCCTATGTCTTCAGGAGGTGGAGATCTTCAGATCAGTTTTTTTCAGGAGGATGAGGTTCTGCACTTGAAGTTCTAAATGTACTCACTGAAGTGACTGTTTCAAGAGGCATCAGACTTGAGCTATAACAATACCACTCTTTTAAAGGTATCTGCTGTCTTTGATTGCACAGAGATGCCACAAACTATTTAACCACTTAAGGATGATTAAGTGCTCACTTCTAGGTGGGGTGAGCTAAGGTGAGGTTAGGTGCTTCTCTTCTACCTTTATAAAATTCTCTCTATATTCCATTTCTTTTGACTTTCAATGTCCTCCCTCCCCCCCACACACACTCTTTTTCATTTGTGATATCATTTTTCTTTTGCTTCCTTCCTCTACTCCTCACAATGACATTATCTCCTGTGTTAACACCTATAGCTATTCTATGTAACCCAGGTTGATTCTGCAACTTTTCCCCTTCCAATAATCAGTTTTTTAAATAGCCAGAGGTGGCTGTAATAAGATCTGACTCTCCGTAGTCCATTTTTCCACCATTTGTGATCATCAGTTCTGGCATCCCACGCAGTAATACAGATTCCCTGAGACTGACCACAGTTTTTAGCTAAACAGGAATGAAGGAAAAGATTTAAAATCTCACCTGCATGTTTAGATACTATAATCTTAGAAGATGGAAAGGACATGGAGGGGGAAAAAACTTATTAGCTTACCATATTTTCATTACTTAGAATAAAACCTTTCATTCTATTCTCTTAAAATACACTAAACAAGTACGAAAGTGATATTTAACTAGATTTTTTCCTGATATATCTGTTGAGGAGAACTGCTTTCTGAATTTACTAGAAGTTGTAGTTCAAAGTGGTTGCTTGGCAGCCAGTGTCCCTGTTTCTTGGTCATCACTGGGAAAGCATTCTGAATTCTGCTGCTTTTATGCTTGTATGCTTTTATGTCATCTGCACGGATCACTGCTAATCAGAGGAAGTCTATGCATGCCAGAAGAGATGAGACCTCATTCTCAGCTTTACAATCTCTACATCATGTAGCCAGACCATCATTCATAGAATTAACTCCTTCCATGCTTCTATTGAGAAATACCCCTGTAGTGTGTTTTAGGTCCATCAAATAGTGTTTTGTGATTTGGCAAGTAACGGGATGCATATTAAGTTGAGAAAGAAGAAATGGATTTAGGGTTTTGTATGGAAAGGCTGATGGATTTGGAAAGTAATTTACTTAGGTAGAGTCAGGTGGGTTGGCAGTAAGTAGAAACATATTTTATTTTTTGGCAGGGAAGCTGTTATGCTCAGGGAATATCATATATCTTGTCAACTGAGGTGGAAAATTTTTGAGAGAACCTCTTGTAAAATTTCTGGAATTATATCACAGCTTTTGTCATGATGTAAATATTTCAGGATTGCAAAGTCATACAGAGAACAGTCAGGGAAAGAAAGCAGGGATTTTTTGACAATGATGCTTCTCTCATATTCAGAAGAAAATAATTCCTTGGTTCCTTTTATGTAAGCATTAGGATTGTTCCAGTGAATGAGAGGTACTTAAAACTGTAAAACAATATGCCATACAAGAAAGAAGACTGAATCATTTATCTCTATGGGGAGGAAAAAAAAAAAAAAAAATGGAAAAAAGTAAGGAAAAAAAGCATTTGGCTTTCTGAAACGACAATCCCTTTTTCATATTCTCTTCATATTTCATTTATGCCTATTATAATGAATGATGTCACTAAATCATGTTACTTCAGTTTGTTCTTTTTCTGCTTATTTCTGTTTAGAAACAAAATCTGAAGGAATTTTTAAACCATGATATTAAAGGAGAAAGCAAAGCTGTGAAATGTTAATATAATTCAGATTTGGACAGTGTCAGAATCAGCATCAGTACTGACTTTTTCACGTGGACTATCACACGTTAAAGGTACATTTAAATGATATTTTTCTGTCTTTCACTTGATAGTTCTAATGGGAAAAAAAAAAAAAGAAAGAAAAAAAAGTACTGCTTCCTTTAATTAATTTTCCTTTTAAATAGCACATATTTGTAGAATCATAGAACCGTTAATGTTGGAAAAGACCACTAAGATCATCTAGTCCAATCACAAACCATCTGAAATGGCTTTTTAAAAATGATGACTATTTGGAATTTGATTAATCTTTGCCCATTTGATTGGCCAACTTGTCAGAACGTGCAATTTGATGCTCAGTGAAATAGTGTTTTATTTCAAAATGCAACTTGTCTCAACATAGATGAAAGAAGCCACTGAAGGGCCTTCCTTCAGTGCTAGACTGAGTATTCTCATTTTTACTCACCTGGATTGAAATGGGTAGACCTGACTGGTTTTAAATACCAGCAGTGCCTCATTAGGAGATCTTGGATATTTTATGATGAAATGGTGATAAAAATATTTGTATTTTTACATAGGAAATTCTATCTGGATACATACTTAGCCATGGTGCTGGGTGGCATCACATAACCACAGATGTTCCTATATAAATATGCACAAATGAATGAATATCCTTTTATACAGACAAGAATATATGCATACCTACAAATAAAATAACATACATCTTCATAATGCATACTTCTCCCTTTAATAGGTATTAAATGTTCTATGTCCAAAAGTAGTTGAGGTCTTCTATAAGGATAGTTTAAATATCTCCTCACAGGGAATATGCAGTTATATCTGAATATGTATGTCTTTATTTATGAGCATTTGTGGCATTCTGTTCAGTAGTGATCTGTATGTGTGTTGTTTTCATACTGATGTTTGTGAGAAAATCATCTATGTGTGACAAGAAATAAAATACATTTTCCTGCTCACATTCTGAATGCTTATGGTACTGCTGTTAAACAGGCAATGGAAAATCATTTGGCTTGAAATGTTTGCTTATTATGTGAACAAAAATTTTTAAAAAATCTGATGAAAATACTTTTTGAAGCAATGAATATTAAAGCACAGAAACTCAGAAGAATTTTGTTTCTTGTATCAAGCTAAAATATTAACAGTGTTATATTTAATATTGATTTAATTTGTTTTTCTGATAACACATACCTTTGGGTACTAAATTTAATCAAATAACAGAATGTGACATTTCACATATGCGAACACACAATATAAAATTTATATTTCTCTTTTGTTAGTCAAAATAATTATTCGGTGGAAACTGAGTTTTAGAATAGAATAAGGAGATGTATTTTGTTGTCATTAAATAGGAAATGATTTGACTTGTACACTCAAAGTAATCTCTGTAGCCAATCAATAAACAAAAGATTTCAAAGCTTATTTAACAGCTACTTCCAAGGTATGTATTGCTTCGACTTTGAAAAGCATTCTTTTTGGTGTTCTAAGAAAACTACAGCATATTGAATGTAGGCTTTGGATATGATCTCTTATTGCTTATTTCTGTTGTGTTACAAATTAATGATGAAAAGTAAACAGCTTTTTGATGCAAAGTCTAAAATTTTGATGTAGTGTACAGCTGTACAGGAATGCTTAGTTAGAATACTTCTATAAAAAGAAGTGTTTTTTAGGCAAAATTGAAACCTTTCATTTTTTATTTATTTATTTATTTATTTATTTTAATGAAAAATAGATTTACTTTCTAGCCATATCTGACACAGTAATTAGGTGAAATATAATTTCTCTATGCCTGTTGTGCTGCCATCACGTTTCTTCCTGATTACAGTGATTCTGGTCTCATGGCACACCAAAATGCTGCAGTCAATTTTATTTTCTTCAAAGAAAACAACTCTGTGAAACCATTAGCACATACATTTCATGAAATTAATTGGTGATTTAGTTTTGCTCAGAGACTGTTAGGCAGAGAAAGCTGGTACGTGATGATATTGATCAAATTCCTTTATGAAAAAAAAAAAAAAAAAAGCCATACAGGTTTGTTAATGAGGTCAAATTTCAATCAACGCCAAGCAGTTTATTATTATATGAAATGCACAAACATGAGCTGAACTGTAAAGGGTTTTTTTTTCCTTTTTTCCTTTTTTTTTTTTTTTAAATGTGCATTATTATTATTTTTTTAATGAACAGCTTCAGCTTCAGTTGCTAAAATCAAAGACACTGGTTTTATCACAAACCAGATAATTTTTATTAACATCTGTCTTTCATAAATACCATGGACGTTTGGTAAAATATTCTTGCAGCTGAAAAGAGATAAACCAGGTGAGCTGGTTCTACAAGTGAAATGGAGGATCATGATACTGGAATCTCACCTAATTTCACCTCCTCCTTCTCCCTGTCACCCCTTATTCAGGCTCCTTTTAGAGAATCTGTGGATGTCCAAGGTTGCAAAGTTCTGATCCAATGCTGAGCCTTTGATGATTAAAATTTTGGGTTATGTTTTGTTTCTCTTGAAAGAAAAAGCACCATACTTATAAGCTGTTATCTTTATTTCTCATACTGAAATCTTCACCTAAAAATACCTCTTAAAAACAAACAAACAAACAAAAAAACTCAATTAAAATATTTAAATATCAATGTTCATGAAATGCGACATTTTTTTAAAATGTATGATTCTTAATGAAAACTGACATATGTAAAAAGTAATTTTTCAAAATACAGCATTTGAAAATGATGACCAGATGTCTTATGGTTCTACTGCAGTTCTTTACATTTATTAGAGCACCACATGGCTCACTTAGGAAATGCTGAGCTGGCCTGACATTTTCTATCCAATACAACTTTTCATCCATCTGTTTTCACATTAATTATTTTTTCATTTCTGAATATTAGAAGGGGGATAAAAGTGCATCTGAAAAACAGAAAAGCAGCTTGTGCTTTTATATGGAGCTATTGCAAGTGGCATAATAATATATGCTTAGCACTGCACCTTTTTCTGTATTAAAGTGTCGAGTGGAAGGTTTGGGAGAAAATGTCAGACATAGCTAAGAGAGATACGGTTTAGTTTAAATTGTACACTGAAGGAAGAGAAAATATGACCTAAGTCAAAATAAGATCTGCTAATATGTGCTCCTTCATGACACATTTCCTCTGCATCACTTTCTGCTGCCTGAATCTGATTCAGCAAGACCTTGCTCACATGAATAGTCTTACTAAACATGACAGGGCTGCTGGAAGAGTTGGCAGGTCTGGAGCCAGAATGTGTCATAGTTACATGATAGCACATTGAAAGCAGCTGAGTATCAAGGGACATTCACAGTTGTGAACTTAAGTCCTTTTTCCAGGTTGCTTTCAAACTGATTTATGTGTTTTAAACATATTACCTTTTTTCCATAAGTGCTTCATAAACAATGAATACTGCTTTCTTCTTCACCTGCCTCTGCTTTCTTCCTCTCTTTTCTTCAGGAGAATAAAAAATAGAAGGAAAAGTACATCATGTACCATCTCTGATTCTATATATTCAGCAAATGAGACTGTAAAAAAAAAATTAGAGATTTTGCGTATTAAATTGACTAAACTATATCAGTAAATCTAAATTGCTTTATGTCAAGGAAGTCCAACAACTATTACAGAACTGTTTAGTGGTGCATCCTTGCATGCTCATTGAACATCTTCATTGTAATCATGTCACAGAGTCATAGAATTATAGAATGGATTAGTCTGGAGAGGACTTCAAAGATCATCTAGTTCCAGCAACCTCTGCAGTGGGTAGAGCTGCCCCCTACCAGCTTATGCTGCTATCCAACCAGGCCTTGAGTGCCTCCAGGGATGGGGTGCCCACAGCTTCTCTGGGCATCCCCACCATCCTCTGAGTGAACATTTCTTCCTAACATCTAATCTAAATCTCCCCTCTTTTAGTTTATAGTTATTTCCCCTTGTCCTGTCACTATCAGGGTGTAAAAGGTTGGTTTCCCTCCTGCTTGTAAGCTCCCCTCAGGTACTGGAAGGCTGCAATGAGGTCTTCCTGGAGCCTTCTCTTCTCCAAATTACACACTACCAGGGCTTGTTTGGGGGTAAGTAATAAAGATTAAAGATAATACCACAGTGTAATTGTTAGAACACATTAAAGCTATTATAAATAGAAGAAGTCAAATTGGTATTGCTTCATACATTATTAATATGAACAGAAATAGCCCCTACCCAGAAACTAGATCTGAGAGATCAAGACTCTGTTTCAAGAGTCTCAGTGAAAGGCTCCAAGGAGTCTAATCTTAAACAAATGGAGAAGAGAAAAAAGAAAAAAGAATGAAAAAACAACAACGGGAAAGCCTCCGATTCTTTTGGGGATGAGATGAAATCTGAAGACTTGATTTATACTGTCTATAAAATACTGAATTATTCTACATTATTCTATATAGATAAACAAGAAGATACTGCATCTAAAAATACCAGATGGCAGTTGAGAAGCTTGGATACCTAATTTTCCAAACTGATCCTTACAGTAGAATGAGAAAAAATATTTTTAATATGAAATTGGAAATTATTTCTTTTTCATGTGGTTGCATTTTCAAAATTCTTTAGAAGGCTTACTCCAGTGTGAGGTTGATTTGGTTTTGTTTGCTTCTTCTGTATCAATGAAAATATCAGTTTGAAGTCTTCTGGTCCTGTATCGGTGATAGTGATTTTGCAGTAGCAGTAATGCAGGATTTATGCCCATTTATAAGGGCAGGCTATGATTTTTCTCTCATTCATTAGCTTCTACTTTTGGCACATTGCTGCATCATTGAAAATTTTACAGCTATTAGCTAAGAAAGTGTCTAACATCCCACTTACCAGGTTATGAACTGCATTTTGTTATGCTAGGATCAAGCTGTTAAGTAGCAACATAGTGAAGAACTGGGTAATAAAATACTTCATGGAGAATGTTTGATTAAACATCTGTAGTTTGAGATATTTGTGTTTGTTTGTTTGTTTGTTTGTTTTGTTTCTGAACAGTGTTAACTTTCAGCTAGATTCTATTTTCTTCCTCTGTATGAGTGGACTTAATCCTTTTTTTGTTTTGTTTTATTTTGTTTGTTTGTTTTGTTTGTTTGTTTTTTAATGAAACACTCTAGAACTGTTTACAAAGTGAGTTTCTTAATTATAGTTGGTTTAGGGGATATGTACAAATGTGAAAAACCTCAGAGGCAGAGCGGCGGAAGACCAATTCAACACCCTTTCTGAGAGTGAGTCAGTTCAAAATTAAATTTGTATGCTACATAGAATTTTCTTTTGCTACACTTTTTTTATATTATGGTTTTATAGTGTTACTCAACAAAGCATTTGCACATGCTTCATAAGAACACATTAATAGACTTTCAAAAGACTAAGTAGCTATTATTTATTTTCAGATAAGAATCTATGTCTGGATGAGTTGTGGTTTTGTTTTATCTATTTCTTCAATATTTTAAAGAATGTGTCCTTTACTTCATAGACTTCTGAAATTATTACAGTTGTAAAAAAACTTTAAGATTGTCAAGTTCAAACATTAAGTTCAACATTTTCATCAATAACACTGATGACAAGTGCACCCTCTGCAACTTTGCTGATGACCCAAGCTGAGTGGTGAGGTTGACATGTAATAAAGAAGGGATGCCACTCAGAGGGACCTTGACAAACTTGGAAGGTGGGCCCATGTGAACCTAACGAGGTTCAGCATAGCAAAGTGCAAGGTTTTACATTGGAAGAGGAGAAATCCCAGATATGAATGCAGACTGGGAGAAGAACTCATTGAGAGTATCCTTGCAGAGAAGGATCTGGGGATCCTGGTGAATGAAAAACAAGATGAGCCAGCAGTGTGCTCTTGCAGCTTGGAAGGCCAATGTTATTTTGGGCTCCATCAGAAGAGGGGTGCCCAGTAAGGACAGAGAGATGATTGTTCCTCTGTACTCTGCACTCTTGAGGCCTCATCTGAGGTACTATGTCCAGGTCTGGGGCTCCCAGTACAGGAATGATGTGGAGTTGTTGAAGAAGGTCCAGAAGAGGGCCACAAAGATGATCAGAGGGCTGGAGCCCTCCCCTACAAAGACAGGATGAGAGAGCTGGGCTTGTTCAGCCTGGAGAAGAGAAGGCTGCAAGGGATTATGAAAAGAGGGGGAATCAACTATTCATGAGGTATACAGTGATAGGACAAGGGGAAATGGTTTTAAGTTGAAGGAGGGAAGTTTTAGGTTGGATGTCAGGGGGAAGTTCTTTACTATGAGAGTGGTGAGGTGCTGGAACTGGCTGCACAGAGAGGCTGTGGATGCCCCATCTCTGGAGGTGTTCAAGACCAGGTTGGATGGGGCCCCGGGCAACCTGGTCTCGCACTAAATCTAGAGGTTGGTGACCCTGCCTGTGGCAGGAGGGTTGGATCTTGATAATCCTTGTGTTCCCTTCCAACCCACGCCGTTCTATGATTCTATGATTATATGATCACCTAACAGCACCACATTCACCACTAATCCATGTCCCTAACTGTCACATACATGTCTTGAAAATATCTCCAGGGACTGTGATTCCACCTCTTCCCAGTCAGCCTGTTTCATGCATAACAACTCTCTATGAAGAAAGTCTTCCTGATACCTAAGCTAAAACTCTCTAGAGCAACTTGAGACCATTTCCTCCTGTCTTATCACTTGTCACCAGAGGAAAGAGAATGGCATCATCATCACTGTTGCCTCCTTTCAGGTATTTGTAGGAAGCAATGAAGTTTCTCCTCAGCCATTTTCTCCAGGTTAAACAGCTCCAGTTCCCCCAGTTTCTTTTCAAAGTTCTTGTTTTCTAGTCCATTCATCATCTTTGTTGCTCTTTTCTGAACATGTTCCAGCATCTCAATATCTTTCTTGCACTGAGGGACCCAGAATTGAACACAGTACCCAAGGTGAAGACTCACCATTGTGGCATACAGAAAAACAATCACTTCTCCACTTCCATTGGCCACATTATTTCCAATGCATACCAGGATGCCAGTGGCCTTCTTGGTCACCTGAGCACAGTACTGGTTCAGACATCTGTTGACCAGCGTCTCCAGTTCCTTTTCTGCCATGCATCTTTCCAGCCACTCTGCTCCAGGAATACACCACTGCATGATCCAAGTGCAGGACTCAGCAGTTAGCTTTGTTGAGTACCACACAATTGGATATGGTTCATCAGTCTAGACTGTCTTGAGATCCAATCCTACCTTCAAACAGATCAACACTTCTTTCCAAAATGGTGTCATCTGCAAATTTACTGAGAGTGTGCTCTATCCGCTCACCAATATTGATGATAAAAATATTAAACTAAACTGACCTCAATATTGAGCCCTAGAAAGCACCACTTGGTACCAGCTGTCAATCAGACTAAACTCCATTCTCAATGACCCTTTTTGCCTTGCAATCTAAATAGTTTTTAATGCAAGCCATGCGCAACAAATTTCTTTAGGTGAAGTCTGTGGGAAACAATATACCCTGCTAAAAATCCAAGTAAACAACATTCCCACCCTTTTTCTTGTCTGCAAAGTGTGTCAAATTGTCATGGAAAGAGATCAGGTTAGTTGTGCAGGATCTGCCTTTCAGAAACCTGTGCTGACTGGGTCTGACCACCTGGCTGCCCAGTGTATATCATATGATGGCACTCAAAATGACTCCTTAACCTTCCCCAGCACCAAGATCTGACTGACAGGCCTGCAATTGCTTGGATCCTCATTCCTGCCTTTCTTGTACATTGGTATCACATCCATTATCCTCCAGCCAACTAAGAAATCTCAAGTTAGCTGTGACTGCTTGTAAATTATAGAAGTGTCTTGGTGATCACTTCTGCCAATTCTTTCAGCACCCTTAGGTGTCTCCTGCCCAACCCCACAGAAAATAGCATGTTAAAGTGATGTAGTAGGTCACTAATCATTTGTCCTTGGATTATAAGGGCTGTATTCTGCTCCCTGACTGTCTTCCAGCTCAGCAGATCAAAAACAATTAGTCTTACTAAAAAAGACTGAGGCAAAAAAGTGTTAATGTCTCAGCCTTTTCCTCATCTCTCACCACTATGTTTCCACTCATATTCAGAAAAAGATGGAGATTTTCCTTAGTCATCCTTTTGTTGTTCAAGTACTTCTAAATTTTTTTTTTAATTGTCTTTCACTACATTATCCAAGTTAAGCTTTAGTTGGGCTTTGTCCCTTCTGATTTTCTTCCTGCAAAGCCTTGCTGCATCATTGTCTTCTCATGCTCCTTACATACTTTTTCCTAACTAACTGTTCATGGTCAGCAACACAAAGGCACATCATCATTAGAAAAAATCAGTAGTCTTCAGCTTAATAATTTAAAGTAAAAGTGGACCTTCAACTACAGTAAGTGATTTGATGTTTCCAAATTCATTCAGTGCTAAAAAATGAAAGACTGTGGGAAAGTTAAAATTACAGACTTCTTATTTTCAGTTACATTCCACATCCAAAGACAAGGCTTTAGATCATGCTGTCTTCCTTCCATCATTCCTCCTTTGTTATAGTCTGAACACTGGTGACAGGGAACAGTAAACCGTAGGCACTAACTCAAGAAGGAATGAACCCAAAAGCTGAAAAAAATGACAATATGAATTTCTTGGGTTTTCATTTTTATAAAATTGAGCTTTTAATAGTGAAAGAGTGGACTTGATTCAGTCAGTTTAAGATGGGTAGATTGGGAGAACATAGCACTCTTCCTCATTTCTCATCCATCCTTACTGTGAATGTAAACTCACCGCTAACATTGTAGGCCGTTGATTTGTATGGAGACATAGGAAGTACTCTGTGTGGGAGTCAGCAATGGAGATGCTCCCTAGACTTACCTTTTTTTCTCTCTTTCTCTCTCTCTCAGAACCTCTTTTTTAAAAATATATTTCCTGATTGCAACCATCATTTTAGCCATTTATTTTCTCATACGTATCTCTCCTTGAACAGAAAATTACGCTTTTCAAAATTTCTAGTGATTGGATATGATCTGTTAGTGTATTTTACTCCCTGTTACATTCTCTTCTCCAGAAAATCATAGTATTCATGTACCCATTCCCTTCCTGTAACTCTTTGGTCAATAATTGTCACACCATTTGTGGTAAGAAAGAAGTTACTAAATAAGATTACAAACCAATGAAAAAAAATAATTATGTGTGTCTTAGCAAAGTATGATGTCCTTTGTTTCCTTACAGGATCATTTGTGAGGCTGGACAGCCTTAAGCCTATAATAACAATAGTAGTTTTGCAGATTTTGGTGTTCTGTTTTGTTCACAGTGAATACTGTTGCAGAAGCTTTTTACTATGCAACTATGCCTTGATACTGTGGATGTAGCAATGAAGAATTGGAGCATGTAGCTGCTGCAGAAAGTCCCTTAGAATTAAAACAAAATTTTGCATGAACAAGACCAGAGAAGAGACCTGAATTACTTTCTTTTTCTTTACACGTTGGCCTCAAACTTAAAAATGCCATGTGTATAAATGGAACAAAAATAACAACTTGATATTAGAATGATAATCTCTGTTACATTTATACATGCATTACATAAATAGCTTTTAAATGTGCCATTATAATATACAAGGGTCTATTTTTGTCTCAGTTATTCCTGTGAGAATATCACAAATATTCCTGTGAGACGGAAATTTGTTTGGCTGAAAGGTAAAGGTGATAGAGAGACTTGCAATTTGTTGTTGTTTATCGTGTGAACCATAGTTATGATGGTTACAATGGAAGCAGTAGAAAACATCATCGTAACTTGCAGAGGTCTGGCAAGGCCAGTACTAAAGTTGTGGACAACTGCATCTATAGTCAGCTCCTCTCACACAGTCGCACATGTTGTTAATGCGTTGGCTGGACCACAGTCTATATTTAGTATAGAATCTTGGTTCTCTAAACTCAGTTGTTTAGAGAACTTAAACAGAATATCAGCAGTATCTCCAAACTTTCATCTTCAACCATAGTATTTTATGCAAGGCCGCTTAGACCAGGTTTGCTCATGAAAATTTTGGGAAAAAAAAAATCCACGTAGCAGGAAATTAATGTCTCTGCTCATTACATCATCATAGAATCATAGAATGGTCTGGGTTTAAAGGGAACACAATGATCATCTAGTTTCAACACCACTGCTACATTGAGGGTCACAAACCACTACACCAGGCTGCCTAGAGCCACATCCAGCCTGGACTTGAAATGCATCCAGGTATGGGGCATCCACAACCTCCTTGGGCAACCTGTTCCAGTGCATCACCACCCTCTGTGTAAAAAACTTCCTCTTAATATCTAACCTAAACCTCACCTTAAAACCATTCCCCCTTGTCCAATTACTGTCCACCCTTGTAAACAGCCATTCCACTCCTGCTTATAAGCTCCCTTCAAGTACTGGAAAGTCACAAGGATTCCCTGGACCTTTCTCTTCTTCAAGCTAAACAAGCCCAGTTCCCTCAGCCTTTCCTCATAGGAGAGATGCTCCAGTCCTCTGATCATCTTAGCAGTCCTCCTTTGGGTCTGTTCCAAGAGCTCCACGTCCTTTCTGTACTGGGGGTCCCAGTTTCTGGGAAAAATAAACATCTAAAAAAATAATACAAACTGTTTTTTAACTATAGTCTATGTACCCATAATCAAATGTCTGTTATAAGTGATGAATGAAATCTTGAGATTGATCCACATCAGAGGACCTTGTGTCAGAATTCAGTTTATAGGGGTGCAAATTTGAAATACTAGTGCAATCCAGCAAATATCTGCACAAGCACAGATGCTGGTTTACAATAGAAAAATGGCAGTTATGTTGCTTTAAGATATATTATGTGAGAATAATTATATTAAAATATTGTTGTTTTTTTCTTTTTTTTTGTTTTTTGTTTTTTTTCTCTCTCTTTTTAGATCTATTCTGCAACATGAGCACATTCCAATGCTGCAGTATTGCCGTATTGTATCTTATTATATGCCAAGAGCAATAACATAAAACCTTTGTTTTTCCTACATGCTCCATTTAATCTCTACAACCAGGATTTAGCTCAATGGAGTGTGTATGTATACCAGCACTACACCAGTCCCATTCTGGAACTGCAGCAGCTATTTCTTGATCATAAATTTCTAAGCCATGGCAATGCAGAAGTGAGGCATATAGGTGAAAACCATGGGAAGTTTAGTATCTAGTAAATTTAACAGTCACTTTGTGTAGCATTTGCAATAAACCCCATCCAGTTGATAATATATTAACGCTACATGTTCTAAAGAGATTTAGTCTTGTCTTGGCAACAGCAGGAAGAATAGGATATAAAGTGTGCAGAAGTTCATATTGCATTTCAGGAAGCTCATTCATTTCTTATTAGTTCTGGACCAGTGTGTACAGGGGAGGAAGGAAAGGGGAGGATGCATTTAGTTCTAAGAATATAAAATTTAAAAAGTCAATTTATAAACATGGTATTTGAGTATAAATATAGACTGTCATATTTTCAATGACACTCTAACAGTAATTAGCACATTTTGAAAGTATATTATTTGCCTCCAGAAGGGGAAAATATGGATTTACTGAAACTGCATGTAAACAGTCTCAAGTGCAAGTTTACACAATTATTCCAAATAAAAAAGTCTAGAATAGACTAATACCCAACAGCAGCTGACATGAAAAAAGCTAGTTTTGATGCATACATAGTATGTTTTCTATAAAGTTAAAAAAGACAGCGAAAAGGAAATCAAGACCTGGACTTCCTCACCTATTCTTAAGTCCTATTTCTATATCTCTTATAGACATTTTAGAGAAGCAGACACTTAGAAAAGGTAATTGATCAGATGTACATGCCTACATTACAGATATCTCAAGTTCAACAAAATGTATCCTGCTCTAAATGATCATCATATCAACATTTCCATCCACTGCTACTAGTTTCTGGTTACCCAATTGTAATTGTCTCTCTGTCTCTCTCTCTCTCTTTTTTTTTTTTTTTTTTTTTTTTGACTCTTTATATAACAGACTCATCAAAGTATCTCAGTCGTCTTTCTTCCCATGCCCTAAATGTATGTTAACAGTGGCAGTTTAATATAGTGATCTGTACATGCCAGCAGGAAGGAGCTTGCAAAATGGGATACAGGACTTCTGGTACACCAAACCTAGCAGAGCAAAAGAAAATATTTGTGGCAAATCTTACCTATGGCTGAAGTAATACGTAGCTATCAGGTAGAAGAACAGAATATGTTTATTAAATTATTTTCTTCTTAATTTTCTTAACACCTTGCCACATCCATGGTTTTCTGTGGGAGATGGAGAGGTCAGCTCAGCCTTGTTGAATGTCAGCTCGCTGACAGTGAGACTGGAAAGGGAAAGGAAGGTCTGAATAAATAGGGGTGTTTTGTACCTAGGCATAAGATAAGCTCACTGTTTGTTATGGAATTTGTTTGCTTTCTAGCCAACGGATTGTTAGTGGAAATATACTGAATGCTAGAATATTAAAAGGCTTGCTTTTTAAGCAAGGATACGCAAGATTATACAGATACACAGCATCATGATCATAATCATCATAGCAATAAAGAAGTCTTCCTGGCACGAGAACCCTGTGTCATGTTGCTAACCCGCAACAGTTTTCAATTACTGTACTTATCTTTGCATGCTTTTAAAATACTAGCCATCACCATGAATTAATTCCACAAGCTTTTCATGTAGTCTTTCAAAAAACTGGGAGGGTGGGGGGTGTTTTCAGTACGGTCTCTGTGATAAACTTACTGTGGTCCATCAAAGCAGCAGTCCACTTTCAGTGCGCATTTGTATTTTCAGGATTCCTTGTGAATCTGCTCAGTAAGTCAGCTAACTATTCTACCCGAAAAAGGAAAAATACTTGCAGATACCTCCACCTCTTGTTTTGTTCATAGTTCATTGATATTATAGGTGTGAATAAGTCAGGAAGAATTGGAAATAGTTATAGTTGCAATAAAAATATCAAAGTGGAAAGAAAATGCTTTCATTTTTTCCAATGTCATGGGATTTGAGATAAAAATTAAGTACAGGTACTGCCTAATTGATGACTGCCATTTGGGTTTTTCAGCCTTTTACAGACAGTCACTAATTTCCTAACTGCAATAGCTAGCTCTAATTCAAGCATTATTCAGCATTTATACCACTGAATAAAATGTGGTAGTACCAATTTCATAAAGGAAAACTCCCTGCTATTTCTTGAATCCTGGGCTATAGAAGTCAGTATTTCTTTAGTTCATGAGGAAGCCATGAAGGAGAAAAGCTGCATGAGTTCACTTCCTAGACAAAACAAAGAAAGTACAGATTCCCGTAATTTTGCATCATAAGACAAAGTTCCAAAGTGTTTTTTCTGTGAGACCATTAGCTTTTAAGAGGATTTACTATTGAAAGCAAGTTGATATTGATGAAGACATTGCACAAAAATTATTAAATGACTGAGACCTAAAATCAGAAAATAGTTAAACTGGGTGTTGGGTAATCACTATGTTTAGTAAATCACTCAAGCAATGCTAGAAGCAAAGATGAGAGGAGGAAAAAAATGTACTTAATAATCTCATTAGTATGAAAGTATAAAGAAAATAGATTAAAATTTCTCTAAGGAAGAAGACAATAAATTTGCCAAGAAAAATAAGCCATGTTGCTAGCCTTCTTCTTTCAGAAAGATTTTGCATATACTTTTCTGGGTTACAAGACTTACCCCTCTAGTTAAAACCATGTATTGTTTTCATTTATCAGTGTTGCCTAAACAGCAGCAAAATATGTTTACATAAATAAGTATATGTGAATTCATTTATATGATATTCAGTCCAAAAGTGTGATATTAACGAGATGGCAAGAACACTTCAAAGATAACATTCATTAAAAATTTAAATTTGTAAGCTTAAAGTAACTTCAGTAGTTCATGTATCACTTACTGTGTGCTAGGTTACATATATTTCAGTAATCTTTAAAAAGCATTTAAAAAAAGAAAACAAAGACAAAAAAAAAACCAAAAAAACACCCCACTGCTACAGGTTCAGCAAATAGATTTTCAAAATACGGTCCACTACTTCAATTGATTTTGACCACATGGGTGAAAAAAATCTCTGCGGTAAAAAAGATAGCAAGGGAGTTGCAGAAAGATGTTGGAAAGAGAACACAAACAGATATCTGTTAAAAATAGTTGAGAAGAAGCCTCCTTGTTCTTGAAGATGATGTACTGTACTTTGTGTTATATAACACAAAGGAAAGTGATTTATAGCAAATTGGCTGTAAAAACACAGACGAGTAACATTTTGTTCCTGTTTTCTTGTGGGATAAAGTATGTTGTGGACACCAGGGAACTGAAAGGAAGTACATTGGGGAGATCTGAAGGAATGAATGGTTAGGAGATGAGTTTCCGAACTGCTAAAGAAATTGAAAAATGAGCAAACCTAAAAAAAGAAATGTGAAGAAAAGAGTAAGATACACAGTGGGAGAACCAAAAACCAGATAAGTTTATTTCAGAAGAAAATAATATGAAGATAACACGATATCGTGATTATTAAAATCTGCATCTTGTTTTGCTTTTCTTTTTTTTCCTTTTTTTATTTTTTATTTTTTTCTCCCCCTACACTGATTACCTGCACTGCTAAGGTTTTTTCTTTCACTTTTGGTAGAAATTGTAGGAAGTTAAGTGTGTAGTGCTCTTGTGGGGTGTCTATATTTGGCACCACACAGGAAAAATTTAGTATTAATAGACTCCTCCTTTTTGTGTGCCCCAGTGGCACAAGTGGTAGGAATGCCGCGTTGCAACACCGGAGGCAAGTGGTATAAGTGCTGCTCTGCTAAACAGAGGCTCGAATCCCGGGGGGTTGGACTCAGTGATCTCTAAGGTCCCTTCCAACCCGCACGAGACTATGATGATACTATGATGATACACTGAAGTTGCTGAAAAAAAAACAACCGATAAGACAGAAAATTAATTATAATCTCCCTATAACTGTTAGGAAAAACTGAGATGGTTATGGTCTCATATTTTAGGGAAGAAAGTGACCTTAACTTAATGTGAAAGCATTAAAGAATAATTAAACTGAGTGCAGGGGTTCCCATAGCCTTACACACAGTCTCTTGAAATCTGCCCTATCTACTTGAAGAAATGCTGCAGACTGCTGTCAGTCATAATGGTAAAATGGAGAATAAAGATTTAAGAATTACTGACCTTAAAATCCCTGTTTAAGTCCTTCACAATCTGCTGAAAAATGTCTGTAAAACAGTAATCAAATGTTTTATTTCCCCTCTTACTCAGTCTTTGGTTTGTTAAGATACTGCTCTCTTAAATATTTTGGTTCACAATCAAGTTTCTTTTCAAGGTGGTGATTCCTCTTCTTTTTCAAGGATCTTGTTCTTTCCTTTCTAGAGTTTCAGAATAGTATTTTTTTCTTTTTAATTTTATATCTTTGTAATCTTTCGGTACTCATTATATTTCAGTGCAAGAATTACTACTATGTTTATTAATTCAAAATCAATTTCTTAATTAGTAAAATTAATTACTACAATTGGCAAAATTACAAAATGATGACAAAATGTTTCATATTCATTAGCATGCTTCAAACAAAGAATATGTAGCTCAAGTCAAGCTTATGCCCTGCAGCAGAATGAATTAATGGGAAGTTAGTTCCCACATGACCCTTCATCTGAAGAATAAGTGTTGTCAAGTGTTACTGAATCTACACATGTAGATTTCTGGAAAGTACACATGTAATATGTGACATATATATATATATATATATATATATATATATATATATATATATATATATATATATATGTCAATTTATTCCAATTTATTCTTCAAATGTACAGGACTTTTTTTTTTTTTTTTTTATTTGATTGCTATCTGCCCTCAGTCATCTACAGTAGGTTATGCAGTTTCTTTAGATGACTAAGATAACAAGAATAGTTAATCCACATTTTAAGGGTCACTAGCTTAATAAATATTACATTAAGGTGAATTGTTCATATTCCTTTTTTCTCATTCTTATGGATTTGTAAGGGTTTTCATGTCTTTTCTTTTCCTGTATAGTTTTTCCTGTCAACTGAATAGTAAAAAAGAAACAATTAATTAATTAATTAATTTTTAATAATAGATTTCTACTAATAAATAATTGAATGACCTTATTTCATGTAATCATGCAAATTTTTGTTCCTCGTATTAATGTTCATCCTTTTAGAATTTAGGCTGACAGGATTTTACTTTCATACAAATAAAGCAATTTTCACAATGTATAGAATGTGTAAAAGTCCTTGGTGAAATCAACCTTTTACAACTTCTTCATAGAGTAACAGAAAAAAAAAATCCAGATATGTTTTCATCTGAATAGTTCAGATAGACAAATTAAAAATTTTATGGAGCCTGTGATAGGTTGTCACTAAATACTGATAACTAACTCAATTTAGAATTACTACTTTGTACACATTGTAGCTAAAGTACATTTGAATTTCTTGTAGGATAATTAAGCACTGCATGTCAGAATCTTAAAAGAAATGTGTTATTTTTGAAATAATTCCTTGTATATCTCATCTTAACTGCCTAATTTTAGGTTCTAGGTAAACATTATCCTTTTTTTCATCCCTAGTTTTAGCTAACATATTTCATGCATCACCATAAGAAAAAGTGCTTTCTTTGATTTTTTGTGAGAATGATTTCAAGCCATGTTGCAGGAAACCGATGCTCTATTTCCAAGTTCTTTCACGGACTGCTAAGATAATATTGCCTTATGAATGTTTTCCATGACTAATAACATAAAAAAGTAGATGGAGAGTTAAAGATAGTAGAAAAGCTTATTTATTTATTTTTTCTTTTCAAAGCCTAGGCATGAAATCCCTGCTCCTCCAGCAATATTTTTACTTTGTCATTTCTCTGCTGAGTAGAAAGCAGGGATTCAACACACACTTCAGAATGTCAGAGCATGGTATTTTACTGAACAGAACCAGAACTTGGATCTGTGGTGTAAGAAGCTTGTGCAAAAGAGCATTTTACTTTCCTATTAGCCTCAGCTACATTCCACTTATCCAAGACAGACCTTGTGTTGGTAATATGGCTGTAAATTAGGCACCATGATCACTTTTAACCATGTTATTGAACTGGAATCTGTATGTTGCGTCTTAAGAAGTGAATCAGTTCTGGTCTGGAGTTAACTGCTCTTGTAGATCCTGAGTTTGCCTTATAGGCTATGATAGGCTGTGGATTTGGTTCAGCTCACCTCTGTTGATTTTAAGCACTTGGGTGGGAACCTTCCTTGATAGTGTATTTGAGTGGTGTCAACTAACTTGACTAGTACAAAAGGACTTAGGGAACATGAGCATATCAAGAATTACTGAGGAGAACTAATAATAGATTTTTTAATTGAAACAATCTATATATTTAATTATTTTCTTTAGAAGACTCAAGGGACTTTTGAACGAGAAAACCATTATCTGTAGAAAACTGAGCCATTGTAGGCCAGTCACAAAGGAAGCAACTGTAATTTTTGTGATAATCCATCCAGCTGTATGGTTCTGCTGTTTGCAGTGGTAGTTTCACCTGCTTTTAATGGGTGATTCCACATGAGATGAATAATATCTTAAAAAAATGCTTCTACAATTATTTAGGAGTTAGGCCAAAGTCTCTCGCTCCTCTTTCCTACAAGAATGAGAGGAAAACACTGCACTGTATGCAAGAAGGTATTATGAAGAATAATCATTCAGTGAGCAGCTGCAACATGCATTATAAGTGGTAAATGTTAATAAAAGCATACAAACTCAGAATATATTATAAAAGCCTACCCCAAGAGACAGTCTTCTAAGTCAATCAGTATTTTGTTGTTCTGTCTCCTGGAGAGCAGGGTACTGCTAGTAAATACATAATGAGTATTTACCACAAGTCTCTTGGTATTTCTTGAATGATCTTAAAAAGCACAGTTATGAAGCATCATCTTTATCTCTAAAACCATCTTCAGCATCTACCTCGGAGATGCTCTTTCCCCTTCCCTGTTCTCTGAAGTAGCCAGGCAGAGCGCACGATCCTCCTCCTTACTGGTGAAGACTTCTCCTGGCTTCAGAAGTAAGTTCAGTCTATATCCAGAAAGAGGCATCTTTTACGTAACTTTGTAAATAAATAATTAAATAAATAACATTTTAGAAGGTATTGGATTTTATTGTCTAAAAAAATTGTTATTTGTTTTGATTTACAGGACTCATCACCTGCCAATTCTGTATCTGTCAGCAGACAATCTCCTGTAAGCCACTGATTCACGTTCTGTCAGTAGAGTCGCTGGACATTAAGGCTGAGCAGTTTGAAAGAAAAAACATGAGTCTACAGCTGTTCTTTGTAAAGTTCAGTGAAACACAGACAACCTTGAAGCAGAAACCTCTGTTTGATCTCAACTTGTTTTCCTACTTCAGCATCCACTCAATTTATCTCAAGCAGAGGTGTATGCTGCTTGCAACTATTTGAGACAAGCAGATATTGTACATAGATGCTTAGAGGATGTACACAAAGGAGAAAATCACCTGTCTGCCATAATGGACTTCAACTGATGAAAATGGGCAGAAAGATTCATCTTGTACAATAGAAGAGAAGCCATTTCTGGACCCTGAAGCAAGAATGTGACTTTCTTCGATATTATATTCACATATTATTACCAAAATATTCTCTGAAAAGAAATGTTGAAAGAATATCGGGGAGAATGATACAAGATGAAGCTCTTGGATGAAAATCTCAGGTCAGTGAAGAAACAGTCAAACCCAATGAATTCTCTTTCGAGTTAACTTCATGCTTTTAGTCTATGAATCTGGGGGGGTCTGTGGTTTTACCTAGTCCATGAAAAAATTGAAATAAGGCAATTGTTTTATCAGACCATCCTGCATATTCAAGAGGGAGTTATCTTCTCTGTTAGCCAACCCTTGGAGGACTGCTTCAAGTAGCTGACTCCTTGACAATAAAAGGATTTAGTGAACAATTCATGATCATGACTCATGTAACTTTGCACATTTTATTCTAATACTCTTTTTGTAATGTTGTTTCAAAAAGCAAAATAAAAGTTTTCTTTTAATTATGACTTCTAAGAGGTTTTTTTTTTTCTATTGACAAAACATAGATAAAATACCATTTCCCATTCTTTCAGTAACTTTTCACTTAACTGACCTTGTTTCATGTTACTTTTTCCACCTTTTCTAAGCTAACCTGGCAGTAAAAATATATGTGTTTAAACCAAAATAAACATCAAATAGTACAAAAAGTAACATTCTATGGCTAAACGATAGTGAATCTATTGAGAGGGACCTATACATTGTGGAGGCAAATCATTGTATAGGCAATATGTTTGTAAATACCAGTACAAGGAGAAACAGAAATTTTGCATGAACTGTTGAGCTTGAAGAAAATCAGGGAAGAAGATTCAGTGAGATCTTTCTGTATCACAGTTAAACTATTTCCTAACGTTTCTATCTGTAACCTATTGATGGGGCTTCATAAGCATGATAGAAGTTCATTTGCAAGACATTTACTAGAATTTGTACAACCATTATTTTGCTGTTTGATTTAGTAATTCTCAGGTGAGTTGTATGTTTTCACAGAGCAAACATAATATTTTACTCTATTCTTTTCCTCTCATGTTAGAGAACCTAGGAAGTCTACTTTTCATGGCAATATCAAAATATAATCAAATAATGTTTAGAATTAAGGAAAACAAGTTTTGGATAAAGCTTATATTTGACAAATAAACGTTTAGATGAGATTTTTGTTTAAACTAGCTGCTTTATTTTCTTTTTCTGTCCTTCCCACCTGTCAGAGGAGCTCACTCCTTGACTGGAAGAAAATTTAGTGTGAATTAATTTTAAATGGGACTAAGCCAACTCTATTTTCCTGGAAAAGAGTCTCTGTGTGTCTGCAGAGGTCTTGTCAACCTGTCTTAGAGCCAGAAATTCCTTTACCTCAATTGCTTGATCTGGTAAACATCCTCTATCTGTTCCTAGTGCAGTTGGGGATTGGAAAAAATTGTGCACACTCTGAGCTGAAGGCCTTCATTCAGAATAAACTTTTGCTTAATGCTTTATTGTGAGTCATACCTTATTACCGCATTATTTAATGCAGTGAAAATACATGCTACATCTATATGAAATCATCTTGTTTTCTGGCATTTAAGGAAAAGCTGCTTCTGTGTTGTACAGGTGGCAAACGTATTCTGAACTACTTGAATATTTTAACAATGACATTATAGCCATGTTTTAAGGTGAATTATTTTCTTTCAGTTTTGACTAGAAAAATGAATACATGATTAATTCCTCAGTTTCTATTTCCACCTGCTTGTGATGTCTTCAAAGTTCACGTTCTGGATACATGTAAAATTAGTATTATATAAGATTTCACAGACTAAAAAAACTTATCCTGGACGGAGAGGACGGCATAATTGGTGGCCTGGAAATTTGATTAAAGCTAACTAATCTAAGGAAAACCAGGAGCACTGTCTTCAGCTTCCATGGAGAATTTTTGGAGATAACCAAGTTCCCTGATTTGTCTCTCAGTCAAAACCACAAAAAAGAAATGAGTTCTTTTATTTTCTTTCACTTACTTATTTATCATCTTTTATTTATTTATTTACTTATTTATTTCATCAGAAACATTTACCATAGATACTCATTAATCTTGGTAAGCACAAACTGATAAAAATGATATTGCTAGTACTCATAGATCCCAGGTATGTGTGCAATTTTCTAGTTAAAAATATCCCCAGTCCTCCTGTAGTGTTTTCACAAACAGCATTGCTGAATTACTTTGAAGTCAGTATATCCACAGAAGAGCTGGGAGTTGGTATAACAGAACTTTTTTTCATATATTCCACTGTTCCCTGTGAAATAAAATAAAATAAAATAAAATAAAATAAAATAAAATAAAATCCAAAATTTCATACAAAGAATACCTAATAGGCTTTTGGTGTCCTAGTGTTCTAATTACTCAGCCTTTTATAAAGTAGCGTGTTACTCCAACAGAATATATGTAATTTCCTTGTGAATTTTGCATATCTCAATGTGAATTCATTTTTGTTTCCAAAATAATTCAGTTACTGAGAATTTTATGCCAGGACAGAGGTAGGACTCTAAACTAGGAAGAAAAAAGGTTTACTGCAAGTGTTATGCTGCAGGGAGAAATATTTTGTTCTGTTTTTTTTGGAGAATATATTCACTTGATCTGACATTTGCATGAAATCTGCATCTCTTCAACTTCTCAACTGCTTTTATATGGATTCTTCATGAGTTAAGAATGTTGAGTTAATGAAATTGTTCTATAAATATGGTTGCTTGGGTGGCAGTAATGAAGATGAATCCAAAAATTCTTAAAAGAAAAAGAATCCTAATTAGATAATGTGTAATAATATTTGAACAGCAGGAAACACATTTCTTCACTGAACAAACCCTCTCTTCTGTCACATTGTATAGATTTCTACAGATTTACAATTATTTATGCTTCATGTAAGGAATAACTAGTGAATTTACAGTTAAGCACGCCTGACTTCAAAAGAACTAATCTCTTTTAACTCAATGAAGTTCTTATCTTAGAAGATGAAGAGTAATTTTCCCAAAAGTGTTTTTGAGGAAGATCATATAAAGACATTCATTCTTGTTACATACAAACATATGCTCCAAAACTGCTTTTTCTTGTCACTGATCTTCTTTTTATTCTTTCCACATTTTCTGTATAGGAATATTCTGCCAGGCTAAATTAGGTTTTTGGCTTTTTTAATCATTAAAAGCTATCAGTTAGATATGTTCCCTTAATAGTGATAACTTGGAGATGGAAAAAATGGAAATGAATTGAAATGTCCTTATCCTGATATATTCTTGTGATCCACATATTTTTTTTAAATGGAATTTATGCTATTCATCTATGCATTTTAAAATATTCTTGCCCAATATAGAATATTGGATTTTTAATGGGACGATTTATTTACTCCTCATTAATGTGCTGTAGAATTGAAAATTTCTTATTAGTCTGAGGAAGTTTCAGTAGAAATGCGGGTGAGTTAAACAGATGAGTAGTATTTTGTTAGAGTTCCTGTTCACTGTGTGTCTTGTTCTTTCATCAGTAATACTGTTTATGAACAAGGGGCTAGCTGAAATCATTATAGAAAAACAAAAAAAAGTTTTAAATTAATGGGGAAGTTTAAAGCAAGAGATCTTTAAAAATAAAATTCATTATTCACATAATCCTAGAATCTGAAATTTAAGTATATTTCTTGTGTCAGAAATGACAGAAATGTATAATAAATGGCTATGTTGAAATTCTCAAGTATAATACATATATGCTGTTATCATTGCAAGTATCATTTCTTTAATTATGAGAAAGCTAGCAGCCCTTAAGCATCCAGAGTAATGACTGAACTAATTTTATTATTTTTTTAACTGTAACTTAAAAAACAAACAAACAAACAAACAAAAAAAAAAACAAAACAAAAAAACCACCTTTGGTATTTGTTTCCTTAGTTTAAATATCTTTATAGTTTATTCTCAAGCAAATTTTATTATGCTTCTCCAAAATAATTGCTACTATCTTTGTGGTACCATTTCCTGCTAATATACACAGATTTAGTGTTCACTTTCTAAATATTAAAAAAAAAAAACAAAACACCACACAAACATTACCTATCACAACCTCATTTTGAGTTTTAGCTCTTTTCCATTTTTTTTCCACTTAGAATAAAAAAGAATGATTACAATACAATACAATACAATGTGAGACTTTTAGTCCAATTTTCCTTTTTCAGTAGTCAAATCCATTTTCAACAATCACTCAATTTAAATATAGTCTAGAGAAGAAAAAAAATGACTTAAGAGTATAAAATGAAATGCTCAGAGTAAACCTACCAGAAATATCTACTTTGCTTGCCTTGTGAACATATAAAATCTCTTTTTATATGTTTTTATGAACGGAAATTCAATGTACTAATTGCAACACTCCAATTATTTTTTTTAATATGTGTGTTATATATGTCTGAATAACAGTTAAATGTTTTCTTTTTTAAGCTTTCATATTTTGTTGGGGGAAAAAAAAGCAAAAAATAAAATTCCAGCAATTAAGGAAAAGACTGTTGTATGCCTTGAGCCCTCGAGCCAATCACAGTCACTTATGTGTGAAGGAATCAGATGTTTTCCTGCTGAGGACAGATTCCACACTTCTCCCTGCTAACTCAGCTTTTATTAGCTTTGAAATATTTTTGATGAAGCATTGCCGCAGGCATGTGGTAAGCAAGGTGGTTTACCTTCCGTTATTTGTCATTGAAGCAGTATAAGGAAATAATGTATAATCTAATAGCTATTTTGCTGCTTAATAGCTTGACAAGATTATGCAATATGGAAACTGACTGAAAGCAGCCAAGTTTTTTTCAAGTAGATGCAATATAGGCAATTGTTTGCTTTTTGTTGATACTGTTCAGGAATACAAGCCTCTGAAAGGTACTGTAAGTCTGCATCTGTTACCAAAGTTCAAAATGACCAGTTGTGACTGAAACTCTTGCCCTTGGCAGCTGTGTTGGCTTCGCTCACAGCCCTGCTGCTGGGCTCCACCCTGCTCAAATCATCCTTGCTCTTGTGAAATTGCTCTTGCTCTTGCGCTTGTGATTCTGTGAAATCTTTTGTTTACCTTCTTTTCTGAGTCCTTCATTCAACTCTTGGCTTTTTAAAACAGAAATTGAGTAACCTCTACAGTGCAGCCAGTGATTGCTTTTTAAACTGTTCCTGATTTGTCTTAGAGATAAATTCTGCCTGTTAGAATACACACTCCTCTTCCATTCCCTGACTGGAAAAAAAAAAAAAAAAAAAAAAAAAATAAAAAAGAAAAGAGGATTGATTTTCCATTGCCTCTGTGCAGTTTTAATATGATAGCAAGGCAGGGTGTCTGACGTTTCTTCTCATCTTCTTGTTTCTGATGTTTCCAGGTAAGCTAGACTCTGATTAGATGAAGTTCATGATCAAACAGTTACATCTTGAGCTATTGGGAAAGTTTTTGTTTCCTCCAGAATTTTCAAAATTAATAGAGAAACTGAAAGCTAGATATTTGGCAATATTTTGGTGCTGGTCTTGTGCTGAGGGCCCAGGCCTGGTCTCAGCTTTTCAGGTGACGCCTGTTGACAAGCCCTGGGCAGAGGGGACAGCTCTGCCCCATCTCCTGGTTGTGTTCCTGCTGACCCAGCCCTGGATGCCACAGACCATCTCCACTGATAGGGATTGCTGCAGACATCAAGGCAAACCAGGGGCAAAGGCGTGGCTGAACTACAGGTAATAGCCATCTACCACTCTTCCTTTGTGCACAGATCTGGCCAATTTAGCACATAAGGCATTTAGATGGGTCATGTGTGATTTATGGCAAATCCATCTGGACCATTCCCAGTCATGTTCTCCTTTATGTGTCATCAGCTCTGCCAAACTTCTGAAGAAGTTTTGAGAGAAAGGAGATCCTGACTTTAGTTCAATGGATTACAGAGTTGGGAAGTAGTTGAAAACTTTGTTCTATTGCTCTGAAGTGAAAAACTGTTACTGCGGATCAAGCAGCCTATTGACCTGAGATGGCATCTTTTACAAAGCCAGCCCAAGTAGACAGGATGCTCATGAGGACATTGTTTCCCACACTGCTTTATTTTGTGGAAAATTGTCTGTACCCTAGAAAACTAAAGCGCTTCTAGTTCAGTAGAAATCAGCAATAATTCTGAAATTATCTGAGTTGCCTAGTAAAATAATCTTATAGTTTCAGCTGTTATGAAGCTCAAATGTATTTGGTTTCATAGTATCTAGTATAGATAAGTGTGACACTAAATAGTGGCTGCTCAGAGTAGCACTGGATTAAAAAGCAAACAAACAAACAAACAAAAGCTAACAATAGCTTAAATTATTGGAAGTAGTTATTATTCTGTATGTGTACTTCAAAGAACTTTTTACTGATGAAGTCACAGAATCTCTAATGTCTGCTTGAATTTGAAGGACAGCATATTTAATGTGGGATTTATGTAGGTTTGCCTGGCTAATTAACATGCAGATTAATCAAAGAGCTGAGGAAGAGCACAGTATTTGACAAACCTTTACTAAGTCTGCAGAAGCATGATGGAAGACAAAGAAATTTGTAGTGATTACATCTTTTCAAATATACATTTTCAAGAGACTAGTCATTAAAGCGTGATTTTGATTTAAAAACAAAAAAACAAGCAAACAAACAGTAAAGCAAATTAACAGAGTCCAAGGTCCTACATAACCTGATAAAATTATAAAGTGGTTTTGGCCGCTTGGGATAAATATGGAGATTTGGGAAAGAATAATCATGTGGTAGTGGTTGACTTGTGAAAAAAGCAATGCTTGTCATCACAAATTACCATCATGAAAGAAATTCAGGGTTTACTGACATTTATACTGGGTGGAACAGTGAAGCTCTTTGAAGACCAGCTGCATTTTTCATGAAAAATGGGCTATGCTTTAATTTGTGCATTTTAGGGGAAAAAATAAAAAAAAACCTACAGAAATAATTTTAAGGCTTTTCTATGAAAAAAATTATATGCACACCTGTGTAGATGTGCAAAAAAGCTTTGGGTATTTTAGTCACTGCTTGGACTGTAAGCTTTAGAAAATTCTGCAAACAGACAGTAAAATTTTAGATAATTGTCATTCCCTAAATATGTTAACTTGATGGGATAATGAGAATATTAAATAAAATTGTTTAAAAGTATTTAAAAGGATGTATAAAAAATCTCACATTTGAAAAGAACAAACAAAATTACATGAAGCATCTGCAAAATTATATATGTTTTTATATGCAAAATAGTTCTTCAAATTTATTTTAGCTCATTATCTCTTCAATTTGTCATATTCATGCAGACACATTATATTAGTACATATTTAATATTGTGAAACATATTTTATGGAACATTACAAGCACAAGACATCTCACAGTCTTTTCAAATGCAAAATAACTATGATAAAAGGCCATAGTACCTAGAACAAAAATGCTTAAAAAATCATTAGTGGCCTAAATTTTATAACAGGATGACAGAGCTGTCACAGATTGGTTACTGTGCCCTCTTTACATTGTGCTGGTGGAAAAGGCAAAAATCATATGCATGCACCACCTTCCCTCCAATACGAGTGCACATATATGCATGTCTTCGTGAGAATAATAGAAGACGATCTGCATCATACCATTTTGAGTTCAGTTTGCCTGGAATCCTGTAAAACAAGGAAGAGAAGTACAAATTAAACAATTTGAAACATGAAATGAGTAAGAAATTAACCTGTACATGAATGCTGGTCTGCTTCCTTCTCCACTTTTATTTATCTGCTTGTTTGTTTGTTTGTTTGTTTTGTCTTTTTTCAGAGTTGCATGGTTGAAAACACTAAAAGAAATCTTTAGGAAATAGATTGTATTTTTACACAAAAGTATTTTTGGCTTCATGCAATGAAAATATAGTACCTACTGGCTAAGAAATTTTAAATGGACTTACAGTAAACTCTCTTGGGAAATAAAGAAAAAAAGAAAAAAAAAGAAAAAAGAGGAAAAAAAAAACACCCACATAATTTGAAAATAAGTAAGTCATCTTGCTAAGTCTTGACCTTCATTATAAGTTTTTTCTAATAAGTGCCATTATAAGTATCATAATAAAAAAGAAGCAGCTTGAATATTGTTTCATTTTAATCAGACAGCAGCTGACAAAGTATTTTAATGGAATCAAGCTGGTATCATACTTAATCTCTCAAGGTGCTCATTTCCTTTCATATCTTTTCAAGCTCACTCCTTAAATCCCATATGCTAGAGGAAATATTCATATATTCTCTATATAATTAAAAGTTTCAAATCTCATTTGGTTGTCTAAAGCATATTCATTAGTTTAGTAAAATACATTTTGTTCTGTTTTGGTTGTTTGCTTTATGTGAGTTTCATTGACACAGCCCAGTATTGTCTGGAAATTGCAGACCCTCTGATTTCAGTAAATGTCCACTTGGAAGTGGGAAAAAAAGACATACTTAAATGTGCATGCAAAAAGAAGAAGCACTGTGAAGCTTTGAAGGATCTTTAGACTGTATTATCTTCAGCTTACTCTGTGTTCTCCTGGTCTTGCTACTTTTTTTTTTTTACATATATCACCTGCGCTTTTATTATTATTATTATTTTATTTTTTTAAATAGCAATTAAAAAAAAAAGTATAAAGGTGAAAATATGTGGAGCATGCACATCTGCATGTTTATTGACATACCAAAACCTGAAAATCTTTTTTCAAACAGCTGCATGGCCATTATTTGATGCCATACAAACAAATCAATAAATCCGATAGTCTTTGCTATGTTGCAGATGAGTGAGTTCAGTACCATTGAAAAGTGGCTTCTCCACAAAGATCTTAATGAGGGTTAGTGGCACTGACAAATTGTCAAGTTTTCTTGGGCCTTGCAAAGATCCATACATGTTTTCATTTGGAGAAGCCATATTACTTGTCAGAATTGTGGTCATGTGCTCAGTGCGGAAGAATGTAAGAGTTTTTCTTTTGTACTTCTTAGCTGTATGTGCATTAATGATGTAGATAGAAATAAGCATTTTTTCTTCAGTGAGTGAAGTCACCTGGTTTTGAGTTGTATTACTAATAAGCTACAAGCAGAATTGCTAAAAATCTAGAAATTATTGATTTAAGAAGAAACAGGAATAAGTACTTCCTAGCATACATCTGGTGTGTTGTTCGTAATCCAGTGTTTTCAGTATTTGATTTAACCTGCTCCTTTTTTATTAAGGTAAATGATTATGCTAGTGCCAGTTAGTATAACAAAACATTTAGTATTCAGATATTGAGACTTTTTTCCTGACTAAGATTAATGTCCAAAAAAAGGGAAAAATCTCACTGTGCAGCCTCACTCTCACAGTAACAAATTTCTTTCTCACATCTAGTCTAAGTCTGCCCTCTTCCAGTTTAAAACCATTTCCCCTCATCCTGTTGCTTTATGCCCTTATGTTCATTCCCAGCTTTTTTGTAGGCCCTCCTCAGGTACATGAAGGTTACCATAAAGTCTCCTCAGAGCCTTCTCCAGGCTCCCTCAGCCTTTCCTCGTAGGAAAGGTGCTCTAGCCCTCTGACAATCTTTGTTGATCCTCTGGACCTACTCCAACAGCAATATGTCCTTCTTGTGTTGGAGAGCCCCTGAACTGGTCATGGTACTCCAGGTGGGGGTCTCATGAGAGCAGAGAAGAGGAGCACAGTCATCTCCTTTGACCTGCTGGTCATGCTTCTCTTGATGAAGCTCTGCATATGGTGGGCCTTCTGGGCTGCAAGTGCACATTGCTGACTCACACTGAATCTTTCATCAATATATACCTCCAAATCCTTCTCCTCAGGGCTACTCTTAAGCCACTTGCCACTCAACCTGTATCTTTGCTTGAAATTGCCTCAACCCAGATGCAGGATCTTGAACTTAGCCTCGTTGAACTTAATGAGGTTGGCATGGGCCCACTTCTCAAGTGTGTCCAGGTCCCTCTGGATAGCTTCCTTTCCCTCCAGTGTGTCAACTGCATAACTTAGCGTGGTGTTTTCACCAAAGTTTCACTCTGGTGAAAGAGTGGTCAGGCAGTGGAATGGGCTGCCCAGGGAGGTGGTGGAGTCTCTGACCCTGGAGGTATTCAAGGAGCATTTGGACGTTGTGTTGAGGGACGCGGTTTAGTGAGAACTATTGGTGATGGATGGATGGTTGGGCTGGGTGATCCTGTGGGTCTTTTCCAACCTTGGTGATTCTGTGATTCTAAAATTTTAAAATTTTTAGAAATATTTATAGTCCCTCTTTTTATAGTTGAATCTTTTGCTGTCATTATTGTGCTAAGTATTTTTAAATCCTCTTGCATTAGTTTGTTTCCAAAGCATAGAACTTGTACTAAAGACACCTGTTCTGTTCTTGTGTCCAAAAGTCACCGTGCTTCAACTCCAGAGCAACCTTCTAATGCCAAAGTCATTCATTGCATTTGTACCGTACAACATAAACTTTATTTTCATTGACTTGTTTCTGTAAGATCTTATTAAAAATGTTGTATAGAAGAGAAAGCTATTTGAGTTAACCTCTACTCTTAGTTGAAATACCTTGTAGATGCTTCTTGTTCCAGGAAATCAGATTTGGCCTAGCACTTAATGCTGCCATATATCTTTTATAGAAATTAGACAGGTCCTGGTTATGTAAGTGAAAGAGTTATTTTAGACTTAGATGTTTCTGAAAATATATCTGAAAGATGGGTTTACCTGTTCATTATACTTTTATTATATACACACACTAACAGTACTGCCTGTTCTCACTAACAGACATGTCTTCATTCTTTCCACCATGAGAAATGATAACAAGCTCAGATGCATACAGGTCAGATGTCTACATTTACTTGTGATTTTGACAATGTATGAAATGTCAATGGGAAAAAAATTGGAAGGACAAAGGACAGCATAGTCCATACAAATATGACATGGTGAATCAATTATTTTCTTGTCTGCCTCACTACTTTTTGAGACCTCGGTACCATACAACATATTCCTGATGTCTCTAGTTGTACTTCAAAGTAGGAAGTGTGATTATTTCATGAAGGGAAGACAGAAGAACAGCCAGTGAAATTACCAGTTCAACTTTCTCTATATCCTCTCTCTAAAGGGCACAAGCTGTCTGCTGTAGACACAAGTTGCTTGTTATCTGAGTTCATCAGCAGGTCAGTTCTTTTCTCAGTAGGTTTCACTAGTCAGTTTCAGCTACTACAGGAATTTTTTGTTTCCTTTCCCAGGAGGAGGAAGTAAAGAAATCCAAAAGCACAATTAAGGTTAAACAAGGGGATGGGGACCAAGGGAGCAGATCTACAAAATGGCATGCTAGTCAGTGTTTGTACCAAGGTACCGAGGAAAAAAATCTGTGGAAGTGGAGCTCTGAACTTGCTAACACTGATGTAAGCATTCTCTGAAGAAGTAGATGGCTATATCAAATTTTCTTGTCATACACTGAAACAAGTTCAAACACACTGACAATAACTTCAAGGATCATGCCATCCCATCTACTCCAACAAGCTGCCATAAAGTTATGTTCATTATCAGAGCTACTTTCCTATGGAGACTGTGTATTATATAAATATATACATATTTATAGATACATTTTTATATATAAAACATGTGTATATATATATATTTATATATATATAAACTATAAGTATATATAAGCATTTATATAACATTTTATAAATATAAATGTGTAACATAAATATATAATATATAATGAGATATTTTAAATATATGTAAAATGTTTCAAACCTTCTTATAATCTTATTTTAGGAAGAAATCTACCCTCACCTGGCACTTTTTGTTAGCTTGCATCCTAGACCCTTGTATCTTCTTCCTCCTGTTCATCTATGTTCATTACTGGATTTTCTCCCTCCAGTCCTAACAAGAAAAGAGCATTCAACTGTTCTCCCATTCTTTCTGACACAAAAAGTCAAATACAGCAATCATTTCATCCTAATCAGCTCTAAGACACTAGTAACTAAAGGGATTCCAGAGACTGTTTCATTCTTCTCTCCCTGTTATCCCCCTCTCTGAGCTTTTTGATTGTTGCCTTGTTTCTCCTTACTCATCTTTTATCCCATCTCTCCCTTATTTCTTTTTAACAGTACTTCTGCTTTTAAAAACAGATCTCTTTAAATTCTAAGGAGGGGAGGACCTCACTGTGGCAAATGAGGATCCTGTATTAATTTTATTATAGTAGCTTTAACGACTGGGGTCAGTGCTTTAACACCTTTTCTCTGCTTCTCTCATGTTCAAAAGTGTGTGAGGAGGATCTTTTGCTTTCCGCTGTTCCACTAGAGGCAGATAATGCTGTAGATTTCACAAGAAAGGAAACTGAAAGTAAGAGTTAAAGTTGAGTACTCTCCTTATATCTGACTAGCATGAGAAGCTCTTATAACCAGTGTTAAATCTCATGTTCTTTACCTACAGGTAGCAATGTCAGTTTATTATGGTTTTGTCTTGGGCAAATAGATGTCTGTCATACAGGAAAGTAAAAAGCATAATGTCTGGTTATTTCATTGTGTTCTCATCATCATTAATAAAGAAATTTTCTATATTATGTGTCCATAGCAATTTTTCTTATCCAAGAGATTTTTTAATTTTATTTTATTTTATTTTATTTTCATTATTGGGAAGCTTAGAAAATGGCATAAGGTGACAAAGCATTTAAAAAACAAATCCACAAACTTGTATAAATATAGGTTAAGCACATCATTTCAATAAATACCTCACCTTTGTCTCACATTTTATATTAATTAATTTAAATATGTTTTATTTCTGGTGCTGAAATACAGCATTGATTGATGGATTGTGTTCAAAACGTTTCCCAAAGTTTATGTGCCCATCATCCAAAATTAATGGCTTGAATACATTCCTATGGCCATTAATTACAGTTTGATCTAATAACCTTTATTCATATTAATGGGATCTATTTCTGAGTGATGAAAACTCAACTGGGCAGTGGTTAATTACATATAGTACAGTTTAAAATGGCAAACATACTTTCCAAACCCAGGAAAACAAAGCCAAAATCTATTTAAGGGAAATGAGATTGTTTGGAGTGGGCTGCTGGACCCACCAATAATGTCAGCAGGAGTTTTGTCATTCATATCAGACGAACCTTTTCAGATGCCTGGCTAGTTATTCAGGCTTTAGATCTGTCTGAAAGCAAAATAGAAGTGGGATGGTTTTCTTATTTACCAATACAATTATGTTGTAGTGGTATGCACTGTAATTATATTAAATAAATATGTAAGGATTATTTATGAATATGTACTGCATAAATTTGAGGTTGGCTGCAATAAAATCAATTCCATTTCCTAGAAGAAAAATTAATTTTCTGAACATTCATTGTATCAGCAGAAAAATAAAGAAGGAACAGTCTCTAAAATGTCTATGCCCATGCCCTGTTTCTTGGTCTTGATGTAAGACATTGGATTTAGGTAATCCTTCTACAGGCTGAACAAGCCCAACTCCCTCAGCATAAGAGAGATGTTTTACAGAATCACAGAATCACAGAATCACAGAATTACCCGGGTTGGAAGGGACCTCAAGGATCATGTAGTTCCAACCCCCCTGCCTAGCAGGGCCACCAAACATACACATTTACTAGATCAGGTTGCCCAGGGCCCCGTCCAACCTGGTCTTGAACACCTCCAAGGACGGGGCATCCACAACCTCACTGGGCAGCCTGTTCCAGGACCTAACCACAGACTCCTACAATCCTACAACAGAAGAAAACAGTTTGCTGTTGGTCTACTATTACTTTCAAAAATAGCATTCTAGAACTTTTCTGAAATAATTTTGGTATTGGTATGGCTGTTTGGAATCTGATTGTGGCACTTGAATTGTAGGCTGTGTCAGCTTTTCAAAAATTGTACTATCTTGGGTTCTCTGAGCTGAGTAAGAGAGAATGCTGCATGTGCAAGAGAAAATCAGTCCACAAATGACTACTTCATATTGAAATATACAGTTCCCACAGTCAGACAGAAAACAGGGTGTTCATTATTACTACAATCATTCTATATTAATAGATAAATCTTTTCACAAGAATGATTGTTACTTTAGAAACAGGTATAAGGAGTGTAATCACTAGAGGTTTTACACAGTATTTGATGCGCTAAAAAGAATTTTAAAAAAAGCTTTTAAATGTTCACTGATAGCTATTTTATTCTCCTACTGCCATTATAGAAACATGATGAATTTCTATAAAAAATAAGAACATTTTTTTCTGGCCATCAATGTTATACTGAGTTGTTGATTTTATACAGATGTATGATCAATCTGTATCTCATTATCTGCTTAGGTAAATTAGATCACTACCAGAAAGCACAACAAAAACTTCTATGGTAACAAAACCAAAACCTTAACCAAAAAGTCCATCTTAGAATGAATAAAACTTTTGTCTTTAAGACTGATGTTATCACACAACCTTGACTTGAGCAAACACTATTTCTCAAATAAATAAATAAATATATAACTGCTTATTTCACCAAATTGCCAACTTCTATGAGAAGACTCTACAGACCGTGTTCTAGTCATAGCATTACCTTAGCAACAGCAGTTATATGCACGTTAAAAAAGTGCTATCATATTTTGAACATGGGCTTGTACCACAATCAATAACATCAAAAAGTCTCACTGTGATTAGGAATGGACATTAACATTAATGGCAGTCGAGTAAAAGGCATTTGTATATTATATTAAGATGTGAATTCAGGAAGGCCTTCATTACTATTATTAACTCTGTGAATGGGATTTATAAATTAGCAACATTTTGAATGAAGGGACTTCAAGGTTACAGCTTTCCTTTCTCTCATTTCTGACAGCACCATGGAGATGAGAAAATGAAAGAAGGCAGGCTACAGCTTGAGCTTTTATTTCTGACTAGCCAATGGAAAAATGACAAAATGGTTTGGCATATACACCATTCATAATTATAAGGTAGTTAAAAGTTGGGAAATTGTCAGTAACTGCAGAGAATTTGGACAAAACCCCTGCAATTTGAGTTAATTATCCATCCAGAGTTCTTGTTCTGATTAAAACACGTGTTTATGTAGTGCTATTGTATTAGAACTTTATTTATACTTGATTTTTACATAGCCTTATTAATAATAAAAATAGAGAGATCCGGAAGTAGTGTTTGAAAAGTCTGTTAAAATAGACCAACTGCAATTAAATAGACAGTGGGATGAAAAGCATTTCTTACTGCCCATTTTCAGTGATCAAGGCCATAACACAGAGAAGTAGGGAAGCAGCACATTGCATAATTCTGACTGCATCCTAAAACAGCACAGAAGGTTGTAGCTCTCTTTTCTCCAAGCAGCTAAGTCTCTAGGTAAGTAAGTTTTAAAGTTCTGCTGTTTTCTCTCCTTATTTTTGTTTTCACACTTCTTAAAGAACTCTCTTGTTTCTAAAGCCACAGAAATATTGTGAGGTTTGAATTTTTGAGTTATGTCATTTTTGAACATAATCAATTGACCCAGATTCCTCAAGAAAATTAAAACAAGTAGGAATAATTACTAATCTTAGAACAAATGCAGGTGAGAAGAGAAAAATATTGAATATTGCCACAATAAATTCAGATTTAATAATTAAGCTGTACAAATCTTTCAGTGCTCATAAGAAAATTCAAAAATAAAGTGAAAATGTAAAAGTGTGTGTTTGTGAATGTAGAAGTTATCCGCGACTGAAAAGATTACTTATATTATGTAGATGAACATTAAAAAAAAACACAATCAAAAACCCCACAATTTTAATCGATGTGCACCGTGCATAATCAGAAAGCATAACATTAAGCTATTTGCAAATGTATATTTCTACCAAAAGGAAAAAAAACAAAAAACTTAAGGTTGTAAATGAAGAAATTCTTAAGAAAGAGCAGGAAAAAATAACCTTATTTAACCTTAAACCCTATGTACAAGAATATAGCAAGCACTCTGTTGTCATAAGTTAATCACAAAAGCAATGGCAGTTACACCAAAACTGAGCTGTTTGCTTTTTCCCCTGTTATACATCATTAGTATCTTTCTGTAACTGAGGGCCCAACTCTGAAGGCAAGCTGATTTCTGAAGGTCAAATATATCTACATTCCTGCTATTAGAAGCTCGATTTCATTTCTTTCTATAGAGAGCAGCAATTAGAGCTTCACTTTGCATTTATAGAGTAAAATGTTCATTTATATTATAATGGATACAGTCTCTGCTCTGCCTAGAGTAATACTTTAGCTGTACAAGGTGATGTTCTTGTTCATCTCGTGTTCTCCTGAGAGAGCCTTCAGCACTCAGATTTGTCCTCTCAGCCTGTGGAGTCAATCCTATGTAACACATAGCCTGCTCATGTTTTAGAATAGACTGCAAGGGATACTCTGGAATCTGCCTACATTAAAATTTTAGCTCAGGTCAGACAGGAACTTTTCATAGAATCTCTCAGTATTTGCTGTATGGAGATGGAGACAGTTACTCTGTTTTGTGATTCCCTAAACAGTCAGTTTTACTAATTATGTTGCTTAAAATTTGCCACCACTACTACCTGACTTTATATACATGTTTAGACAGCATCCACAGCCATGACAGGCCTTCTCTATTGCTTGCAGATGGTAATGAATGATTTTTGGCGTTTAACAGGTTCAACTCAGACAACAACTTTCTTCACTTTTGAGTTTTAGGCCTGTTAATCTATTTTAACCAACATTCTCTCCTTGGATGTTGTAGAATTTATTTTTTTTTTTTTCCTGTTTAGAGAAATGGACAGTCAGTTTCTTGTCAGTAGAAACAGATTTCTGGCAGTCTGCTTCCAAGCGCTTCACCTCTGCTGCTCCTTCGTGGTCACTCTCTGCCCCTGCTCTGTGTGGGGTCTGTCTTCTTGAACTGACACATATAGGCTTACCGCAGGATACAGCTCACCTAGCATTGCCAGCTCAGTACCACAGGTACCAAAATGTCACCATGAAAACTGAGTATATTAAGATAGGCACAGTTTTAGAATCTTTATAGACTGGTGTATGGATATGCATGTCAAATGTGCACATTCTTAGTGTGATTTTACATTAACATCTTTAGTTACACGACATCATTCTGTAACAGACTTTCTGTAAGAGTTTTATTTTTTAGCTAAATTAAGACCTTCCTTTTCTCCCATAGCCAAGAAAGAAGAAAAATTAAGGTGTTTTTTTTTTTCTTCTACAATTTGCTTCAATATATACACTTACTTATTTATTTCAAGTGATGTCAGCACTCAGTCGAGTTAGAGAGCTCTCTTAGTTTCCTGTAGCATCAGGATAGTGTATCTTTATTGTGTTCAGCTTACATCTTATATACCATTCACTTACAAGCAAGACATTCCTGTTCCTCTAACAGTTCCTCTAATCAGTTAATTGCTCCTAGCTTCTCCCAAACAACAGTGATAAAGGATGAGAGGTTTCTTAAAAACAACAGGATTAACAATGCATATCAAAATAACCTCCTATCTACCCTTGGATGCAAACAGACACTGCTTGCTCTTTGTCTCACACTCTTCCATGGTTTCACAGTAATAAGGTCTACCAAAGAATCTGATAAACTCTTTGGTGACTTGCTCACAGTTACATCTTCCCCCACAAAGTAATACTTATATTTACAAAGCATCCAAAAGTTAGATTAAAGATATCTCAAGAAAACTTTTTTTCCACTTTGGTAAAGAAATGCCCCATAAATAATCTTTTCCACCTGACTTAAACTGTTGTTTTAACTTCCTGCTTCTTTGTGCTTGTTAGCCTTACTCTATAGTTTGGTTAGTGAAGTGAGAAATTAATTATTTGCTCAGCCTAGGGGTGAGTAGACAACATAGTTCTGGTTTCACCTAATGCTGCAGAAGAAGAGTGAAAATCTTTGGTTTTTTTGTTTGTTTTTTTTTTGTTTTTTTTTTTTTTTTGTTCATTTAGAATTTTAGAATTTTCCCTTAATAAATCTAGTCAGGCATGCCTTCCCAAAGAGTTTCCAAGAGTCTGGATTAGAGAGACTCAGTTGGGACCCAACAGTTTTACCTGTTATTTCATTTCTGTTAGAAACACCCAATTTTTAAATTTTTTTTTATTTTTTTTTTATTTTTTTATCTTTTTAATGTTTTCTGTCAAAACACCATGGGTCAGGGCATTGTATGACTCATGATGGGTTTGTTTCCTTCCCTTGACTACAGGTGCAGGTTGCCAGTATTTGAGTGTATTTCACACTTTCTGAACTGTCCTCTCACACACCGTTAGATTTGACAAGATTTAAAATGCTATGACACCAAACATTAATATACTCAGTGTTTGTGTGTTTCTGTCTTTGCTTGTTTTCCCAAAAACGTATTTGAGGTGTTTTAAATTTGGATGTCTAACTTAAGTCATGCTACAGGGAACTTATTTTCTGAAGAGAAATAATATCACAGAAATTTGTGCATATCCAATTTCTTATTTGTACTGTCTTAAATGCTATCACATGGTTGCTGCCAGGACTCGGTTCCTATAAATCTATTCTGACAGCCTTTGATTAGATTATGATTTCTGTTTCCATCTGTTGTTTCAGTTCCACAGCTTTTGTTGTTGTTTTCTTTTTCTTTTTCTCTTATATGACTCTATCATACTCCAATTACTGATATATAATTATTAATTATATCTATCTGTTAGTTTGGATACTGATCACCTCCAATCCAGTTTGCAATCAAATATGTGTTAAATTTATAGTGTTGCTTTTTTTTTTTTTTTTTTTTTTTTTTTTTCCTGGAAATTCCTGGTGCCACCTATTGGTTTAAATGCCGAAATGCAACTGTAGTAAATAAAAGCGAAGTTCACTGTGGAAATAAGCATTTAAGCCAAGCATTAATTAATTAATTTCTAAAAGTCAGATGTGCATTTCTGTTACACACAGTTACTTATAATAATTTGAAATATGCATAAATGATATGTGTAATACTAAAAACAATGCAAATTCTTAGTTCCTGTAACTTTACAAATTTTACAGTGTTTTCTGAATTTAAAAGAATCAAATAAATATCTGCACTCCTTCATAACTGAAAACATCACTGATAAATCATTGTGAAATTTGATTGTGACGGCTTTTGATTGTTTCTTTAATTTGGTGTTTTATTAAGGAATGTGTATGAATTTTAAACATTTAATGGCGATAATGTAAACTTATTTCATTGTGAAATATAATCCCCATCTTAATCAGTGATTTGGAATAGACTTTTTAATATGGATAGAAATATACACACAGACTTTTTCCTCTCTACTATGTTGTCTAATTGGATAGATAAAATTTTGTTGTGGAATGCCACTTTGTTTCAAATTTACTTAGAGAATGTAACTTCAGGTATTTTACCAACCAGGTCATAATAGAAAACTACTAAGGGCTCTGCTGTAGTAGATTTCTGAGCACAGAGAATGTAAAAATAGTGAATTTGATGAGCTGCAAATATAGGGTCAGAAATGGAGTTAGTCCACTCACTCTGATTCTAGATCTGGGTTGAATGCAAGAAAAATGTGAGTCAGTCTGAAGTGGCTATTCTTGAAGCATAAGAAAGCTTGAAATATTCATGTATCCTTAAGAAACCATAATTCCACAGGCAAAATCCCATGCAAAACAAGTTTTAGATTTACAAAAAAGCTGTTTCCAGACTGTTAAATGATTTCCTGCCTCAAGTTTTTATTGGAAGAATACAGTTATGACAGAGTTATGTTTATAGTTGTAAAGCCATATTAACATAGGCTTAGGAAATGGTGAGACAACCTCAAGCTTGCTTCTAACTTTTTGGATGACTTTAGACATATGATTGTTTTCTCAGCGCAGATCTTTATTTCTAACCATGCATTTTTTGAAGATGTATGTTCTCAAAGACTGTGTTCCACTCAATGGGCTGTCTCAGAGACTACAAAATGAGTAGTGATAATGCGCAGTCTTTACATCAGCAGTATTGCATAACTGTAAAATGTTAGATTACAAAATACTTCTACAACTGCCTAAAAATATGATGTATGATCCTGACATATCCTTGACCTAGTCATATTTTTTTTCTGGAAGTACTCCTTGTAATCATCACCCTGCTATCTCAGTGTCTTAACTGCTCAATTTTAGTTGCATATTTTGCCTCTATGATGTCTTCACAAAATTAATCTGGGAGATAAATGGTAAGTTGTGTGAATTATTACTAGTTTATTCACGTATAACAAGGTAGATTTTAGTTCTGCTTTCTGAAAGTCAAGCAGTAACTGGAGATCCACTGAAAGTGATTTATAAGAGCCACTTATTCCATATCTAAAACACAGCAAGGCCACTGCATGTATACAGACGTCATCTGGATCAACAAACAAACAAACAGACAAAAAGAAATTAACACATAATGGGACTTAAAGAAGGAAAATACTTAGGAAGCAGGACAAGAGACAAAGTGTCTCCTTTCCATCCACACCACTAGTTTTGTGGGATGTTTTGTGTGAGCTTCACGCTATCCAGGTGAAGGCACAGTGGTGCAGCCCTCCACTCTTACTGTCCATTCTTTCAGATGGCACAAAATTTATATTTTCATGCCTGGTACTTGAAGAGAAAATGTGTTACTGTATGTGGTAGAGCTGAATTGAGAATCATTGAGAAACTGTATGTTGAAAGCACTGTAATACCAATTCAGAGTGTAAGGTTTCTGACAAGGATAACATTTTAACCTCTGTATTTCAGTTTCTCCATGTGTTAAATGTGGCTCAGGATAATTACTTCCTTTCCTCACAGGGGTGTTGTGAGAATTAATTAGTTAACATTTGTATGGATCTTCCTAGATACAAAGTGCTATATGTGTACTAATTAGTTTGATTATTATTAGCAGTGTGTCATTTGCACTGTCAAGAAACTCAGACATTAATAATCTAGCATAACAGTTCAGATTTATATGCTGCATCCTAGCTAACAGGTTAGAAATGCCTGTCTTAAAAGAAACAGTGGAAGAAATAAAGGTATGCATTGTGTAGCTAAATAGGTTTGTCACCCAAGAGTGCCATTTTAATCTCATAAACATTAGCAAAATACTGCTGTAGTGGGTTTTAATTCTCAAAGCAATCATGAAAACTATTTTACCACGTAGGCGTTCTGGACACTGGATCTTCAATTACAGGGAAAATTTAAAAGTGCGTAGAAAGATGGCCTTTGGATGAGAGGTAGCATCCCACTAGATATGAATATGTCCATAATCAGGCTCTTGCATTTGGCTATAATTAAGCAGTTGGCAGTAAATCTCTCTGTATATGTTTCCAGTAGTGTCATTCATAAGGCTTGAGGCTAAAGCTACTTCATATTAACCTTATGTACTAAGAAGAGCAAGAATTTGCTGGAAGTATGCCCCAGGGTAGCGCTTCTGTGTTGTAGGAGAAAGAACGTATTAAAAGAAAAAGAATGAGCTTTCATGAGAACTGTAACATAGGAAAACTTATTTCCTAGAGATGTGTGTTTTTATCTGGAAGTCATTCACACTGCATTCAAAGAGCAGAGCAATTTTAGTAGATATACTAAAGGGAAAAAAAAAAAAAAAAAGAAAAAAGAAAAGAAAAAAGTACCCGGTATAAATCACTCCAAAAAGCAAGTCTGACAAATGAAGCTCTTACAATAGGTGATGGTCCCTATACTACCCTCTTTCATTAAATTTTCATAATCAGAAGTAACTGCAACTCATTCCTCTCTTTGATCTCCCTGGGCTTCCCAGGTTTTTATTCGATTCCCTTTCCTATTATCATCCTCTCTATGTGACCTTTCTATTTATTCCATTTTTTCCTTATCATGTCTTGATTAATTCCCTTCCTTTCCTACACATCATAAATAAGATGCTTCTCTTTCTGTAATGACACTGTATGTCATGAAGCACTGATGTCACAGTGAGCTATGTTTTTATATGTTGAAAGCACTGAGTTATGGGAGAAGAACATTGCAACCATAAACCCTCTGGAGTATAATTCCTCTCCTTGTTATATGTCTCAACTGTCTCCAGATTCATGTTGGTGGATGGCAGGTCAGTGATGAGCTAGCAGTATGTCCTGGTGGCCAAGAAGGCCAGTTGGATTTTGGAGTTAATTAAAAGGAACGTGGCCAGTGGGTCAAGGAAGGTGATCCTCCCTCTTTACTCTGCCCTGGTCAGGACTCACCTGGAGTACTGTATCCAGTTCTGGGCTCCCCAGTACAAGAAAGACAGGGATCTCCTGGAGAGTGTCCAGGGGAGGGCCACAAAGACGACAGAGCTCCTGAACTCCTTTTCCAATGAGAAAAGGTTGAGTACAGACCTGGGTCTGTTCAGCCTTGAGAAAAGAAGACTGAGAGGTGATCCTACTAATGTTTATAAATGTATTAAGTGTATTAAGAGACATGGCCAATCTCTTTTCAGTGGTCTGTGGGGACAGAACAGTGAAACAGACATAAACTGGAGCATAGGAAGTTCTGCACCAATATGCTAAGAAACTTCTTTACAGTAAGGGTGACAGGGCACTGGAACAGGATGCCCAGGGAGGTTGTGGATTTTCCATCTCTGAAGATATTCAAGACCCAGCTGGATGCCTACCTGTGCAGCCTGCTGTAGGGAGCCTGGTTTGCAGTGGGGGTTGGACTTTATGATCTCTGGAGGTCCCTGCCAGAAAGTTCTGTGATTCTGTGATTCAGGGTCACCCATGCTTAAGGATGAAGTGCATGTTATGGCATTTGGTGAAAAAGCACTTCCCTCATGGGTTCACCTCAGTCATATCTTTTAAATTCCTCGCATGTCTGAGGACTAATAAAAGACAACTAAGTAGTAAGAAAGCCTTTTTGGATAGGAAGATTTCTTTCCAATAATTCAGATAATCTGTTATTACACAAAATGCTTACTCTCTAAGATATGATCTTTATTTCATAGACTATGCCAGGAAACTGCACAATTACTCAACTCCAGTTCATGAATTGCCCTTTTGAAAATGAGGAGGAAGGACTGAAAAGGAATTGGTGACTTCTGTGAATTCTATTAATAAAGTTGTTTTATACCAGTCATTCGATTCTAACATGCTTCATCATCAGCAGTGTGATACAGTGCAGTGATTGTGGTGGAAATTCATCAGGTGGCTGCTGGCATCTACAGTGTAGGCAGCAAATAGCTGTGGAAGCAAGGTACCAGCTAGGTTGACTCTTCTTGCTTCTTAAGAGGTCTGTGGCTGAAATCTGACTTAATTTCTGACACGTTCTCCAAACTTTTCTCCTTTTTGTATTCTTGCACTTCTGCAAAGCTGGAGAAAAGGAATGTAAAAGTAATAGAGTGCATGCTTGTCTAATCATGGAAGTTTGCATGCATCTATAAATCTATATCTACAGCCATATATACATTTAACTACAACTATTTATATTTTTCTATCAGAATAAAAGATGGAAATATAATTTAATATTCATGTAATATTCACATAGAATATTTGAATAATATTTTTACTGTGGTTGCTATTTGGAATAACCAGCCATTACTCTGCCCTCCTGCTTAGCTTAGCTGAGGACTTTGCAATAAATCCTTTTGCCTTTTGGCAAGATTGGAAAAGAATACAATGAAGCAGCTTCTTTAAAAATATGAAGAAAAGTGACCTGCGACTAGCTGCAAGTCAGTTAAAAGGAAACAAATCATTTTTATAATGGCTGATTCTACTGGAAGATTTCTGGTGAGACCTTCGTTCATGTGAAAGTCATTTTCAGGAAACATTCTTTTACAGTCATCCCTCAGCTGCTGAGATTACTGAATACAATCTTTGGTGGTTTCTTTCTTTTGTTTGCTTGTTTTTCAACCAGTGATTCAAACAGTCTTTCTGTTCCTGGCTAGATCAAGGATATTTATATGAAAAAGACATGGTTTTCCTTATGTGAAATCATGTTGCATTCAAATGCACTGCCTTTATCAGTAACTTAAGTCATGTTTAAATACCTCTAAATGTCAAATACTTTTTTTTTTTTTTTTTTTTTTTAATGTTTGTATTTAATTAGAAAAATAACCATCAGGTAACATGCCTAGTGAAATAAGTCTGAAATATCCTTATAATTAAGAAGATACTTCAGGGAAAAATGTGAATATTTCATTTTAAAAAATTAGTAGCGGTATAAAAGTTATTTAACAGTAGTTGTCTCTGTGAAGATCCTGCTCTCTACAGTGCCTCTTAATACTCTACAAGTATTAAGCATCTCTGGGAAATGTGGAGAGAAAGTCTGCTTCTGGCATCTGAAGGAATACAACAGTAAAGGTATAGCTGCACAAGACTCATGCATTTCAAAGGCAACTTTTTTTTTCTCCACAACAATTGCTAGGTATCTACTATAAAGCTGCTAATCTAAATTCCCCTGTGCTGCTTGGATTCTTTAATTTTACTACATTTTTCTGTCTTGTTTCTTGAATATTAGTTAAATTTTCAGGGTTTATGGCAGTGTTGCAAATTATACATACATTACCATCTTTTCCTTTTTCTTTTCATTTATTTATTTATTTACTTACTCATTTATTTATTTATTTATTTATTTTTAGAAGTGCATATTGGTATCTCATGATTTAGATTCCAGTGGACAATTTAATGTTTTTGTTTGTTTGTTTGTTTGTTTTTCCCTAGAACTGCTACAGGAATTCCACTATTTTTAATTGGACTGTTAGAAGTATCTCACTTGGCATCCTTATGTTGTGGTGCATAAGTGCAATTATAGTGCATGCCCTATAATTTCAAGACCAGAAAGGCTGATTTCTTATTCTGCAGATTTCTACATAGCAGTATACCCGTGCTGCTGATGGGACTGACCTTTGCTCACTAGTTATTGAATATAAAAATGTTTTCTAAATCCTTTGTGTAGCAAAATTATAAGCTGTAGTAAGCTGTAGTTTTTCCCTCGTGTATAAATCACTTGTTCTAACAGATAGGTTAGTTGCATTTGAACCCCCATCTATATTGATTTGTATTATATTAATCCAGACGTAACAAGGAATGCTGCCAGAGGCAGGGATTTAACTTAAAACCAGAGATGACCTAACAATCATGAATTCCCAAAATAAGGGAAAGTACAGAAATATTAAAGGAAAATGTTAGCCTGCCAGTGCTTAATCTTCTCATAACTACATCAGTGAGGAGATAAACACTGTGATGTTATTGCAGTTACAGTGGATAATATTATTGTTTTGTCTATTTTCTCACTTTCTTTAAAGATTCAAGAATTTTGAGGGATACAGAGACAATAATTTAAAAAAGGAGATGATTTTAAAGTTAAGAAAGTTAGATTTCTGATTCTTCCAAACATAATGAACACAGAAACTTTTTATGAATTGTTTTGGCTTCTTTTTCAAACAACAGTCTTGCTAACTGTTGTTTTTGCCAAAGAACTGGACATTAATGAATTTGTTTTGTAAGCAACAGATGGACAATGAGGGGAAAAAGGAGAAGTGTTAAAAAAGGTAAAAAGCAAAACAAAAGGCATTTTCATGCCTGCCTCAAAATGCCTATCAGGCCTTCTGTAGAAACTATGGCCATGCAGAAGACTATGCTGCACTTCTATTGGTTTATACTATCTTGTACAAAAAACGGTACACAAATAATGAAATTACATAGTGGAAAGTCTTCTAGAACTGGAGTGCATAATCTATCTTCTCCTCACCTCCTTTTGAGAATCGTATCTTTAACTTTGACCCTTTCTAAAGGTGGGATAAAATATAAGTTATTTTCTAAAATACAAATATATGAGTCAGACTAGAACTGGAATTTGTCATTTTAGATACAATAAAAATGACTAAGCAGAACTGATTAGTGTAGCATTTACCCTGACTTTTGTATTTGGTAGTATTTCAGCCTGAATTAAAAGGAAGGTAAAGAAAATTTGAATTTACTGTAGAATGAATTCACATAAAAAGCTGATTTTTAACAAGGGGATGCAGGCAATTGGAACCTGCTAATATTCCAGTCTCAGGCTTTGGAAAACTTTTTACTTTATCAGATCACATTTCTAACCACACATGCTCAAAGCTTAGTTATTCTTTCACTTAAGGCATGCAATTGTGCTGAAATATGCAACAAAAATCTATGTTACTGATACCCTGGGTTTTAACTTAACAGAGACTGTCCATATTGCATACATTTGCAAAAATTTAGTCAAGTATACTTGCTTTAAATCTTCTGCCCCTTTTCTCCCTCCTTAAATACTAAATACTTTTTTTCAGGCACTAATGATGTTTCAAAATACAGACAGAAAAATTAAATAGCATTTAGAGTTGATGGAATTTGTGATAATCATTTGAACTTCAGTGATAATTTTGATACTAACCAAAACGATCCCATTTATTTACTTATTTATCTATTTATTTATTTATTTTCAAGGAAATTTGTTCAGATAATCTTGGCTTATTTTTTTTTTTCTCATTATCATTTCTCACCCCTAATGAATACTTAATGATGCTCAAGTTATGTCCACATCCAGAATGAAAGAACCAAGTCTCATGCTGAGCTTTGTTTCTTTGGCTTGTGTGAACTTACTGGGTAGATGAGAGTTCAGCAAGTGTTCTTTGGAATATTTAGAATATTTCTGATTTAATAAATTTAAAATGTAAATTATTATTTAGCAAGTCCTCTAAAAATAAAATACATGAAGGTGTTTTATAAAAGGACACCTGAATGATGCTGCGTGCTCTTTTAAGCAGCCTCTGACCAAAGAGAATGCGAAACAAAGATAAGAAAGTTTTCTCATTCACACTGCACTCTTATGTGTACTGACTTACCTGAAGGAAGGCACAGAATTTGTTCCCCTCATGATCCATAAAAAGAAACAAACAATAATTGGGGTAGTTTGTTTGCTGTCTCCTACTGAAATATACACAAGGACCAGGAAACAAGCGGGGTTCTTGCACTACATTGGAAGTCATACAGCAGTATCAAATGAGCTTTCCTGACTGCTGCACACTGCTGGAGCCCAAATAGTGAATAATAGGAGAAGATATTTAGTCAACTACTACTAACTGTGAATAACTTTCTTCCCTATTGTAAAATTTGTTGCCCATGCCCTGGAGTAATTGTTCTACTGTATTTTTAATAACCACTTCATTCTTCCTATACCTATGAAATATTGTCTTTAGACAAAAAGTCCACCCTGGAGGTAGCATACCTCTTCATTTCCCACAGTTCAAAGGAGAGTGCCTTCGGCCTTGCCACTGTTTGAAAATTTAACGTTTGTAATTTCCTCATTGCCAGCAATAAAAGTAACAGTGGGACTGACTTCTATACAGACGAGATTCATCATATATCTTTTTATCACAGCCAAGAAATAACTGAAACATACTAACTCTGCTAATGGCATATTGGCGTGCTGTTGCTATGCTGCTGTTACTGCTGTAAAACGGATATTATTTCTTCTTAGTAAACTGGCATAAGTGACTTCCCCCTACTCTCCCTCCTCTCCGCTGCTAACAGATGGAACAACAGTCTTCCCATACTCAGTAGGAGATATGGGAATTAGTAGATGTCATCTAGCTGTGTCATCGGGGAATATGTTGTTGATGCTTGAACTAGAGCATCAGTATTTTTGCTGTTCTGAGTTTGTAACTAGCACTTCTTTTGCCAGAGGCTGTTTTTGTGTTCATTGTTGAAAATATAAATTCCTTCCATCCTCCCAGTTTTCTAGACCAGCAGTAGAAGCTTTCGCAGGCTGAAAACCTTTCATGGAGATCTTCTGGAGGAGGATATGCTGCACTATCTTGCAGATAAAACTTTAAAATTCTACATGATCTTTAATGTTTACAGTGCCCAAATGGGATGTGAAAAGATAGTGCTTGTATCCAGAACCCTAAGGTTGTCTAATTATTTTAACCTAGAAGTTCATGAATATATGCTGTCCCATCAGATTCCCTTTCTGGTTGAATTCTAGAATACCCATGAACATAAGGATTCTTATATTTGCAACTGCTTGATGAGTTCAAACATTAGCCCTGTATACAGTTTACAGTTTACCAGATGTACATAATAGACAGACGAAAAAAGTTATGTTACTTTGATGACTTTATTTTTTCTCTTTTGAGTACTGTGACTTCCATGCAACTCTGAACATGATTTACAGTTGTAGTCTTGTCAGTAGAAGTTAAAAGAACTTATACTCTCATTTGTTCTCACTGAACTCAGATTTTATGTGATTTAAAATTTGTGGTGGTGCTATGCATTGAAATAGAAGTGCAAGGAGATTCCTTGGGATACAATTCCTTTACAGCTCACTGTCTGACTGATATGAAGGGCTGCTTTACACACTATTAATGAATTAGGGCCATAGCAATATTGTATGCTTTACAAAAAGATGGGTTTTAGGTAGAATGGCAACTCTGTGGCTTGCCAGAATAACTGACTTTGGTTTGACAGTGTGAGTCATAGAATCATAGAATATCCTGAGTAGGAAGGGACCCATAAGGATCATTGAATCAGCTCCTTGGTCCATGCAGGACCACCCAAAATCCAAACCTTATGTGTGAGAGTGCTGTCCAAATACTTCTTGAACTCTGGCACTCTGAGCCATACCCACTGCCCTGGACAGCCCGTTCCAGGCCCATCGCCCTCTGGTGCAGACCCTTTCCCTGAACCCCATTTGCCCTTCTCCTGACAGCTACATGCCTTTCCCTCAGGCCCTGTCACTGTCACAGTGAGCATAGCTCGACACTGCCCCTCTGCTCCCTTTGAGGAGCTGCAGTTGCCATGAGGCCTCCCCTCAGCTCCTCCGCCAAGAAGCCTCAGCCATTTCTTCTTGTCTTCCCTTCTAGAACTTTCACCATCTTTTTAGTGTACAGGTCACTATGATGTCAGCCTATTACAAGATCATAGCATTCATGAAGAAATTGTAGAAGTGAAGTTTTTCTTTTCTTTCCTTTTCTTTTCTTTTCTTTTCTTTTCTTTTCTTTTCTTTTCTTTTCTTTTCTTTTCTTTTCTTTTCTTTTCTTTTCTTTTCTTTTCTTTTCTTTTTTTTCTTTTCTTTTCTTTTCTTTTCTTTTCTTTTCTTTTCTTTTCTTTTCTTTTCTTTTCTTTTCTTTTCTTTTCTTTTCTTTTCTTTTCTTTTCTTTTCTTTTCTTTTCTTTTCTTTTCTTTTCTTTTTCTTTTTTTCTTTTTTTTTAAATCAATAAGTCCTTTGAGTAATACAGGACAGACGGATGATCTCAGCTGTTTTTGATAGTCAGTCCAGTAAAAGTGGTAAAATACAGAGAGAGCTGACTGGCAGTTGGAGGTTTGAAATCAAGGATATTCTTTTGGGTGGATACCTTAGTAGTTATTCATTCATAACTCACTGCAGGACATTTCTCATAAGATGCTGTGAAAACGTAGACTTTCTGCCAAATGTTTGGGTTTTGGACAGGGATCTCATTTGCTTACATTGATAATAGTATAAACATTACATGGGGGCAGGAAAAAACACAGAAACAAACAATTTCATATTGTTAAAAGGAGGTCCAAATTATCTTGGCAGTGACCAGTTTGTTATTTACTGCCTCAGGTTTCCTTGCCAGCATTTAAATTAAACTGGACTAGAATCAAATCACTTCTATCAGTACCTTGCTCTAACCTTTGGTTAAGCGGATCATTTTCAGCTTGTTAGAATATTTAATCTATAACAAAACTGCATCACACTATCACTCCTTGGCACATTTGTTTGACTGGTGAATAGGATCCTACCCAGGATCATTCTCCTGTACAGATACAGAATTTTAATTCCATGGTCTCTTTATAAGCCACTTGATGCAGTCATCTGCTTAGTTTAGAGATCCAAAACATTTTTTCTCCTTCTGAAAAATGTTATTTTTTATATTATTATCCTAATAGAATGACATTTCAATAGTGCCAAATGTGCACCATTCAAGAGAAGAAGACATTCAAAGAGAAAAGATCTTCATCACTACAGTCAGGCTTTATGAGTCTGTGGTCTGGGAAGACATATTTCATTCAGTTCTAAAACCTCCAATCTAAATAGTTCAAGATTGTCTATTTGTGTTAATTTCTTTTGCTTAGCAGTGGTGACACATTTGTCAATACTCAATGACACTTTCACAGAGTGATTGCTACAGACAAAACCACCAACAAAAAAACCTCAAAGACTTTTCCAGAGCACCCTCTCCTAATTTCTGGGACGTGCTATAATTCCATCTCTGTCTTTAGAACTTGCAACATGTATTAGAAATGTTGATTGTTCTTTTTAAATTTCGTATGAAAATCAAGAGAGATATTAACTGAATTTCTTACAAAGTAGAGATCCCAGCTCTATGAAGTAAAGAATTCAATGGGTTATATTTATTACTCTTAGACATCTCACAGTCAAAGACAAGTGGTAATAACAAGAAGACACATTTGTTCACAAGAGAATATTACAGGCTATGAATGCGCATCCAACTGTTAAATGAGTTACATTTTCTATTTGTTTCAATATATCTATTTGTGAATGGCAGACATGGAGACAGAAATACTAGTTTGGTTTTTAAAAAATGAGTACTCTCAGAGCTGCAAACTCTTGCAAAAGAAAGAAAAAATTTCTAGAGAAGAGATTTCTTTCATTAGATATGTGTTATTAAGAAGTATTACCTGACCTAGAACTACCTCTTGTGGAAGAAAAACAATAGGTTGATAAACACATTTCTCCATTATCAAGAATTCCATATTGTGTATAAAATAGGAGAGAATCCCATGATAGAAGGCTGCCATACAGATGATATGTCATACTTAACTGGCTTAGAAAAGAGGGTTAAGTAACCTTGGTTCAACCAAGGCAAAGGGCTAAGAAACTAAAAAAATCATCAGTTAAGAAAATACCAAAAGTACCCACTCCAGTTTCCTGTGAGTATAGCTGTATAGTCTATCCTTTTCTGTTCTTTCAGGTTCCTTCTCAGCAAGTAGATTGGGAAGCAGATTCCAGTGGCTCTTCCTGGTTTATCTTCTGCAATTCAAATGTCCTTCTACTTTCATTATAGATAATGGATTTGATGTGTATTTAGGGGCAGTATTTAATTCAGAAAATTTAGTTTATTAAACTGTGGGCATGAGTTATGTATGAATTAGACACCTGTTCAAATGTTTCTGTCAGTCATCTCATAAGAAAAGCCTTCCTAAGACATTTAAAAATGAAGAAAACAGAATGCAGGATAGAAGATTCTACTGAGCAGATTTTATGTTTGTCGTATGTTTGTGTTTTTTTTTTTTTCAATTCGGACTAGCAATCACTCTTTGTGGAAGAGGCAAATGCAGCCAATTTGTTAGAACATCATCCTTTCAATTTTATCATTGGGAAGATGGGTTTTGTTCCTTTATAAATTAGCTTTTAACTTCATAGGCACAGGTGTGGTTTGTTTGTTTGTTTATTTAATATCTATATTTTTATGCGGATGATTGCTAACTAAAATCATTGCCATATGATTGTACAAAGCTGTACAATTTTGTACAAGCTGCCAAATTTCAATAATTAGAATATGCCTCTGGTGAGGAATGATCTATTCCTAATAACCTGTGGATTTAATAAATTCCCTGTTTCATGTTGTGTCCTAAATATATACATATTCATGTTTTGAATTTTCAAGTGTTCAAATATAACTTATATATTACTGCTCTTAAAACTGTCTCACCTAAAACTTGGTTTTGATCGGGATACTTTATAAAAAGTCTTTTCAGTATATTTCATTGGAAAAATGAATTTTGCTTTAAAAATGCTTCATCTTAAGTTTTTGTTTTGCATGCATATGCATTTCCGCACTGCAATTTCTTTTCTGCTTTCATCAGTGTTTTATGAGAGAAGAAAGGAAAAGGATACAGAGAATACTTTTATCAACAACTCCACACCTTAACAAGGAACATATATTAGAGAACACAACAAACATATTGTTAGGTATGAAACAACAGTAAGACATATACTTTTCTGCTCCAGTCCTTTCAGTTTTGTCCCAAGATATTATTATTACAGTCCCAAATGTATTATGCACACTGTCAGCTTAAGAAACAAGGGATTATAATAGAAAATATCTCAGCTTGATTCCCTCACCATTGTAGCTTATCCTAAGGAGAAACAGATGCATTCACCCCTGTACTTTGTCTGATAATCACTATAGCAGTTAAATTTCAGCAGCATTTCTTGTTTAGTTCTATTGTCATTAACTCTACTTTATTTAAAATGTTAGTATCTGGGTTAAAATTTTCCACAGGCATATTCTGATGCATCTATCCTCCCTGAAAGGTATGAGCAAAAATGTGTTTATTAAAACAAATCTGAAGACTACTTTTCTGCTTTATACCCAACTTTTGAAGCATTTTGTTAGTAAGAGAAGCAAGAACACAGCTGGGGGTAGAAAGTGAAAACTGAGCCAGGAAATAATCTTGCGTGAAAAGTGTTTTTGAACTGTTCTGTTGATAATCAAATTTTGTTTCACTTAGTGAATTCATGAAAACAAAGACAAGCCACATCTCCAACAAACATGTACAGATCTCACACCATGAAATGAAGAGCTCTTGTTTCCTGCTGGTGAAAATATATAATTACTGTTGATGGTAACATTGAAAAAAAATAGGTTTTTTTTTGGTATCTGAGAATTTGCTCTATCAAATAGTGTTCTTGTGTTCTTTGTTGTAGTTACCATGAAAATAAAAAGGAGGCATTACTTTTGGAGAGACCTACATAAATTTAACTGGGCAGCATATCACCAACCAGAGATCATTATGTTTCTCTGAACATAATAGGATTTAACAGCATAAAATTAAGCTTTTTTTTCTACTATTTTAACTATAAATACTCACCCCAGTGTTAACACATAGGACACACTGGAGAGATAAGAAACATTCATGTCAACATTTTCCAAATACCTGACTCTCTTTCTGTTTTGTTTTGTTGAAACAAAACTCTTTTTTGTTGTTGTTGTTGTTAAAGAAGGGATTAGATTAACTGTAATCATGAAACAATTTAGCTACTTTGTCTATTTAGAGTAAGGAAGAACTAGGAAAAAGGAAACTAATAAAAGTGATTCTTTGTTGTTTAGACATAACAGCTGTCTTTCATGGTTACCAAAGAAGAGATGGCAGAGGCTAATAGCAAGGCTAATAGGGCCCTGCAATAGAGGAACATGCTATATAAATGATGACTTCTTTCCCACAGTTGAAGGGCAGCCTGAAAGTTTTTGGGAAAATGCATAGAGACTGAGGTAAAACATCATTTGAACAGTCATGTCCTCATTTTGTTTTATGTTGTTTTTCTCCAAAGCATTTTTCTTCCAGCGATATCTTGATTAGACAAATAATCTTTGTTTCTTCTTATTAAAATATCTATGCAAAAGTAGCTAAAGGCTTGCATTTGGGTGTGAGACCAAGTGTAAGATCATGCACCAAGTGCAAGGTCATGGATCTGAGACAAAGCAATTTTAAGCAGAAATACAGGCTGAGAATGGAGTCAGAGCAACAATGTGGAGAAGGTTTTGAGGGTTCTGGAGGACAAAAAATTTGACACAAGGAAACAAAGTTGCTTTTGCAAATGGGAAGGCCAACTGTATTCTAGGCTGTATCTCTTTACTGCCCATGTGAGACCACATCTGGAGTACTGCATCCAGGCATGGGGTCCCATGCACAATAAAGGCATAGAGCTGTTGGAGCAGGTCCAGAGGAGGGCCACAACAATTCTCAGAGAGCTGAAGAGCTTCACCTATGAAGAAAGCTCGAGGGAGCAGAGCTTGTTCAGCCCAGAGAAGACTCTGGGAAGACGTCACTGTGGCATTCCAGTACCTAAAAGGAGTCTACAGGAAAGAAGGAGTGTCACTACACTCTTTCTCAGGGAATGTAGTGACAGGACAAGAGGTCTTGGTTTTCAACTAACAGAGTGTAGGTACATTTATATTAGATGCAAGGAATAGATTTTTTTTGTTGCAAGGGTGGTGAGGTGCTCGCATACACTGCCTAGAGAAGCTATGGATACCCTGTACCTGGAGACGTTCAAGGCCAGACTGGATGGGGCTGGGGCACCCTGATATAGAGGGCAGCAACAATGTCTTATGGCAGAGGACTGAAACTGGATGGTCTTCAAGGTCCTTCTGAATCCCAATCATATGATTCTATGATTAATTTGAAAAATAAATACTAAGTTTCAAATAATTAATTTTGGTTTTATTCTTTTATGAGAAGAAGAAACTTCAGTTTGAATTAAAAGTCAAACAAACATTCAAGCAATCCTGACTTATTAGGCCAAGAACTAGAAAGTATTTAGATGTTTCTTCTAAATAATCTTATTTATTTTATTTTAGTAATGTTTGTGTCAGTAATTAATAGAAAGTGTTTCAAAGTTACCTCCTCTTAATGTGTTTGGCATCTTCATACTAATGATACCGACAGACTGATTCTAAAAATTAGTATACATACTACAAGGTGTTGATTAAGTTCAGTTTTTCTAAATCAGAGCTCCATGCCATTTAAAATACAGAGCTAAAATATAGGTATGAATTGATTAGTCTAACTTAGAAGACAAAGTTCATTTAATGTCAGTGTCCAGAAATACAAAGTATATGTATATGTATATGGGTATGTTATAGCTAGTTTGCATTGTGACAGCAAGGCAATGTTTTCAGTCTGTAATATATTTTTTTGCTGCTTCATTTAAAGAGTTATCATGAGCTTGCATGGTGAACACTGTTGTGTATTTTACAAAAGGGTCCTACTGTGAGGATAGCTTTCAGTTATGAATAGATATGCTGTTTCTCTTCTTGCTGCAGTACAGGGAAAGAAAAATTCTACATTCTATATGCCATATTTGGACATGAGCTGGCAGTGTGTGCTTGCAGCCCAGAAGGCCAACTATGTTCTGGGCTGCACTAAAAAAGGGGTGGCCAGAAGGAAGAGGGAGGTGATTGTCCCCTCTACTCGGCTCTTGTGAGGCCCCATCTGGAGTACTGCGTCCAGGCCTGAAGCCCCCAGTACAGGAAGGATGTGGAGCTTGTGGAGTGAGTCCAGCAGAGGGCCACTAAGATGATCAGAGGGTCAGAGCACATCCCCAATGAAGGCAGGCTGAAGGAACTGGCCAGTACCTAAGGATCACTCCAGATTCAAGGAGACTCCCAGATGTGTAAGTCCAGGACTTCCTCAGTAAACAAACAGATGTACTCAGTGAGAACCCTGGAATAAGGAAAAACAGAAGCATATGTTACACTAGCTCAGACAGTTTTCCAAATTGCATGGCAGGATTTTGTTTGAAATGCTGTCTGGGTTTTTTTTTTTAATTTAATTTTCCCCACACTATTTCACATAATTTCTGACTAGACTTAATCATCAGTAGCAACACACTGTTTTTGAGGCTTTTGCTCCTGGCAAACAGTTCAGCTTGACACTTGACTGTGGGCATGTCTGCCCCTAGATAGATGATTGCACCATAAGGCTGATTGTAGAGGGAATGTTACTATGAAGAGATATAACTATTCATGTGTACCTTTTAACAACATTATGATTACAAGACAGAAAAAATAAGTCTTTCTTTTATAATCAGCAGAGTTATTTAACTCAAATTATATATTTAAGGCAAAATTGCTGGTTAAAGGAAACAGTCTTGTGGTTTTGCTTTAAAGCAAAAAGGCCTTTGAAAGTCTTGATTGCACAGTGAGAGCTATGTGGATTTAGAAAGGGTTTGTCTATTTGTAAAACAGGAAGTTGTATGTTCTGCAGATGTGTGTGTAGGTCTGGATGCAGTTCTTCTGTAGTTGTCAAAGAATTCTGTGGTCATTAGAATAAAATGGATCCTTAGATAACTTGTGCTTTATCTACAAGCATTTTCAAGACTGTTTTGGTTTGTTAGGTATTCAGTGAAAGTGAGCTATACTTTACTTGATTTTTTAAAGGATGATGACAGGAATATGCTGTAGGTAGTATTTATGTATTTTCATTATCTGATGTACCTCTTGCAGAGGTTTATTCGTTACTGGCATCATCCCTAAGGTACAAGAGAAGTGAACCTTCAGAAGAGCATGACCTGTCTAGAAATGCAGGGATTCTTTCTACATTCTTTCTCCAAGGATTTGTATCAAGCAAGGCCCGGAGTCTAGCATTTTGGATAAAAAGTTATTCTTCTGTTAGTCTGGTTCTTTCAAGGAGCTGGTCTGGAAAATATCCTCACCCTCCCCTTACATTTCCCCTCCACCTTCCAAATCAACATTTATTCAGCAATAAATTGGGACCTTCTGCCTATGTAGTTGAATTATGTATTCCCTAACTGCATAATTAAGACAGGGATTCTTACAGAAGAATTTTTCTTTGATCACACACGCACACACACAAGTCTTTGGGAAAGGACTCAAAGAACTCATCTGTCTGATCTGGTCATCAGGTACTGTCACTGTTTTCATCCAGAATTATGGCTCCTAAATTATAATCAGCTATATATATGTCTTTGAATTTAAAAAGGCTATTTTATGTGATAACATTTAAACAGTATCCTAGAAACCATTTAATAGAAATGATAAATGAAGGCTTTTTTTGTTGTTTGTTTTGTTGTTTGTTTTCCTATAGCCAAAAAAGCTGACTACAAATATCCATGTTTAAATTTCTCAACAGGCCATTCCAGTAGCTGTTGCTGGAGTGTTCAACTCTGTGTTAATAATTCAAGAGTAAAGGAATTCACCACTGTTTGTGATTCTCTCTCTTCCCCCAGCCCTTGACCTGAGATTACTGGTCTTCACAGACGGTACTTGAAATACAACTATCTATTTAATAGGTACAACATAAATAGGAAATAAATATCAATCTGAGAAATAAATGAGTTTTCTCTAGTAATGACTACATCAGTCTCCAAGTTTTTGGTACTCACAATTAAGGATAAATATGATTGCTCAGTTTCTCCATTTGGGGGGGGGGGGGGGGGAGACGGGGACGGGGATGGGGACGGGGACATTTTCCAAATTTCTATGTTGCTTAGTGTTATTTATTCCCATATTTATAATTAATCTAATTTCTGGACATTTCATGTCAGGATATAGAAACAATTTTCCTAAGGGCAAATGGACAGAGATCTTGAAGGCAGTAGCTGCCTTCACTTATTTTGGATAACTAATTTCAACACACACTTCAGCAATTTAATGCATTACTGGCAACCGACTTGTCTCCTGCTTTATTTGCGATGTGTTGAAGCTATGGTCCTTTGGATGTTAGTCTTAAATGTGTCATACTACAGAGGTATTTCCTAGCTCAACTGCACAATAGAAAATAGAGTAGATGATCATGAGAACCTTTTTAAGTTCAATTTCTATTTCATTGTTTTCCCCAGTTTCGGGAGACTGGATTTGGTGGCTGATGTAGTCACTTCAAGCCTTGAGTTGAATGCCTTCAGACATTAAGGAGTATGTGCACTGAAAATGAGAATACTTGGGTACTGCTGCTGTCTATGCAACATACAAGATTACAAGTACATGATTTTAATGATCCTTTATAAATGATTGAAAACGAATTCTAAAAGTATTTTAAACTGCAAAGTTTTGATCCTGCATACACTGAATACAGTGTTGCTACTTTTTCGTTTTGAGATTTCAAAACATGTTTCAAAGGTGAAACACTTGACTTTGTAGGTTCTGTTTTTTTCTGCAGAAATTTGAGCTGGTGGAACACAATAATGAGAATCCTTAGTTTAGAGAGATTTAAGTGTTTTGAACATAGATCACAGGACATGAAGTGTATCTATGATTGTTCTGAACACTTACTGTATACAACAAAAAATCTGTAAGACCTGGGATAAACAGAGAGCTTCAGGACATTGCATAATAGGAGAGTAAGAGAGTCTGGAGGGCAGATGTCACAATCACATACTTGTACTTTCCAGCATGGTATCACAAGAAACACAAAGTGCTGTAACACTTTTAGGAATTCTACAATCCTGTTCAAGGGTGTAGAAACCCACTGATGACATATAATTATGAATGCAATTGTTTGGCAGTGGGGGTGGAACATCAGAAATGCTTTCTGTCTCTCACTCTATTATTATTATTGGTACAAATAAATCACTTTAGCAATTATATTTGTTCGCAAAAACAAAAAATCTGGACATTGGCTGTTTTGCAGGAAATTCTTGCAGACCTTAAGGCAGATGTGAGTTGTTGTGAGTAAGAGGGAGAAAAACATGATCAGCTGCCTGATTTGGCAGCTCAAACCTGAGCTATTTTAATCAAGACTTGAGTATAATTTTTCAACCTTTTTAAAAAGTAATAAAATAATGAAGCATGCTTTTTACTTGGAATTAAAAGCTTTCCTAGACCAAGTCTAAAATGGCACAGTTCCACTACTCAAAGAGGAATTCTATTGTAGGTGGCAAAGTAATAAAGTAATATTTATTTTGGCTCATTGATTATGATTTAGATGTATAAAAGACACCTGATAGTCTCTGCAGAGACTCTCCCTGAAAAAGTGCATCTTTAACTGGTGGATGTGATTTTAAATGTTCCGCTATTAATCTCCACCTCCATTTCAGCTGTAGTGATGAAAATGTACTAGCACTGTACAGGATGCAGGACTGGGATGGTCTTCCCCTATCTGGGACAAAACTGGTCAACAAGAGGCTTGTCTGAGTCTGTGTTCCAGTGTTAGTGCTCTTGCCTTCATCATTCAAATTATGCTGGCTAAATAAATAAAAGCATAGGGGAGTTTGGTAGCTTACTCTTCTTATTTCTTTCTGTTTTCATCAATGAATAACTGGTATTTCTTACATGATCAGATGACATTTCTTTATATAGTCTCTTATATGGTACAAAGATGCTTTTAGTGATGTAAAGAACATATCTAATTATCTATATAGAAAAATCGTCAAATATTAAAATATCTTTTCAATTTGTAACAGTGTAAATCTTCGAGAAAATCAAACATGAATGGTCAGTTATGTGTATTTGAAGTGCTCAACAGTTCCAGCAAGTTTAATCAGCAAATATATGTCCTTTGTTTCAGTTGTTGCCCATATAAACAGACAACAAGGAGGAAATATATGTTAAGCAACATTGTTCTGTCTTGGTGCTGTTCTCAGGATTTGCATTTCACATGGCAATGTAATGCTTATCAGAAGCAGTGAAATACAGGGGTGTATGGGACTTGGGGAACTCCTCGTACCATGTGTCTACCCTGCTGCAAGTATGAGTGCATACTGCCAGGAGAGGCATAAGCACAACTACTAACACAGACTGACACAAACAGTGTGTCTTTCTCAGCAAAGCTCTCAAACATGAGCAGCCACAGGCTGTGCCTCTGTTTCTGTTTGTTGGACATGAATTCTGCTACTGGAACATACACACATATACAAGGTTCAGTTCACTTCTGAAGCTAGTTTTAAAAGCTCATTCCACCCTATAGTAAGTCTCTAAACCACCTTGAGTTCCAGCACCTCAAGACCCTTTAGTTCATGGCATTCTAGCTGATGGTCTTAAGAACTAATATCGGACTTGATAACTAGTCTGAGTTGAAGTTCACCAATGTTCACACAATCTGTTTGCTGTTCACTAGCCCATTATGTCAACTTTTTCTTCACATTTGTTCTCCTGATATGCACATTTTTTTTCCTAACTTTGACACTTTCCTTAAATATCTAGTATGTTTTTCACATGCCTCCATCCCCCGAAATCATTGTTTAATATCACAGAATCACAGAATTGTAGGGATTGGAAGGGACCTCTAGAAATCATCGGGTCCAACCCCCCTGCCAAAGCAGGCTCCCTACACCACCGTCGCACAAGTAGGCGTCCAGGCGGGTCTTGAATATCTCCAGAGAAGGAGACTCCACCACCTCTCTGGGCAGTCTGTTTCAGTGCTCCATCACCCTCACTGTAAAGAAGTTCTTCCTCACATTTGTGCAGAACTTCCTATGCTGTAGTTTCATCTCATTACCCCTAGACCTGCCCCCATGAACTACTGAAAAGAGTCCAGCCTCGCCACTATGGTTCCCACACCTCAGGTATTTATAAACCTGGATCAAATTCCCTCTCAGCCCTCTTTTCTCAAGGCTAAACAGACCCAGTCCCCTAAGTCTCTTCTCACAGGGGAGATGCTCCAGGCCCTTCACCATCTTAGTGGCCCTCCACTGGACTCTTTCCAAGAGATCCCTGTCTTTTATGTATTGGGGAGCCCAGAACTGGACACAGTCTTCCAGATGAGGCCTCACCAGGGCAGAGTAGAGGGGGAGGATCACCTCCTTCAACCTGCTGGACATGCTCTTTTTAATGCACCCCAGTGTGCCATTGGCTTTATTGGCTACAAAGGCACACTGCTGGCTCATGGCCAATCTGTCGTCCACCAGGACGCCCAGGTCCCTCTCAGCAGAGCTCCTCTCCAGCAGGTCTTCCCCCCGCCTGTATTGATGCATGCAATTATTTCTACCCAGGTGCAAGACTCTACAATTGCTTTTGTTAAACCTCATCTGGTTTCTTACTGCCCAGCTCTCCAGCCTGTCCAGGTCTCGCTGAATGGCAGCACAGCCTTCAGGCGTGTCAGCCAATCCTCCCAACGTCGTGTCATCAGCAAACTTGCTGAGGGTGGTCACTATCCCCTCATCAAGGTCGTTGATGAAGATGTTAAAGAAGACTGGACCCAGTACAGACCCCTTGGGGACGCTGCTAGTTACAGTCCTCCAGCCAGACACCGCACCACCAATGACAACCCTCTGCACTCTGCCAGTCAGCCAATTCTCGACCCACTTCACTGTCCACTATCCCATACTTCCCATCTATCCCATACTTCCTCAGCTTTGTTATAAGGATGTCATGGGGGACAGAATCAAAAGCCTTACTGAAATCAAGGTAGACTACATCTACCGCCCTCCTCCTGTCCACCCAGCTAGTGACATCTTCATAAAAGGCCACCAGGTTGGTCGAGCATGACCTCCCCTTGGTGAACCCATGCTGAGTACTCCTGATAACCTCCTTATCACCCAGTTGTCTGGAGATGGCATCATCTCCATCACCTTCCCTGGGACAGAGGTGAGGCTGACTGGCCTATCATTACCTAGGTCTTCCTTCTTGCCCTTTTTGAAGACTGGAGTGACACTGACCATTCTTCAGTCTTCAGGCACCTCCCCAGTTCTCCAAGACCTCTGATAGATTACAGAAAGTGGCTCAGCAACAACCTCCGCCAGCTCTCTCAGCACCCATGGATGCACCCCATCAGGTCCCATGGATTTATGGACCTTAATGTTTTCTAGGCACTCATGCACCACCTCTTCCCTGACTAAAGGGAAGTCTCCCATTCCCAGACTCTCTCATCAACCTCCAGGGTCTTGGATTCCTGAGGGAGAGCCCTTTCACTAAAGACAGAAGCGAAGAAGGCGTTCAGTATTTCTGCCTTCTCAGCATCCCCCATTACCGGAACACCCCCCTCACATAGTATGGGGCCCACATTCTCCCTAGCCTTCCTTTTGCTGTTAACGTATTTTAAAAAGCCTTTTTTATGTGAGGAGGAGGAGCTGATATTTGAAGTTATTATAGTTTGGTTGTTTCAGGCATGACTTCTACCACTAGTTAATTTGTAATAGCATGTCAAATATTAATAAAAGCATTTAATTCACTTTTATTCTAAAAAGGTTATCTCCATGAAATATCCAATATGGATTAATTTATGCTTTTTATATAAGGCAAGATGGATAAAATAAACTGAATTACAGTTATGTGAGTAAATGTTACTTCAAGCCCTTCAGCAGTATAAAATAACTTCAGAACAAAATTGTGTAACCGCTGCAATGACTAGTGATCATTTGTGCTAAAGTTCTCTCTCTTTTTCTCATGTATCAGAAAGAGCTATTTAAAAGCATTATCTTCTATAACTTGTATAGTGAGGGAAAAAAACAAAAACAAAAACAAAACAAAACAAAACAAAAAAAAAACAGGTAAGGGAAACATATAAATATGGAAGTGGTAACACTTTATGTTCCTTCATCCTGACCTGAAAATGTCTTCTTTGTTCCCTAAATCAGTATGAAAGCCTGGATTACTTAGTTTATTTTGGATCACTGGAATGACAAGTGATCACTTAGTGTTTATATAGCATCAGTTTTTGTGAGAGACTGAAAATTATGTATGCAAACCAGAAATAAAGTAATTTAGTTGGTTATATTTATATATGGATTTTGGCACAGTTATGCAATTAGAACTTCTGAATTCTTTGTAATACTGCCACACCAGTAATTGCTATAGGATATATTTTCATACCTGTAAACTTTTCTCTCATTTCTCAGCTGTTTCTTCTTTCCTATCCCTTACCACCTCCCTCATTTTGGTTTGCGTTTTTGTAATTTTTGTTGTTGTTTCTTTCCTTTGCTTTTGTTGTTGTTGTTGCTTTTATCTGGGGGGAGGGGAAGGGGGTGGGAAAAGGAGCAGGAGTGTTGAAATATATGAGGAAAACTTACAGACAACATTCACAACAGTCAGTATACGTATGGTGTAGTGGCTCTGTAAATACAAAACCCAAATGGTCTTACAGTTCCTTAAGGAAAACAGGCAATGGAAGAAAGTGTTTCAGACTCATGCAGCTCAAAAAAAAAAAATAAAAAAAAAAAAAATCAAAGAGGTGTGCAGGCAAAGAAAGAAACATGGAATTCTACAGAGAGAACAATATATAACAGAGATAGAGGACAAAACAAAAAACAAATAAGATTTTCAAATGAGATCAAACTTAGAAACACATTAAGAGAGATACTTTACTTTTAAACCATAGAATTTTCACTTGTTATGTCAAAACAAAAGCCCACAAAATTTAAATTCCAGTCCTGACACATAGTCCTGGCTGAGAGTTCAAGGAGTGCATCCCTAAAACATGCTAGAATATCAGAGAATGTTAAGATAATTCAGGTTGTCAGAGACCTCTGGTGTTCAGCTAGCCCAGTCACATGCAGCCTAACTTCAAAGTAGATCAGGTTGCTGAGGACTTTTCGCAGCATGGTTTTGAAAATCTCCAAGGATAGAGATTTTGCTGCCCCTCTGGATAATATATCCAGCTGTTTGAGAACTTCTTATACCAGGAATTATTTTTCCTCCTTCTGTCCACTCAGAAATTGCCTTACCTGTTTGCCTCTTATTTTCCTATGCACTCAGTTGTCTCTTCTCTGTGACCCCATATTCTGCAAAGTGACTTTCCCTACAAAGTCACACATTCTACTAGGCTGCAGGTAAACATTATAGCCCTTCTGGATAAAAGACAATATCAGCCTGGCCAAAGGCATCCCAGACAGTGTGAAAATTACTTTTTTTCCCATTTCCACTGCAGTAAGAATGTGGTATCTGTAGGATATCTTATAATCATCTTCCATTAATTTGCCTAGAAGAAAATCTTTCAATTTCATTCCAAAATGCTATGGTATCCTCTGTCAACTGTCTTTCCAGCTGGTGTCACTTTGTCCAACTATGATGTTATTATTTTTTCTCACTCTCCCTTCTACTATAAAGTCATAACAGAAAAATCTGTAAATCTGTCTGTTCCGTTTTTTTGCCTTTTTAAAAATTTCTTCTCAAGTATTACTAAACTGGTATGTTTTGTCTCATTTGATCATAATTATTTGTAGCTCAATTCATGCCAGCACTGCCCTGGAATGTATATACAGTTATCATAAGCTTTCCCATAGCACATTTTAAGATAGAGTTTGCTCTGATGTTTCTGATTTCCCTGCCTGCTTGTTTAACTAATTAGATGTTGGGCTCTGTAGATGATTTTGAAGTTGTTTATTCCCTGTCTAATAGTATTACATGTGTCGCCAAAACTGATAATGTAAGGTGCTTGTCTTTGGAAATATAGAGAAAACAAGTGGGATATGTCATTCCCTATCTGCAGACATCTTTGTTTTTCCTTGCCCAATAAAGTATCCCCCCACCCCCCCACCCCCTCCACCCCCCCCCAGAAAAAAAGAAAAAAAGAAAAAAAAAAAAAAGAAAAAAGAAAAAAAAAAAAAGAATGAAAAGAACATCACAAATTAATACTCAAGTATCCATTAAATATGTTACTGGTAAATATTCAGTGACTTCAAGAGAAGAAATGAAGTCATTGGCTCCCGTTTTTCATATTTTCAGCTATCATTATTTCTGTAATTTTGGTTTGCAGAATTCTGTTCAGATTTGGGCAGTACTTTTAGTTTATGATTCTATAAGATATCTTAGTAGTTTGTAGGAACAAACAAATAAATACAAATAAATAGTTTTGTCAAACAATAGTTTTGTGCTTTCCAATGGATCTTTGATTTATTTTATACTATTCTCCTGAAGTATTTTCTTATGACAAATGATCATATCCGGCAGCTGACCGGGTAAGACATCCTTGCCAGTTGAAAGATCACAGCCAGATCATTAATATTCAAGCTGTGTTTTGCATTTCCCAATTGTGTACTTAGCTTCCTGAGATAAAGGGAGATAGGGAACACTGATTTTGGGTACTCCAGCTTGTTGTGCATCAGGATTTTATTGAATAAAAGCAGTACAGAATACAAATCTCAGAATCACAAGGTACACTCTTGACCTGAGAGAGTGTATTAAATAATAGCTAGCAAGCATCAGGTGGGACCCCATCCTGACTTCTGATTAAGCTTTTGGCTTCTGTGATTTCAGTTCAGAAGAAAGTGGCAGGTTTGTGCTACAATTCCTGGAAGATGCTTGAGAAAAAGTTACACAGTGTGTACTGACATCTATAGCAAGGATAATCAAATCTGCTAGCCTGTCTTTTTTTCAATAATCAGGAAAAAAAAACAAAAAACAAAAAATGAACTAAGGGTATACGAACTTATAATAGGAGACTTCAGTGTACACATTTTAGATGAATTTTTTTTTAAGAAATAATTTTATAGGTTGTGTCAGAATTTATTCTAAGTAAAATGCAGTTATTACAAATATAACACAGGAGAGAGAGAGTTACTGGAGAAATTCCTTGAAGGCAAATTTCTGTGTGATGCTGTTAGCATTCCTAAAATTTGTTCTTGTCTCCTTCATAAATTCAGGAATCTCTTATGCTGCCTGTGAAAAGCAAGCTAGTATATAACTACTATAGGCCTGTTAGTTTGTAGTCTTATGTAATGAAAAACAATGCTCCAAACCTGCAAGGTGTTCCTAGAATTCCAGTTTTTGCTAACGAAAGTTGAAAATGCTCAGAACACAGAAGCTTCATTAATACCACATAATTACAGAATAGTCTGGGTTAGAAGGGATGTCAAGGATCATGAATCTCCAAACCCCATGCTACAGGCAGGGCCACCAACCTCCACATTTAATACTAGACCAGGCTGCCCAGGGCCCCATCCAACCTGGCCTTGAACATCTCCAGGGACGGGGCATTCACAGTCTCCCTGGGCAGCCTGTTCTAGCACCTTAGCTCCCTCATAGTAAAGAACTCCTCCGTGACATCTAACCTAAATTTTCCCTCCCTCAACTTAAAACCATTTCCCCTTGTCCTGCCATTATCTACCCCTTATGTTTGTAGGCTCCCTGTAGGTACTGAAAGTCTGTAATTAGGTCACCACACAGCATTATCTACTCTGGACAGAACAAGCCCAGCTCCCTCAGCCTGTCTTCATAGGGGAGGTACTCCAACCCCTTGATCACCTTTGTGGCCCTCCTCTGGACCCTCTCCAACAGTTCTCTGTCTTGTACTGGGGGCTTCAGACCTGGATGCAGTACTTCAGATGGGCCTCATAAGAGCAAAGTAGAGAACCACTATGCCCTCCCTGTCCCTGTGGCCACTCCTCTTCTGTTGGTCCAGAATACCATTTGCTTTTCAAACTGCAAGAACACAGTGCTGGCTCGTGTTAAGTTTTTCATGCATTTTCAGGAGCACCAGGTACTTCTCTGCAGGTCTACTCCTCAATGAATGTTCCTTCCAGTCTGTATATATGCCTGGGATTCCTCCTGTCCCAGTGCAAAACCTTGCACTTTGCTGTGTTGAACCTCTTTAGATTCACCTGGGACCTCCTTTCAAGTCTATTGAGATCCCTCTGAACAGCATAGAAAACTTTTTACTTCCACTCCCTCACTGTAAATAGAGTGCTTTTTAATATTCATGTAATAAACTTTTATAGGCATCTGGTTAGCATGTTGTTTTCGTACCAAGAACAAGGTAGTTTTTCATGGCCACACGTAGTGAAAAAAGGTGGCTACAGTGTGAGGGCCAGGCTCATTGCTATCTGAGATCTTTGACCACTCTGTTATTCACTCTTCAGCAGTTGCAGGTTATCAGCTAAACCATTTCTCCATCAGGCACGAACTCTTGTCTTCCAATCCAAGGAACAATCTTGTATGTTCAAGAATATAGCCTACAGGAGTGATCAGATAACTCTTAATGATTCCCTTTGTGGTCTTTTAGTTTTTTGTTTATCTAACTTACATTGAGGTAAAATATTTATTTACCCTGTAATTTCTTTTTGAAATTATTAAAAAGGGGAGGAAAAAAAAAGAAAAAAAAAAAAAAGGAAAAAAAAAAAGGTTGAAAATTGCTTTGTCATATATAATGAAGTTTGGAAAACACTGTCTCCAATATGAAATGCTCATAATAAACAAGAGTTTGGGGAATGGGACAAGTTGTATTACAAAAGTAAATTGCAAGAATTGTAAATATGTTTTGCTCAAATACATTGGCATATAAATGAAATAGCATCTTCCCATGTGAACCTGTTTTGACTTTGAGTTACAAAAAGCACCAGTTCTTTACTCTAGCAGAGGGCAGAAGTGCAAGACAAAGCTATAGAATGCAGCTAAGACAAGAGTATTCACTACCTCTTAGCTTAAATATATATTTATTTTTTTTCTGCCTAGCAGTAGAATAGAGAATTTTATGACAATTTAACTTCTTGTCAACCGCACAGCAAGTAACCATGAACTTTTGGAATGTATGCACCACTGAAAACCAAGTGTTCTTTAGCCCGAATGAGACTCTTTGAGTCATTTAGATTTCTCACCTAAAAAATGCAGCTAATAAGTCATACTGAAGAGTATCAAATTTGTGCACTATTGTTTTAACTAATCCAGCTTGTTTTACAAACCTAAGACTTAATGGGGATATTTCAGTTCCCAAATGATTTGAAAAAAAATGACAATAACTTTGTACAAAAATAGTTCTTTATCAAACACTGAAACATTTACTATTCTAATAATCTATCTAGTCACAAAAATAATATTTCTATTCAGTTGCTGCAAGGAAATCATAATTTCAGATAAGAAATTCTTTTTTAAAATCAAGGTGTATTATGCATTTTATATTATATTACATAAAGTGCATGGCACATCTTTTGGGATCCACTATTAGAAGTCAGGCAGAAGAATCTAAAGAATTCTAATGCTATACTGTCATTATATCAACACATATCCAAATGCTGTGGAAATACCTACAGAAATATAAGGTTGACTTGACTCTTCTTAGACAAATATGCATTTGCAATTACATGTGCACCTTCACATATTTAGGATGTACTGTAGACCATGATTTTATTAGCTTTTCTTGAAACATCTCTTTTCAGAATAAAATCCAGTTCTCATTTTCCTGTGTTAGGTTCTGTTAAACAGATTGTTATCATCTCTTCAGCTATGCAAAAACTGAATGCTTATTCTTTACAGAATAGGTATTGTTCTTTTGCTACACTGGGTACTTGGAAGTGACTTATTAAATAATTATGCAATTAATTATTAAATAATTATGCAGTGAATGAAATAATCAATTGATAGCATGACAAATTAAAAAAAAAAATAAATAAAAGTTATTATTGTCAGCCCATTCCAAGTCTCTTGTGTATTATTATGCCTATGTCTATGTAACATAATACAGCATTTCCAATACTCCAAGGAAGACAGCTGTTCTTTTTGCTGTGTTAATACTGTAGCTGCTTTCCTGCTTAGGTATTCCATGTAATAATAAACTCTGTCCCACAGCAGGCTGATTTTCTTGTGCAAAGAAATGAAGACCTTATATCACTCCACAAACAGTAATTTTTCATTCTCCATGAACACTGCGTATTGCCAGAAGAGGAGAACCACAATCTTGAACAACAGTCATGACTGTGATGTAACTACCAAAGACATGGCCGTGTTACATCACATCATTGTTTCAAAAGTGAATAACATATTGTGGTATCTGGATTCTTATCATGATTTCCACCTCCCTACTGCCAGAATCTTCAGGGTTCTTCAAAATAGTGTAAATTATGCACCTGAAAAACATTAAAACATATTTGAATGACTTTTCCTGGAAAGGCTGTTCCTGGAAGACATTCATTTACCACCACTTCTCGATGTTTCAGTCCAGCGTGTCTTTTAGGCTTAGTAGATAAAAGACCATATAGAACTTGCTGAAAGAAACAAGGCAGTTTTGCTGTCAAACTAAGCAGTAAATACCACAATGTGCAGCTGAATTCATGGTAGAAAGTTCCTTCTGAAATTATAAGATGTGTTTAAATTAGAAGTATATAAGTTTACAAAGCATGATATTTCTTATAATCAGGAGGATCTTAGACGTTTTATTAAACAAATAATTTTCAAGGGAAACAAATATTTATGTGAATCAATTTCCACATTATCTAATCAGAAAACAAAAATAAAACCAACTAAACAACAACAAACTAAAACCAAAACTGCAATACTTTAAGTAAATATTAAAAATTAAATCAAAACTAAAAAATCCTTCTCTTTCCTACTCTTGAAAGTACTTGAATTAAAAATGAAATCTCTTATTTTTTAAGAAGGTTTCTTTGGAAATGGATGTTTCAGTTGGGCCTGCTATTTTTGTGGATCAAATACTTACAGTTTAAATATTTGTAAGGAGCTAGGAAAATATCTCCATTTTTAACAGCTGACTCTTAAACCTTTGTTCCCTCTTTGAATAGGCATAGACAAACATATAATTTGTCCTGGCTTTTGTCTAACTGCAAATAAAAGATTAGGTACAGCTGAACATGCAATTGTAAAGACAAAAGCAAGCACTGTCAAGCACTTTCCATTAGCTGGTTTTTCTTCTGAAAATGCCAGAGTGCTGTGAACCTTTTCTTTTCTGTTTTAATAACCACATCCAGTGGGTATGGCTATTTTTGTTAGACTGCTCTCAAGGAAATTGAAAGGTCAGGACACTAAGACACAGCTAGGGAGTAGTCATAGGCTTGTGCATCTGCTGCTGCAAGCAAGGCTTTTGGATCACATGTAAAAGAATACATAACAACTTGGGTCAAAATCTGGGTGCTTTTGAGTCAGTTTTCACAAGAGCAGAATGGGCAAAGAGCCTTCATGTGGTATATTAAAAAAAAAAAAAAAAAAAGAAAAAAAAAAAGAGAACTAAATAGAAGGAAGAAAAGATGAAAAAAATCATTGTGGAACAATTAAAAATGAGTTAATGCTTTCAAAAATTGCACTTCCCCTGTCTGATTGCAGAACTGTTGCCCAGGTATCATCCTGTGGTGGTTTTGCCATGATGCTAAACACCACTGCACTGCTCGCACTTCCCCTCCCCATGGAGAAGAGAGGGGAAAATATTATGGAAAAGGGCTCAGGTTTAGATATAAGGACAGAGAATCAGTCATGGAATACCATCACAGGCAAAGCAGACTCAGTGTAATGGTGATTCATGTGCTTTACTGCCTGTTACTAACGGATGAGAGCAGTCAGAATCAGAAAGCATGCTAAAAACACCTTCCCTCCATCCATTCTCTTCTGCTTCTTGCCCCCAGGCAGTGCAGAAAAAATGGATAACTGAGGCTGCTATCAGACAGTCCATCATGCTTCATTATTTGCCATAGTCAGTCTCTGCCTCTGCTGTCAAGGGATTCTGAGTGGGCTTCCCACAATCTTCAGGTCTCCCACCACTGCCCCAGCAGAGCTCTGTACAGCGGTGCCCACCCTTCAGGTGCTGCTCCACATGGGTTGAACCAGGCAGCAGCTCCTCATGGCTGAATAGGGAGATCTGCTCTGTATGGTGCCTGTGAGCTGCAGGGGATGGCCTGCTCCTCTATGGGCCACTGCTGGGATTCAGGGAGATTCTTCTCCTCCTCTCCTGGAGAACCTCCTGCCCTCCTCCAGCCCTGACCATGGTGCCAGCTGTGTTGTTCTCCCACACTGTTCACTACTCTCTCCCAGCTGCCCTTGTACAACAGTTTTCCCTTTCTTAAATCTGCTCTCTGGTGTCAATCAGAGCTCACCTCTGGAAGCAGTGTGTCCCTTTGAAGCAGCTGGCAGTACTCTGCTATGACATGGGACAAAGCTGGGCCACTTCTGCAGCCCTTCCAGTATCACAGCTTTGCCATGTAAACCCAATACACTTCTTTTTTGCTACCCCAATAAAACCTACACCTTTAAGATTTTATAGCTTAGCACAACTTCCATCACTTACATTAATTCTATCACTTTATTTTTTATTTATTCTTCAGTACTTCCTTTTCACAGAAACTTGTTTCCTTTTCTTATCTGTTTCTGTAAGAACTTCTGTAGCCTTTCTGTTCTGTTATGCTGTACCATAGTTTTAACTTCAAGTCACTCACATACAAACAAACAAATCCCCAAAGGAAAAAAATACCTTCTTTCTATTACACTTCTAGCTTTTCCTGTCTGCTCACTGTACTTCAAGTTTTGTCAGTGCCCTGCATGCCTACTGATACCAATACGTGCTTTCATATGCTGACACATATTGCTTTAAAAAGCAGACCACATATCAAAACCTAAATTCAGTACTTCTCAACTTGCTCAACTAATAAGTAGGTAACTTAACTTTAATTGGACTTCTTGTCATTACTGTCTTTTGTTTCTGTTGCATTGAGAGAAGGTAGCTTATCAAAGAGCAGGTCAGTGCATTAACAGAAGTGTGCAATGGCACAACAGTTGTCACCATGGTAATAGTCGTAAATGAATGTCTTTCCTCCCTTCCTCCCTTCTTAGAACCATAGAATCATAGAATCACCAAGGTTGGAAAAGACCTAAAAGATCATCCAGACCAACCGTTCACCTATTACTAATAGCTCCCACTAAGCCGTGTCCCTCCACACAACATCCAGTCTTTCCTTGAACACCCCCAGGGTTGGTGACTCCACCACCTCCCTGGGCAGTCCATTCCAGTGCCTGATCACCCTTTCTGAGAAGTAATACTTCCTAATGTCCAACCTGAATCTCCTCTGCTGTAGCTTAAAACCATTCCCTCTGGTCCTATCACTTATGACACGAGAGAAGAGGCCGACCCCCAGCTCACTACAATCTCCCTTCAGGAAGTTATAGAGAGCAATGAGGTCTCTCCTGAGCCTCCTCTTCTCCAGGCTGAACATTCCAGCTCCTTCAGCCTCTCCTTATATGGCCCGTGCTCCAGACCCCTCACCAGCTTTGTTGCCCTCCTCTGAACACGTTCCGGGGCCTCGATGTCTTTCTTGCAGTGAGGGGCCCAAAACTGGACACAGTACTCGAGGTGCAGCCTCATCAGTGCTGAGTATAGGGGAATAATCACCTCTCTGCTCCTGCTGGCAACACTTTTTCCCTCCCTCCCTCCCTCCCTCCCTCCCTCCCTCCCTCCTTCCCTCCCTCCCTCCCTCCCTCCCTCCTTCCCTCCCTCCCTCCCTCCCTCCCTCCCTCCCTCCCTCCCTCCCTCCCTCCCTCCCTCCCTGCCTCCCTCCTTTCCTCCCTCCCTCCCTCCCTCCTTCCCTCCCTCCCTCCCTCCCTCCCTCCTTCCCTCCCTTCCTCCCTCCCTCCCTCCCTCCCTCCCTCCCTCCCTCCCTCCTTTCCTTCCTTCCTTCCTTCCTTCCTTCCTTCCTTCCTTCCTTCCTTCCTTCCTTCCTTCCTTCCTTCCTTCCTTCCTTCCTTCCTTCCTTCCTTCCTTCCTTCCTTCCTTCCTTCCTTCCTTCCTTCCTTCCTTCCTTCCTGTGAGATGTCACATTAATGGGCTAGCTAGATTTAGAGGAAATTAGAAGTGCATATCTTAATGTGGCTTCCATACCCTAAAGTTTGACTTATTTGTTGATGTGGAAATTCTCTTATTCTTTTAAAACTGAGAGAAAACACCATATTTCAGGTAAAATAAGGCTTGCTAATTTCCATTTTACTGAATTTTACTGAAATTATGGAGGAAAGCACAGTTCCCTTTAATGTGGGGACTTGATAGTTACAAAGTTCATCAAAAGCACAGGAAATGACATTCCAGTTATGACTCTTTTTCTTGGAAGATCTACATTTCATATAAAAGTTTTCTAGTAAAGCAATAGTTTGTGGAGACAAAGTAGATAATTGTGGAGACAAAGTAGATAATGATGTGTGCTGTTCCTATTGCAGAAAGTTTTAATTACTTTAAAAAAATTATTAGCAACCAGGGGAACAGATTGTTGCCTATTCTATGCAACTCTATGCAACTGCTATTCACAGTATGAGTGAATAATATAGAAAATCAAGCTTTTTACAATACCAGTGACTTCTTTGGAAAGACACAAAATGTTAAATCCTATAATAGTTACTTATTTTTTAATAGTATAATTTATTGGCGTGAAAACAGACTCAAAAATATGATATTAGGAGTATTTCCTAGAAGGTTTGAAGCGAGTCGCTCTTAGGTAGGAGAACAAAAATGAAACTTATGTTTTACACCCATAATGAATGTCTCTAATCCCTCATGTGACAAAAGATGGGGTCATTCCTTTTCCTTCTCCCTGCTGTTTTCTTTCTCCTCCTCTTCTAGCCATGTCTGTTTGTTTTTCCGTAGTTGAAACTATATGATATTTTCAGTCAAATGCATACATGATTTTCTGATGATTATAACATTTTTTAATTTTTTTTTTCCATTTTCATCTCCACACACCAGATAAATAAACTAAAAGCCCAAGATCTCTCCAGCTTTTGGTACATTTGGAATGTTTGCAAAGTCTATCAATGCACAGAAGCAAATAAATGTGCATTTGTCAGTTGAATAACTTAGAAAGAAAATATTAAATGTAACTCTATTTAGAGTGGAATTTGTATGAAAGCATAGGCATGTTACTGTTTTGTTAGAACAGACAGTGTGGAAGTGATCATGAGTTTAAGTGGTGTATTAAAACCAGATGAGCTTTGCCACACAAAGTTGCTTTCCTTTGTTGCTGATATCACTTTGATTCATATGCTCAGCAGAGCGTGAACAAAATAAGGACTGCAATGCTGTGTTTCTGGTTGCAGTACACTAAAGAACAGTTAACCATAGGTAAATTTCCTTCTGAATGTTAAAATATAGTCTGTATGAGGGAAATACAGATTCTGACTATTATTATATATCTTAATATAATCTATTTAGACATTTTTAGAAATAGAAATGTAGTTTATCTGATAAGGCTGAAAAGCAGGAAAAAAGCTTTGGTATGCAAAGTTAAAATTCAAGTTTATGTGGCAGACTTCTGTCTGCAGCTTGTCACAATGAAGTCCTGCTGATTTGTGAACACTGCAAAAAGGGTGATTTCTTGAAAAACTCTGAGCAAGGATGCATGTTTTTTATGTGTCATCAAAATCCATTGTGAACTGCATTTTGGAGGACAGGTAGCTTGGAAACTGAAGCAATGAATAAATCCTATTCTGTGTGAATGAGACAGGGCAAGACTGTGCCCTAGCAACCACCAAGCAACTATCGTGATCTAATATCTAGAAGAGCTGGCGATATGGAACAGCTTGCTAGCAGCTGAGATCTGATGCTTAGTAATGTGTAGGATGTAATTACTAATTTGAAAATAAGAAGCACTGTCATGTACTTGTTTAAGACAGGAAAGGCACAATGTTAGTACCCAAAACCATTACATTACGTAGGCTTGTACAGCAGCTTCAACAAATAGACCTACTGAGTCAACAGCTGGTACTAGAGGAAAATGAAATCATAAAGTGAGTACGAATGTGAGGTGTATAAAGTTAATAAGCATTTACTACACCTATGTTCATAAAGTGAAAGCAGAGTTTGTCAGGGTTTTTTTGTTTTTTGGTTTTTGTTTTTTTTCCCTGCTTCCCTCAGCTTCAAAGGCAAGAAGTTCCTAAGCTGTTTTCCTGTAAGACTCTGTTAGAGCCTGTCAGATGCTGTTAGCACCAGGATTTGTCTCATATAAATCTGTCACAGGCACCAGAATGCCATTACTGCTGCTGCAAGTTGAGCGCTTGAAAAAGAGAATGTCCCAAGCTATGAAAAGCGTGAAGCTTCAGCAGAAACACTGAAGTTTTTGAATTTATCTTCCATTATTCCACGTCTTTCTTGCTTGGAGAAAGTGTTTCTCTTGGTGGCAGCAAAGTTAACAGACAAAGGCTGACAAGTGATAAGCAGGGACAGGTGATTGCAGCAGAGACTAGCATGTGCCACTTGCGTACAGTAGCAGATAGTTCACTCACACATAGATCTCAAGAAAAAATGGATAACCTTAAAGCATAAGAATCACCTATATAGAAATGCCCAAGCTAAATTTGTATGAGCTTTTTAGTAGTGACAGGATAACCCACTCAGGAGGATGTTATATATCAGTTGTCTCTTTAGTTTTCCATTTTCTGTTGCTTTCTTGAAATCCTGAAAATCACATATTCCTCACAGTTCATAAAAACAAACAAACAAACAAACAAAAACCATATATTTTATTGTACGCTTTTGTCAAGTTAAACCATTTTGTGATTGGGTTACCAAATAGCAAAGCTGATTACAGAAATCAATGACTTAAGCACCGAACATCAGGTATTCCTATTAATCCACAAGTCTGTGTGTTCCCATGTGTGCTGTCTACTTTCCTCACTGTATCAATGATTTAAAAATATATATGCATATAAAATTAATAATGTCCACAGCACTGGCAATATGGGCAAAATTATGCCCAATTTTTCGGCCTTAACTCAGTTAATTAAATATGTTTATTGTCCATAATTATTATACCAAAGGCAGGGGAGAAAAGACTGTTGAAGATGTATTAAATTAGAATCATAGAGTCATAGAATCACCAGGTTGGAAAGGACCTACAGGATCATCTAGTCCAACTGTCTTCCAATTACCATTGCCACGCTCCTCATCCAGATGCCTCTTGAACATTGCCAGGGACGTTGACTCCACCTCCTCCCTGGGCAGCCATTCCAGTGCCTGACCACTGTCTGAGAGAAAAAGTTCTTTCTTATGTCTAATCTAAACCTCTTTTATTACAACTTGCAGGCATTTACTTGGGTCCTATTTGTTGCCTGGGAGAAGAGGCCAAGCCCCTCCTCATCACAACCTCCCTTTAGGAAATTGTAGAGTGTAATGAGGTGTTCCTCCTGTTCTCCAAGCTATACAATCCCAGCTCCATGAGCCTCTCCTCATAAGACTTGTGCTTCAGACCCCTCACCATTGTCGTTGCCCTTCTCTGGACATGTTCCAGGGCCTCAATGTCTTTTTTGTAGTGAGGAGACCAAAACTAAACACAGTACTTGAGATTAGGCCTCACCAGTGCTGAGTACAAGGGGATGATTACCTTCCTGCTCCTGCTGACCACGCTATACCTAATGCAGGCCAGGATAAAACTGTCTCCCTCAGGATATTTTTTAACTCTTTAGATTTCAGATAAATTTTTAACACAGGTGTGATTCAAGTGTTGCCAATTCTGATAAGTTTCTTACACGTCCGTTAGAAACATCTGTTGACCAATGATGGCTATTATTTTCACTGTGACTGGAAATGTCATGACAATACCAGTGAGCATTCTAGTTGTCTATGTAAGAGAGCTTACAGTAGGTATTCACTGGAGACTAGTATTCCTAGTTACTGACAGGGTTGCATAAGACCATTTGGACACATTCTCGGGACATTTGTTTCTTAAACTAGACAGATTAAATTTACTTTTAGTACTTTCACACAGTAATGTTCTCCCAGATGCATTCTATACATATTGTCAGTGACAGGATACTAAATTCCCTAGACATATTGGTCTGAACCAGTGAGGTGTCAGTTTTTCTGTTTTCTGCTTTGAGGAATGAATGCTAGCTGTCCTTTGGCAATTCTGTCAGTGTAATAATAATTCAAGAAATGTAGAAATTACTGTAGAAAGGGAAATAATGGTTTTGTTTGTTTGTCTGAATGTTTTATTTAACAAGTCTTTTTTCTCCTGTTAAAATCCACAGTTTTGGAAATTACACATTTTCCAGTATTTAGCTGTTATAAGTTGGAGTCACAAGTCCTCAGGGAGGACTTCCCAGTTTGATTAATGAAACAGTTGGTTTCTTTAGTTGAAACAGTTGAAACAGTTCTCCAGAGACCACTGCCCTTTGCCAGGCAGTGCTTTGCCAAACTCTGACTCTTTGCCCATCAGTACAGAAGGCTCTAAAAACATCAGTATGAGATTAAGAAATGACATGGCAAAATGTGGGATATGGATGTAAGATGCTTGAATAAGAGCAGGAAGCACAGGGAAGGTTGAAGGGCAAGTCCAGTGAAAACATACTAATGCATTATGCACAAAGCTGCTGACTGATACAGGAGATGAAGTGATGTTTAGCATTACTGATTACACAATAGTGATCAGAGGCTTTTGGTTCCATAGATCAAATGCTGCACTCATTCATTTATCTGAAGTTCCCTTATCAAGTCAGTACACTGGCTCTATAAGAAAGAATATGTGTAAATATAATGCAGAAAAGGGCTGCTAAAATATTTGTGGGTTTGATCCTTAAAAACATAATTAATCCCTTTAACAAAAATGTAATTATGGTATTGTGTCTTTTCAATTCAAAGATATTTCCTAGATTATTTATTTATTTAAATAAAATTAATTCTTTTTAAGGGTGTGATCATAACAAATTTTTTTTTTAGCAACATCATATTTTGTGGAAAACGTTTATGTCCAATGGTGGTTGGAAGTTTTAATTGATTTTTCACACTTCAGTGCAGTCAGTTTTTGTAAAAGCTTCTCATTTGTTCTCAGTAAAATGTCCCTACCTCAGTTTTAATTTTGATTAAGGGGGTACTAAGGAAGTTACTGTGCTTAGAATTCTAATTTAACACTTAAAACTTTTTGAAAGTTTAATATCAAATGAAGTGCACTTTTTAATTTTTGGTTGTTAAGCTACAGCTTATATGTTTCTACTATCTCTTGAGTTTCAAGCTGTCTGTATAGCATGAATGATGGGATGGATATGTTCTATTCCTACACTGAATAGTAACTTGCTTTTCAAATTATCATAATGAAAATAATGGTACTACTTAATGAATATGTTTATGATCCTACAACACAAAAAGCTGTTTGATTTTAATCAAGGGAATTTTCAATGAAATAAATTTTTGATCCATAAAACTAATATGTATATAAAGATAGACAGAATTTAGCTTATGCATGCCTCCTTTTATAATATTATGGGTTTCAGTGCAATCACAGTCATTTACCTTCTCAAAATAGGTCCTTATTTAAGAAATGGGATCTGAATTAGACATTGACTGTGTCAAAGTACACCAGTCAATATGCATTACCTCTCAGTGTAAAAGAAGGTTTGTGTAAATGGGATGTTAAGTGAATAGATCTTGTCTCAAGCCAGCACTGTCACTGGGGAAACAAATTTGCTCTTTAGACTGAAATTTTCTTCACCTCTGTCCATCTGAACTCAGCAGCTAATTCATGTAAAAGTTCTAATCTTGGCTTTTAATGTCTGCTGTGCAAAGTCTGTGAGCATGGCCTTAAAACTAAGAATGAACTTTGAAAAAATATCAGTTGTGATTAAGTGACTTTCACTGAAATAAGGGCATAACTGTTCTTTCTTCACAGGTTACAGACATGCAACTCAGTAGCCTTTTGTACACACAGGATTCAGCAGTTTGAAATCATGGCCCACAGGAGAGCTCACATTTTGCTGCCTGAGGATATCTTCCTGCATGAGAAATTTAATTAAAATGTGTCCTCTGCAGTATTTTATCTTGTGCAAAACTGTCCAGTGTTTCAGTTAACATAAATAAGTATTATATATTTATATATAAATCCCTTTGCCAAGTGTCATTAGTTTGATAACAGCATTTGGGAAGCACTGTTTCTTATGTTCAAATATGCTTCGTCTTTCTGGGAATCTGAGACTGCCCTCAGCATCACCAACTAGAAGGAGAAGAGACAAATACTGAATAACCAATTTTGTAGGATCATTTTCAAAACATGTTTTAATCTCTATGGAGAAAATGCATTGTTTGCCCTAAAGCGTCTTTTATGTAAATGAGTTTCTATTTGGGAGACCAAGCTCTACTTATATTTTATATATACATAGTTGAAGCAATATTGAATTTTATGTTAAAATAAATTATGTGTCCATGGGCTTTTATACTCACTTTATTGAAGTTTGAGATATGTTATACATCAAATGCTAAATGATAGCGTTAGCATTCCATAGTTAAGGAGCTTCAGATCACGATACACTCAGTACCAGATCATCTGATATTCACTGAGGTGAATGAAATTTCAGAATTACATAGCAGCTGAGAAACTAAAGTTACAAATTTTCCTTTTCACTTGGACAGCTCTCTTTTCGATTCTAAAAAGGGAGATACACCAATGAAAATGCAGACAGTTGAGTAATGACTCAAACACGATGATCCTCTAATTGTGAATAAAATAACTGAAACTAATTAACTGGCACTAAAAAAAATAAAAAAAATAAAAAAGAAATAGGAAAAAAATAAAGGTGAATAAAGAATGTAGTGAAATAAAGAAAGAAAGAAAGAAAGAAAGAAAGAAAGAAAGAAAGAAAGAAAGAAAGAAAGAAAGAAAGAAAGAAAGAAAGAAAGAAGGAAAGAAAGAAGGAAAGTGTTGGAAGTAACCGCGGGAGACAAGTCTCATGCTATCATGGTCAACAAGCCTCGTTTATTAGGTGTTACAGCATCTCATTTATACAATCAGTAATAAGTTCATGCATATTGCAAAAGTTAAGCTCAGGATTGGTGAATTAGACATTACTTCATCTGACCTTTGTGGTTAGTCTTATGGATACTTTTTCTTTGCAGCTCTGTCTACACCTTGCTACACATCTTGCTTTTCCCTTAGGCCGTCCTTGCTCCTAGATACATATTTCGTCTTTAGCTACATACCCTGTCTTTTCACATACTGATTTCTTCTCAGCTGCCTAGCCCGTGACCGTCCCTAGAATAGACCGTCTTTGTCTTTAATCACATTCGTTCTTTTACAATTTAACTAGTGGAATCTCTTCATGTCCTTTCTCATGAAGCCATTCTGCATAAACACTCTCCACATTTCCCCCGTTTTCTTTTAAAATGAAAAGGCTCAGTTTAACGACCGATTATTCATATTTAACAAGCAATTCAGTTCGTTTGTTCAATCAGTTCTCATGTAGTTTTATCCTGCTCCATAGCTGCTGCTCTGTGAACTCCTTATCTCGATCCATGGCTGACGCTCTGTAGAATTGTTCTTACAATACTGCCTATATAATAGCAACACTACTTAAATTAATAACATAACTATTATAACTCGATCAAGACCTCGATTGACAATACTCTAAAAGTGAAAAAAAAAGAGACAAGTCAAATACAACTTAACAACATTACTGTTAAACCTACTAAAAAGAACAAACATAACCTAAGTTTCTGCAACCTAAAAATAAATCCGTGAGGGTTCCATTGTGTTAATCTGTAACTGATCAGTAAAAGTCTTCAATTTTCATATACTCTGATATATTGATTTTAATGACCACTAAAATTTGTGCAATAAATGCTTTTAAGATGTTCATAACTATGCTCTACCAACTGAGTTATCCGGGCTAATAATTGATTAATGATTGTGCAATTTTATGAAGTAGCATGTCAAATAGAACCAATTTTAGAGGACAAATGTACTAGAGTATCACTAAGGGCATTAATACTTATTGACCCTTGAGAAACAGCAAACCATGTTGGTGGTGGATGCGACAGGTAGTGCCAGCAGGGCGTCCCCTGCTTCAAGGTGCACATTTCCTCTCTCATCCATCACAGATTCTCTCCTGCATTCAGGGTCTGAAGGATTTCTTCCAGTTGTACACCATATCCGCATGGCCAGTGCGTGATATAGAGCCCAAGTGGAACACCTGCTTGGAAAACAGAATAAACTATCAAATTTAGTTCTATTAACGTGCACTTTTGTCTAAAATGATGCATGGTTATATTTTCAGATCCCAATTAATTGGATGTAAAATAGGTATCCGTTATATGATACAGGGTCATCTCTTTGTCTAGAATTCCTTTCCAGGTTTTGTCTTTGCAAATTAAGAAAAGCTAATTAATAGGCTAATAATATCATAACCAAACAGTACTAAAACATTAAAAGACCTATTCCTGTAGATTCTAGCATTGATTACATCAAATCCTGTTTAATACACATCTGATCTATTACTAAAATAGAAGAAGCACACAACATCCTAGCTAATGCCTTAAACTCTAAATCTTGAGACTGCATTGGTAAAACAGAAAATCACACACTATGTCAAACTATTAGTAATATTATCTATAACACAGCAAGTTACAAAGCAATACCACTAAGTAAGAAACACACAATCACAATTACTATAAAGGCTGGATGCTATTTTCTGCCTTCAGACGAGACCAAAGATATCATGCTGGAACCCACATAGGGCCAGTCCCTGTGGAAATAAGAGCATATTCACAACCCCAAGTTGTCAGTGGTAGAGGACAGTCCCAAAGTCCTGTGGCCATATTCCAAACATTAACCATAGGCTGTTCCTTTAGCACCGGGGAAGCCTCAAAATGACGATCCACATAAGCTGTATCTCTATGAACACGATTCAAAAACTTCATCACAAGCACAAGCAAAACCTTGCATAATACTTCTTGTAGTGTGTCTCCCATATTCCCCCTTTTTTGTTTAATAATAAGAATGGATTTCAATGTTTGATAAATGTGATCAGTGATAGCTTGTCCAGTGGGAGAATGAGCAATGGCTGTAGTATGTTTAACACACCCTTCTTGGGGGAAAGTTTGAGTGGCCTTAGAGGTATACGCAGGCCCATTATCTGTTTTTGTAGTATGTGGGATTCCCATAGCAGCATAAGCAGATAACCAGTGTTTACGGGTGTCATGACTGAGTTCACCTGTATGTGCTGTAGCAAATATGTAAGAAGAATGAATATCTATTGTTACATGTGCATATTTTAGACGGCCAAATTCAGGAATGTGAGTGACATTTGTCTGACACAGTTGAAGAGGTGCTGTGCCACATGGATTTGTCCGAGTCTGAGGCAAAGAGCTATCAGTCAAATTATGTAGCTGATATTCAGTCATAAACACGGTGTATTGCATAGGAGAGAGGATCATTCTTAACACAGTTTTCCAATCGTGAGGGGTCATAGCGTAAGTGTCACTGTTTGTAACCAAAAGATTGTATGTAAAGGCTGACTGAACTCTGTATGTTCTCACTGACTCCCTTAGCTCCTTCACTGCCTCATAAGGCAGGGATTCCAAATGGGGGACCTGATTAGGAAAGGTCTGCAACGTGTCAGCATCACCCCTTAATATTGTTTCTTCTCTGCATTGCTCTAAGACATCACAGTACGCTGTAGGGAAAATTGTCATTCCTGCTTCCTTCAAAGTATCATCAGGTGGAAATGCGTCCGATTCTCTTTCTGGATCTACTGGACCTGGGTCATAACGATCCCCTGGTTTCAGTCCATCCGTGTCTTTAACCACGTTACACACGGGCTGCAGAGACACAGCCGCGCAGGACGAAGGAGGGGCGGCATGGCGAGGCGCAGAGAACGACGTGGGCGAAGCAGAGGGCGGGGGTGCTGTAGAGACCGACAACGCGACGAGCGACGTGTGCGGGGGGGCAGGCGGCCGCTGGCTGGGAACGGCAGCTTGTATCGGAGCGCGGCCGCTGTTCTTTCGTGCGCTGCTTCTCACGTTTCCCGACTTCCTATAGCATACAGCAGCGTTGTGGGCGTTGGATTGACACTTGCTGCACCAAATCCCAGCGGCTTGGCACTCGTGACGGATGTGGCCAGTTTTTTCACAACGAAAACATTTCATGAGGGAGCTGATCTGCGAGCGTGGGCTTGTAGCGACTGCAGCTTGGAGGGGTGCAAGGGCTGCTAACACTTGATTCTGAGAAGCCTCAGCCTGTGCATTTAATCCTGCCCCTAGCTCTTTAATAGCCTCAACTATGAAAGCCTGAGCCCCCGTGGGCACGCTCGATAGTCTGTCTAACGCCTCCTCTATTGTCCAGTTACTCCTCAAAGTACTTAGAATGCCACGAGCTGTAGCATTACAATTCTGAAGTGCACAATGTTTTAGCATTATTTCCCTCATGTACTCTGGTACTCCAGCTTTCTCTATGGCTCCAGCTACCTTATCTAGAAACGCTCCAAAATCCTCATTTCTTCCCTGCCGGATTCCCATATAAGACGACAACCCACCTGGTGCCTTGATCTTATCCACAGCCTGCCTGGCCAGATACATTGACTCTCTACATTTAGCTGGTCCTAATAAAGCCTGGGCCTCCGTCCGGATGAAAGGACCCACCCCTAAAAGTTCTTCAACGGTGACATTATACAAGGGATCTCCGGGCTGCCTAACTATCGCAACTCTCTGTTGGCACATCTCTTCCCAATAAGCATTAAATAGCAGTTGTTTGTGCTGCGAAAAAATCAACCTAGCTATAGCCTGACAATCAGATGGCAACAAAACCTGAGTACTCCAGATATAATCCAGTATCTGTATCGCTGGCTCACTTTTTACTCCAAACTGACTGACCGTAGACCGCAATTGTAACAACAACTTCCAATCTAAAGCACTGATAGCAGCCTGTGTCCCGCCTGCAGCATTAGGCGAATACCCCACCGACAGCACCATGTGTCGCACCGCTTCCAACCCCTCACCGTCTCCCGTCTCTAAACAAGCCCGCGCCAGCGCAGCCCAAGCCTCCCCCCGCTCCCGCGCGATGGCCTCCGCCAGGTCACTCTGTGCCCCAGGGAGCGGCTCATTGCAAAGGGGGGTCGAGGGGGCCGGCTGTAGCGCCATGGTCGATGCAGGCGGCTCGTCTGATACAGACGTGCAGGGAGACGGAGACGGGGCACTCGGCTCCGCAGCCACTGGCAATGCAGGCTCGGCGGCCGGCGGCAACTTTACGGTGGACACTGCAGGGGGCCCCGGGCAATCTGACCATTCATTATAATTCTTATTCCTCCCCTGCACAGCACTAGCTTGCTCTACCGCTTCCTTTTCTGCCTGATATTGCAACAAATCATTATAAACAACACGCCACCACTTCCCGCATTTTTTAGCCATTTTCTCCCCATCTATCATTCCCTGAAAAATTGCATCTCCAAATTTACGCCACTCAGCAAGATCATGCACTAAATGCGGATTCTGAAATAACCCTTTAGCATACCCATACACTAATAACTTAGGGAGTTCCTTTCCCAAGTCTATCCCCTTAAACTGTCTCCGCCTAAGAAAAGCGGAAAATAAATTATATGCTGCTTGCCTGTCCATTTTTACTCACGTCGGTACCGTTGCAGCCCTCCAGGCTTCGGCAGCACGTGTCGGTCGAGCCCACCTATGTGGTCACTCGAGACGCGGAGCTCCAATTTTAGCTCTTTCGTCGTCCGTCGGGCTGTGAAATCCGGACCCGAACCCAACGCAGTTCTTCACCCGTGGCACCCTTTTTTCCTTATCACGTCGAGGGTCACCATTTGTTGGAAGTAACCGCGGGAGACAAGTCTCATGCTATCATGGTCAACAAGCCTCGTTTATTAGGTGTTACAGCATCTCATTTATACAATCAGTAATAAGTTCATGCATATTGCAAAAGTTAAGCTCAGGATTGGTGAATTAGACATTACTTCATCTGACCTTTGTGGTTAGTCTTATGGATACTTTTTCTTTGCAGCTCTGTCTACACCTTGCTACACATCTTGCTTTTCCCTTAGGCCGTCCTTGCTCCTAGATACATATTTCGTCTTTAGCTACATACCCTGTCTTTTCACATACTGATTTCTTCTCAGCTGCCTAGCCCGTGACCGTCCCTAGAATAGACCGTCTTTGTCTTTAATCACATTCGTTCTTTTACAATTTAACTAGTGGAATCTCTTCATGTCCTTTCTCATGAAGCCATTCTGCATAAACACTCTCCACAGGAAAGAAAGAAGGAAAGAAAGAAAGAAAGAAAGAAAGAAAGAAAGAAAGAAAGAAAGAAAGAAAGAAAGAAAGAAAGAAAGAAAGAAAGAAAGAAAGAAAGAAGGAAAGAAGGAAAGAAAGAAAGAAAGAAAGAAAGAAAGAAAGAAAGAAAGAAAGAAAGAAAGAAAGAAAGAAAGAAAGAAAGAAAGAAAGAAAGAAAGAAAGAAAGAAAGAAAGAAAGAAAGAAAGAAAGAAAGAAAGAAAGAAAGAATACAACAACAACAACAACAAAAACTATTCAACTATATCAATATAAACCATGTCCGGGGAAAGGAAGCTTTAGCATAGGGGAATGACTGGTTTCTTGATATCCAGCCCATTTTTGCCCATCTTTTTTCAACAGACTTTTTTACTCCTTAGAAAAACTGAGAAAGGGAACAGAGGTTTTTAAAGACTGTCATTACTCTAAAATTTAGTGAACATTACATACATTACATAGAAAATAAATTATTCCAGTGTGTATTACTATTTCACTTAATTTCCAAAACTTCGTATTGCACAGCAGATTGTCAGAGTCATTCATGTTATCTATGTAACTAAATTCTAGTGTTAAATGTATAATTTACAGGGAAAAAAAAAAAAATCGACTTAGCTCCCAATGTGTCACATTTGAGAGTTTTCTCAAATTTAGCAAACAAAACTCATTTTTGAAATGAGAAAAATGTTTCTGGAATAAATAATTGGTCATAAAAAATGAGCAAGTAGAAAAGGTCAGGAAAATATGTTCGAGTAAAATCAATATGGAATTCCTAGTGTAGAAGAATGAGAGTTTGAAAGATGATGTTTCAAAACAAGCTGGAGACTTGAATATGTAAATATATTCTCATTTTTCAATCTCTTGACTCATAAATTCATTTCAAATTGTGCAAGTTTTTACAATTGCCTAAAGATCCAATATCAATGAATTCTCACAAGAAATGTTCAAGGATTTCATGAGCAAAAGTACAACAATAATCTCAGGCTTTACAAACAGTGAGATACAGTACTGGTCACACACAAACCTTACAGAGCTTGAAAGTGATCCAAAATACTCCTGACCTCATGGGCTTCTTTTATTAAAAGAATGAAGGAGCCTGTGAACTATAATAATATAATATGAGGATGTTTATGGATTTTGATTATGATTAAAAGCAATTTCAGATAGCTATTAAAGCTACCTTAATGTTTCCTCCTATCTTCATCTCTGATTCTCCAGATCATCCATTTTCAGTAACACATTTAATCACGTACTTTAAATCTCAGCTAATCGCACAATCTCTTAAAGCAACAGAAAGTATTCTCGTAGTATCCATGTGTTCCTCTTGACCTGAATATTTATGTGTAATGAAATTTAGTTATCAGAATATTCTGAAATTATAAACATGTATCTTAGATCATTAGTGAAGACTGTCTTCACTATTGATGTGACTTCTCATAGAGGTTTCATGGTTTTCTTAAAACTAGAGACTTTGATGAATACAAAACGCATAGGCAGAGAAAGGTGTTTCACAAAAAGACTGTATGCATATACTTGTCTAGATTAGAAAGAAAATTTGGTAAATCAGATAACTTATTCCACTTATAAATCCAGATACAAGTATGTCTGCAAGGACAAGAGTTATGGCAATTGGAAGGGATCTCTGGAGATTAACTAGTCCAACCTCCTGTTAAAGTAGGGCTCCTACAGTAGATTACACAGCAAAACATCCATGTGGGTTTTATATATTTCCAGAGAAAGAGAATCCACAACATCTGTAGGCAGCCTGTTCTAGTGTTCTGTCACCCTCACGGTAAAGAAACTTTCCCTGATGTTCATGTTGAAATTTCTATGTTCCACTTTGTGCCCATTGCTCCTTGTAAAATCACAGCACACCACCAAAAAGAGCCTTGCCCCATCCACTTGACACCTGTTCTACAGATATTTATAAATGCTTTTAAGATCCCTTCTCAGCCTTCTGTCACCCAGGCTGAACATCTGGTCGCTCACTCTTTCCTTATTAAAGAGATGCTCAAGGCCCAACTTCTTTGTGGCCCTTCACTGGACTTTCTCCAGAAGTTCTCTCTCTCTTGTACTGCAGAACCCAGAATTGGACACAGTAGTCCAAGTGCAGCTTCAATAACAATGAATGGATGGGGAGGATCACCTCCCTCAACCTGCTGGCTGTGATCTTTATATCAAACCCCAGGATGCCATTCATCTTGACCACCATGGCACACTGCTGGCTCATGGCAATCCTGTTGTCCACTGGGACACTCAGATCCTTCTCAGCAGAACTCTATACCAGCAGATCAATCCTTAACATGTACTGACTAATGTGAGTATTCCTCTCTAGGTGTAGAACACTACACTTGCCCTTGTTGAACTGCATTTAGGTTCTTTTCTGACCAACTCTTCAGCTAGTCCAGGTCTCACTGAATAGCAGCACAGCTTTCTAGTGTGTCAGTCACTCCTCTTGGCTTTGTATCATTAAGAAACTTTCTGAGGGGATGTTCTATCCCTATATCCTGTTCTTTGCAAAAAGGAATTACTTCTCAGAGAAGGATCATAGAATCAGGAGAGAAAACATGACCATTCCTGTAAAAGCCAGAATGCTCAACAATGAAAATCTTGTGAATCAAATAATGGTTTTAAGTATCTAATAATTCATGATGGAATCTCAAGCCAGAAGGAAAATTTGTAGTATTACCTCCATTTCATTCTTTTTCTTCCAGTTTTTAATATTGTCTTTGAAAATCTGCTAGGGAAATTTGTATAGAGTAGTTAGGCATCTAATAATCAGTGGAATGTCCTTGTCTGGACAAATGGCCTAATTTAATGCCACATTGCTATTGTGTTATTTTTTCTATTAATCATTTCCAATAGATTGGAAAGCAAATTGACCTTTAAAAACTAGGGAGTCTCTTATGTTATACTGTAGTTTGTGCTTCACAATGTTTTTCTTTCAACTCAAAATAGGGGCTCAGGAAGAAGGAAGTACTTATTACTATTGAAGTCTGTCTTAAAATGCTGTTGAAGCAACATTTTAACAATGATTCCAACTGCTAAATGCCAGAATGATGAGCTTTTATAAAATGGAAAAGCTCCCTAATTAAGCTCTAAAATTAGATAGATGCCTTCTTTTCTGATTATGCATGGCTTTTCAAAATATGTTCTCCAGTATAGTGTCTGATATCATAGAGATCATGACTACTTGTTTGCAAAGAATTAGTGGAACAACAGCATCCACTGTTAGAATATGCATTGTTTTCCCTCAACAGCAACTGAAATCTCAGCTTTACTTTTACATTTGCCACTGGAAAGTACAATAATGGCTAGAAGAGATGCAGAGGAATATTGACTGATGCTAACACTTACTTTTTTCTATAATGTGCAAAATTTCTTTATCATATAGGGAAAATGAATATATTTCTTCCTCTATTCCTATTAGATATATTTCTTTAATCTTTCTAGAGCGCCTACTTTCACCATAAGCACATGAAGCTAAAAGCAGATTATCTTCAGAAGGACAGAACTGTTGTTTATATCCTGTGAGAGCAGGGGTACCTGACCGTTCAGAAATACCTACTGTGGTTTTTGCATTTCAAACATTGCCTTGTTAGCTTGAGATTTTCACATGTGTACAGTTCTTTGACTGCAAAGGGTATATATATATATATATATATATATATATATATATATATATATATATGTATATACACACATATATTTTAATCTTCTACACTGTGTTTGTTTGTTTAAAGAATCTAAAAATCATATATCTTGAGGTCAGTTAAATAGTACCTATTCTTATAGTCCATAGTATGGTGTTTATGACTTTACCTCTGTAAGTACGGGAGAAGTGGTTTATTTCGTTTTACTAGGAGTTCCCATGCTGCCTGGTTGCTCTGGAGCCTTGGATTTCATAAGAGCTGTGACTTCCCTCCTTGAAAACATCTTTAATAAAAAGAATATTTTTTGAACTGTGAAGGAATTCTTCAGGAAAAGAGAGAAGGAGGAGGAAATAGTAAGGAGACAGTCTTGCCAGGATGCTGAGAAGTGAAAGAGCACTGTTAGAAGAGAGAAATATGATTATGCAGCATCAGAACTGCAGTAGTCTCTGCAGAACAGAGAATAACAGAAGCAACATAAGAAGACAGAATTTTCCCTTTGAAGTCCCAGATGGAAGACTGTCTGCATGGGAATGCAGATCTTTCTCTATTTTATCTTTTACAGGTGAATAATTAAGTGCAGCTTTTGAGGAAGGGTGTCGTATTTTCCATTTGGCTTATTGAAAGGAAAAGTCCAATTAAGAAATGCTATCAGGCTAATTTAACTAGGAAAATCTTGGAATTGTTTGTGAAGTGAATACTACAGACTTCAACAGTTTTATTAATCAAACATTTCCACTGTCAACAACGTTTTCCGAGCAGTTCTTTGTCTCAGGTATTCATTTCTTTGTTGATCTGTATTATGCTAAATCTGAAAAAGAATACATGTTGTTAATCCTATTATCATTACAAACAAGATGGTTTATTATAGTCAGCTTTAGAACATCACGAGATCCTATATTTATTTAATCAGCACAATAATTCTTAAATTACAGAACTCGTCTTAGATGTTTACTGCATCCATTTCTAAAACAACAGGAAATTCAGAGTGATGTTTCTGAAATTAAGAAAAAAATAAACAAACTAGTTATTATGGTACATTGAAATGAAGGCTCTGTGGAAGGAATATACATGATTAATTAGCATGAAAAGCTTGATATTTTTAGATACTCTGTACTGAAAACTGTAAAAATGAACATACTTAGTAAGGATTTATGTCTAAGCATACAATTTTATTTTATTTTTTTCTTCAAAACAAATAACAGACTGATAATCTAATCTTCTGACTAACTGGTATTACATATAAACTCTAGGACAGTTGGTGATTTGCTGTCCAAATCTGGATTAAGGATTGTCATGGCAGGAGCCCAGTAAAGTATTTTGCACCACAGAGATGCGAAAAAACCCTGATCTTTCTTAACACAGAAAATGCTCATCCATTATTGGAGATACTCTTTCTTTGCAACATATTTGGAAGACTCTGGGTAGATGAAGTAAGCTTTCCATGACCTCACCATCAATTCTCTCCATCAATTCTCAAAGACAGTAATTTCAACCTGATTTAGAAAATTCTAGGATTATTTTATCCTTCTAGCCACCTCTATTTGAAAGGATAGAAAAAAGGATAAAACAGTTTTTCTGCTTGTGTGTTCCTACGCTATAACCTTACATCTTTCACTAAAGCTGTATTATGTACAGCTGAAAGTATTTACTGGAGATTTATATGATTTTCTGTGCATGCTAAAGTGTTGTGTTGTTTTTTTTTTTAAATTTTTAATTTTTTTTTTTTAATTTAATTTGTGAAGCAAAGAAATTGAAGTGATATGAAATAACTCCTTTACGAAAGACTATGTTTATAAGTACGTTTATAGGCTGAAGCAATTTTAAGTAAACAAGGTAGCAGAAATATGTTTTCTTCCTATTTGTATAACCTAAAAATGATAAAAACAACTTGGTTCAAGTATGATTTAAAAATTTTTCTGTGCTTGATTTAGCATGCACATTTTAAAAAGTAATATCCTATTTTGTATCATGTTTTGCGCTTATCATTTAATGGATGACCTTTAGTTATATATTTTTCAATCCTTTTCCCTGATGTTCACTTGAAAAAACCCTCCCAAATATTTCAATCACATAAAAAAAAATAATAAAAATGTATTTTTTATTACTATTTTTAATATTTGGATTTGGAACAAGTTAGATTGGATATATTTTCATAAAGTGAACTGGGTGATGAGTACAAAATTTAAGTAATAAATTCCTATGCAAGTTAAATGGAAAGTATCAAGATCCAAGTGTGCTCCTACTTCATTCCCAGGATGGAATAGGAGCTATCAAAGATTTTTTGTTTGATTGACTTCATGGAAAATAAAATCAAATCTATTCAGTAGTCCTTGGTCTGGGATATTGTTGAGATTCAGGATTAAATTTCAGATTGACATTTTTCAGAATGAGAACAATAATTCTTAAGAGTCACTTAAGTTATAACCAGCAGATTCTGGAAAAAAAATTGCTGAGAATTTTCAATTTATTAAAAAATATTTTTGAGAGGCAGATTTCTATGAAAATTTCATGTTAAACACATCATTAAACATTTGCTGACAATACCAATTTCATAAGGAATCTTCTAGTTAACTGATTGCTTTGCACTATATAGAAATAAGAATCACAAACGCTGCTGGTCCTGTACACTCGGCATTTTATCAAAATATTACAAAATTTCTTTAATTTTGCTGTGAAATAGAATTTTTGAATCATTCTGTGTAGTGAGTGTGTAGATGTACTGAATTTTGACATTTGGATGGATAAACTTGCAGATAACTTTTAAACACAAATATTTGATATTTTTACCTTTTCCAGAAATCTAAAAGGTATCTAAAAGGCTAGAGTATTCAGAATACATTCCTTATTTTGACCCTGCTCAGAAAAAACAGGTATAAAATCCAGGCAAGTTTTGCCCTATTTTGGGCTCATGTCTATCCCCAAGGAGCTGATACATGGGATCAGTTCTGATTTCAATGTAGGTTAGGCAACACTCCTATTTTATCCAGGAAATAACTGCCTACATTTGGATTTTTATTTTTATTTTTGTTGTTGTTGTTGTTGTTAAATAGAAGTTTTTATCCAATATTTTCTTGAGTTTTCTCATAAAAGTTCTATCATTCTTGTATTGCAAGAAACAATATTTCAGAGCTGGAAAACTACAGTTTTAATGAAGATTAAAGTAGCAAGACAATTATAAACTGCAAAGATCTGATTTTCTAATATAATTTACTGAAATTATAAGCAACTTGAAGTTAATTTAGATAAACCTGTAGTTACTATGCATGTATATGCAAAGTTGTAGGTGAGAACAGTTTGCATCAATCACACCATATTTGAAAGAAAATATTCAGAGTTTCTTTTATATTTTTCTTGCTTAACCAGCCAAGAAAAATGGTGTATTTGGTTCACCTGAAAGGAATGAACAAATGTAATTGCCTCGTTATTTTTTTATGCATTTTTCAACTATAAGATGCTTTAGCTTATGTTACCTTGGAAAAGGCAATTGTCTGAAAATTGCCTTCTATTAACAATATGCATTACTAAGCCTTTTAAAGTGAAACTTCTTTAAATTTTAATATCATAATACTATAGAGGTGCAAAGGAAGGAAGGAAGGAGGGGATGAAGGAAGAAAGGGAGGAAGGAAGGGAAGGTAGTCCATGCAGAGGTAGTATGTTCTTTCAAGAAAGTTAATGTATTTTTTTTTATGATGAAATTATAAGTAAAATTCTGCACAATATGAATTTCATGTAAAAATGCTTTCCCATCTTATTTACATAGGTTTCTTAATGTTTCTTTTTGAATGCGGAAGTTTGGTATGACTCTGATATTTCATTCTCTATGGACCATATTAATGATTCAATCATTGGGGGAAAAAAAAAAAAAAAAAAGCCTGTCTTCACTATAGAAAATAAAGATAATTCCTCATTTATAAGGGAACTGGTATAACCTGGTATTGACTTAATAAAATGTTGTTGCTCGTACAGTGGAATTACACATCATGAAGATGAAGCACAGATAACTATCTGTAGTCCTACACTCAGTAGCACTGCCATTTTTTACTTATTTTTCTTTTTTCTGTTTTTACTGAAGCTGCTGAAGAAATCAGCTTTGACACAAGAGTGTGCATGATGCCCTGAAAAACAATACAAAAAAGAAGATGTTTGAGAATTTGTAGGAAATATATGGAGATAGTCAATTAAAAATAAGGACATGTAAGGAGGTAGAGTTTGTGGAGAAACTCAAAAGTACATTATGGTTGATTCCAGAATTGAGCAGCCAAGGTCCTGAAGAACAACATACATATTCATTTTTTGGGGGCATCTCTGTTATATACATTTCTCTTGGAAATGAATATTGCTTTTTGGATTCCTGCAGCAGTATCACAGTCATCAGAATATACATTTCATCTTCTTACTTGGCACAGTAGAATGTATAAATTTAATAGCTAAATAAATAATTAAATAATAGGTAAATAGTTCAATAATTAAAGCGCACACAGAGAGAAAGAGCAACAGCAATAAAAGATGTTCATGGGTTGTCAATAAATACATGTTCAAGAAAACTACTAGATGCTTGTCCACCAGAGAAATGTTAGATTTCTCTCATTTTCACATCACAAAAAAAAAAAAAAAAACAAAAAAAAAAAAACACTGTAAAAAAATGGATTGATTTAAGCAGTCCATAGTACAAATCACATAGTGTTTTCGAGGACTTCCTATTAGAGTTAGTTATTCTAATCATTTCCTGGATTAAGATATGCACATTACCATACTGTTAACATGTTTTCTACATGTCATTTACTGTTTTAACTGTATATTACTACAAACTGGTAATCAAAAGCAGGAGAAACTGTTTGCTTTCAGGAATAATAAAAAAGGAAAGATCTTGATTTCAAAGAAAAGAATAAGAATTAAATATGAGCAAATGAGCACAATGGAGACTGAAAAATTATGATCGAAAGATCCAGTCTTCCCCTCTTCACCATGCTGTTTACTCTTCAGCTGATTTAAACATGATTAACTGCTCTTTAGGTATACTTCCTTCTTCTTTTCATCCATTATACTTTCCAAATTTGTCAGATTTTGTCTGCATGAAATTATCTTTTGTTGTACTAGTGGAGGAAATTAAATCTTTGCAAATTGTCAGGTAAAATAATAATCTCCACCAGTAACTACTGGTCTTACTCAAGCAGAAAAGGCATATTAAATACAATAAGTTTAATTTTGTAAATAAGCTGAGAGGTAGAAAAATCAGCATTAGTTCAACAAATGAGACAGGCTGATGCAGCCACAAGGTGAAAGTTTACTTACAGTAGGAGAAAGACATAAAGATTCAACAGTAAATAGCAACTGCTTTTCTACTGCTTAAAAACATAAAGCACTATGATGCTTTTACCTACTTCTTCAACCCATCCTCAGCCAAAACAAACCAACCAACCAACCAAACAAACCAAAATCAATCAAACAAACAAAAAACAGCCAAACCAAAGAAAACAAAAATAGAGAGAGAAAGAATCAGAGACTTGAAGAAAATGCAAAGAGCAGATTTCTGAGGAAGTGGAGGAGGATCTTACTTCTAGTAATGCAGTGCAGCATACTAAGCCTGTGTCACTTGATTCAGGGTAGTGAGAGTTCCTAAAATCAGGGCATTTACACAGCTATAGATCCCTTATAAAGCAACACTTATTTTTCTTTGCCATGAGCAATAGATTTTCTAATACTGAGTACATGAACTAATGAACTAGCAGAACATTCCATGTCATCACCACCTCCCGAACATGTTTCCAGGCTGTAACGGGTAGGGCAGCTCAGTGGACAGTGTACCACTTGCTTGATACTGTGAGCCAGATTTAAACTCTGAGGGTGCTCTCTATGTTTGTGCTGCTTCCCACTTGTGCTCCTCTCCTTTTGAAGCACATTGTAAACATGCCCAGTGTACAAATCTTCTCAGCCCACACAGGGAAATGACAGCTACTTAACAAAACAGAGTAGCATTCCACAGCTATCCAGGAAATAAATTTTCCAGAAATATTGTTAAATATCTTTATAGACTGCCACTGCCTGAATAGACTTCTGATCTGACAACCAAAACTGAAGGTCTGTGGGCTTTATGCTGTTCTGAACTAGGCACAGACACTTGCACTAAGGCAAAGCAGATGAAATATCCTCCCTTAGCATTTGCTATTTACCTCCTATAGAGAAGGTCAGAAATGCTAAGTAAGGGCTTCTACCTATGAAAACTAAGAATTTGAATTAGGAAAGCAGAATTTGTTTGGTTTATTTTTTTTTTTTTTCACTCTTTGTGTCCTAACTATTGCGTTACTACCTATTTATATATTCTTTGGGATTGGTTTCTTTTCCAGTTTGGTTTTAACAAGAAATTTGATTTTGAACTTTGATCATTGAGCAGCTGCTGAGTTCATCTATACATAAAATGGCCGTGAATATAATTTTAACGTGAAACAGTCTCACACAGCAAAGTTAATATTTCTGATCAGAAGGAACCATGGTTTTGTAACTACTAATATAATTTTTACAGAATTCTATCCAGTAGAGGTTGTATCAAAGGAAGCTTCAAGCTTCAACAGGGAGAATTACGCAGAGAATTGCCTTGCAATGAGATCTTTGTTTACATGCAAACATAGAACTTAAAGATATACTACTAAATGAAACTCTTAAATCATAGTCCGTGAAAAAAGAGAGTAAGATATTCAGAATATGTTACGAGTCTGCAATGCTCTTGGAAGGTATTTTGAATATATTTTCATCTGTGGAGGAATTTGAGGAACTTTAAAATGATAAGCTTAGACATTTTCATAATCCTTTACTAAATTTCTAACATACCTATATTTCTTGAAGTACTTTATTAAGACTCAGACAAGTTTAGGTGAATCAAACCCTGCCACGGTCCCTGTGGAAATGAGGCTTGTGTCAACCTACTTTTGTTATCTGCCTTATTTTCCTCCCCCTTATTTTAGAGCCTATAGCCAATTTAAGGCAAACCTGATAAAAGATAAAATGTCTCAGAGATAATCTTCTCTTTCCTTGCAAATGTAATGGAAGCTGATAGAAAGAGGAGAGCATAGCTGCTGGGTATCTCCGCTGATGGAAAGATTGAAAGCAAACTTACCGTTTCCCTGACCTCAAATCAGTCAGCTGGTACATCCATCACACTGCTGCTGGCCTGTCTTCTTTTAGGGGACAACAGAGAGGTAAGAGCACTGTTGCATGTTTTAGGAAATATGGAAGCATCTATGAAATGTGAAAGAGCTGCCAGCTTTGTGGTACAAAAGATAGCGGGGGTAAAGAGGAGCACGAACCATACTGATGATGTGACATAAAAGATGTAGAACACAAACCTGAAAGAATACAAGCTTTGTTATTTCTCGTATGCAGAAATAGTATTTATAGTTTGTTTGTACACATATATAATAATTATATACATATATATACACATAACACATGGAAACAAATCTCAGCTTGCTTAAATTATGTTCAGCTAACATTTTGGTTGCTTACAGAATGGCAGCTAAATATAAGCTGATAGAATCTAATGCTCAAACATCAGATGTGTCAGAATATAATTTCATTTATTAGGAGAGAATATTAATTAAAATTCAGCTAGGGATAGGTAATACATTATTCTGATTATATATCTTATGACATCAAAAACAGCAATATATCATTTTGTTCTGCTTGAAGCCTGATGATAGACATTGCAAGTGGAGGGCACTGCGTGCAGTTAGGGCTGTTGATCTACAGATCTACAGTAGTCTTAAAATATAATAAGGAATGTTATATAAAGTTCCCTTATTATAACCATCTGAAATGGAATTCAAAATCTTACTGTCTCACGACACAAACTTTAGCAAAACTGTAATTTCATGACCCTTGAGATATTATTCATATCTCAAGAAGAAAAAAAAAAAAAATCATTCTTGCATAGAGGTGGGCAAATTTATACAGTGGATTATATTCATCTACATGAAATTTTAAAATGTATGGTACTTCTGGGTCTTCTCATTAGCACAGCATCAAATCATCAGCATGGACTGTAGGAGAGGAAGGACCCTTATGAGAACAAAGTAAATAATTTCTTCTTTAATTACCAATATAGACACATGCAATAATGTTTGGGAGTCAATTAATCCGCCTCATTGTAGTAGAGGAACTACAGGAATTAATGTGGATTTGTACAATACAAATGAAAAGCCATAACAAATTCTAATTTAATCTGAACTACATCATTCCGATCAAGTAGCCCGAGTCTGATCCTAGTGTGATGCAATAGACCACCCTGACCATTAACCAAGGACCCAGATACTACCAAGTTGTGAACATCAATATATGTATTTTCTTTGTTTCAATATATGCGTTTTCTTTGTTTTTCTGGTATATTGGTTGTTTCTGCAGTAGATTAGCTCTACTGGAAGTAACTTTCAAGTGTTTTGCAAATCGAATGTAGAAATCTAGAGTTTTATAATCTTTTTATAGTTCTCTTTATTTTTTAGTGCTTGGGTAGATATAGGTTTTTAACATATAAATGTATGTCAGCATTTTCTCAGATGGGTATTCTCTTTTATGAATGTGTAATTTTTTGCTGTTTAATTTCACTGTCAGAATAGTTTTCTGTTTGATTTCAGTATCACAATCTGTATATGCCAACATTTTCCTTTTAGGTGGTAAACACGATGATGTTTCATTATTTTTGTTACCCGCAGGCTTCCATTTCAGCACAACTTTGAAGAAATCAAGGATAACAACTTCAATCTCTCTCTCCATCCCATGGAGTTTTTTATTATTTTTTTTATAAGTGACTTCAGAGGGTAGCATTGCATGCATGAAAAATGATGGTAAAATTGTTTGTTTGTTTGTTTCCAGGAAGGCAATATATAGCTGGACTTTTTATTTATTTATTTTTTCCCCCAACAAAAAAAAAGAAAAAAAAGAAAAAAAAGAAAAAAGAAAAAAAAAAAAACCACAACAGTTTTATGCTCTTTCACAGAGACAGAATTTGGTCAGAAAACAGTACTGCAAATCTGACTTCCTGTAATTGGGATCCACCACTTCTTTGAAACAACAGCATTGCATTTTTCCTTCTGTCAGAGGGACTGTACATCACCTAATGGTTGTGACGAAACCTTGAATGTGTATATTTTTGTTTCCTCTTTGAAGTACTTTGTTTCCTTGAGGAATGGAGATGCAATTAACTTAGAGAAAGAGTAGAACTTAGGCTGTAAATACAATGTAGGACTCCCATTATCAGGATTCCATATTCCAAGTGTCTTTTTTCTTAAAAACAATGGGAGAAATTTCCAGACAAAACTACTAAGAAAACTATTACCTACTAAAATATAGGCATATGATACAGAAGAATAAAAGAGTAATTCATTTGAAGGCAACCAATTAAAATTTTTTCAGCTCTAAAAATGCCACGTTTGTATGATTTTTTATCTTCTGTGATCATTTTGTCTTCCATTCTTGCACTGTGTTGAAGTGTAAATGATCTCATCCTGTTAAAAATAAAGTTAAATTTAAAAATGTATAGAAAAAAAGGTACTTCATTTGATTTTATATTTTTTCCAGATTTTTCACATTCAACATGATTTATCCGTTTTTTGTTCAGTTATGAATATAATTCAGCTTGTCAACTTTAGAAGGCAGCAATGAAATGGCACTGTATCAACAAGACAGAGAAAAGAGGTTCAGTCTTTCAAAATAAAATATTTAATAACTGTGAAATAGATTTAGTTTTTGAATAACAACAATATAATTATTTTTGCTCAAATACATATATTTGATAAACTTACTAAATCTTAAAATCTTGCATTGCGTCTTTGAAAAAAACCTGCCAAATTAACAAATAATAGCTTTGAATCAAGGAAAATAAGTATGCATGAACTTAGAGGCTGATTTAAAATATATATTTAAAATATATTTGATGAGCATCCTATAAAAATATTGAATCAATAAATCGAATGCATAAAGAGCTACTCTGCAGTTATTTGGAGTAATTTTAAAACAAGTATTTCAAAGCTTTTTACATAATTTTAATGCTCTCACAATTTTCTCACCTGATTTGTTTAGGTAGATCAACACCCCAATGCATAATTTTAAATAACAAAGGATTAGAATTGGGCATATCTTTCCTAATCAGAGGACAACTTCAGTTAGAACACTTTTTAAATGATATGTCAATTCTGAATAATAGTGTACTAATTAAATTATTTAGTTACAGATTTACTGATGTTTTAATTGTTGCTGAGTTCAACAAACAGGGTCTGTTTTCAGTATTTGAGTGACAGTTCCCCTTCCAAAGTTCTTGCTTTCCATGGATGCTATGAAAAATGAATGACAGGTGATCATGGAATCATAGAATTCTCAGAGCGATTATCATTTGTTTTGCAAGTTACAGTCATTGCATATCAATTACTCCGTTGCAGTTCTCTTTTAGAAATATAGGGGTGACTGTACTGTTCTTATGAAGAAATGATTTCATCTTTATGACATCTAAGTGATTCTTCACATCTCTGTTATTTCCCAGTTAAAATATTGTTTGGAAGAAAAGCAATACTGTTGTATCTTTCTTTTTCTTTTTCTTTTTTCTTTTTTTTTTTCTTTTTTTTTCTTTTTTTTTTTTTTCAATTTAAATGGATTTCTTAAAGAAAGTTCTTATTGAAATTGTAGTTTGGTTGAAATAAACAAAAAAAATATAGGTATGTTACTTTCAAAGTAAGAAGCTGAGTCTCACTGGAACCTGTTTGAAAGTGGAAATATGCCAAAGAAGCACATAACTCTGTGTGTAAATCAGGAAATTATGTATAATTCAATCTTTCTGGTTATATATATATATGGATTACTTTTAAGGCTGTTAGGTTCATCTCAGTATTTCTTGAGAGACACAATAACAGCCTTTCAATATCTAAAGGGGGCTATATGAGAGAAGGGGACAGACTCTTTAACAGTCTCAGGTGTGATAAGGGGAAACGATTTCAAATTAAAATAGGGGATATTTGGATTGGATACAAGGAAGAAGTTTTTTACAAAAGGGATGGTGAGGCACTGGAACAGGTTTTGCAGAGAGGTGGTGGATGCCCTGCTCCCGGAGAGTCATAGTTTTATGATTGTTTTCTTATCAGTATTCCACATCATGTAATGCACAGAGAGTTAAAGAGTTAGTGCTCCAGTTCTATGGATCCTCAATAGTTCCAGGTATGCCAGTCACAGACGAGAAGAACTACATTTCCCAGAGGAACCTGTGTTTCCATTTTCCATTCAGAGGGGAAGATAAAATTCTGCTCGTCTCTGCAGCAAGTGTATTCCCTAGCTGTCTTGCTTCCATCATTAGAGTAAGGCTTTTGATTTTTGGACACTCGTTCTCATTTTATTTATTAGCTTCATTTTCAATTACTGTGTTATATTGTGTTGTCATGCATTCTGATACTGTATTCTGTTAATCATCTTTCCTCCTCAGATCTTTGCCACTGTTTTGTTTTCAGGCCTATCACTCTTCCCTTTCTTTTTTTCCCCTTTTCCCTGTTCCCAGGGCATGAGCCCGTGGGCCCCCTACCCTATTAGTCACAGAACTGGAATGAACTGTCCTATAAACTGTTGATTCTGGAGACTCTTAAGACTAGCCTGGATGGGGCTCTGAGCAACCTGATCTAGCTGCAGGTGTCCGCTTTTATTGCAGGGGAGTTGAAATAGATGACCTTTAAAGGTCCCTAACAACTCAAATGCTTTCATGGTACTACGATTCTATGATTCACATTAAGACATATTTGAAAACTCAAATAGTACCTTTCAAACATATATATATTTACACTTTTTGTTTGACTCTGTGTAGGTTGGGCCAAGATATTTTTAAGGTACAGTATAATAAATGTTCTGCTATGAAACAAGTGGGCATTATATATTGTGCCCAATTTGAATTCATTCATTTTCCATTTCAGATTTGACAATTGTTGTCAAAGGAAACTGAGGAATATAGGGAAGAGTGAAAATGAAGAACAAAGGGAAAGGATATTTAAATCTAATATTGCAAGCTCAGCTTGACTAGAAAGATAAATCAAGCAGAGATGTTGGACATTTTTCAGAATCATATCCTCCTCTTTGGTCTTTTACTTCTTAATCTGATCCAAGAAATCCAAATCTATAAACTGTGCATGCATATCACCAGTTACATCAAAGTGTTGTTCATAAAACTCAGCTCTGAGTTATGTGAGAAGATCCTGCCTACTTCATGGTATTTGAGTAGAAGTTGAACCTCCCACACCAGTTTTTCATTACATGTTGTTGTCATGTGACAGACAGCAGCAGAGGGGCAGTCTGACTGAACAATGTCTGACATGGAAGTCTATATGAAGCAAAGGTGTGTCACTAAATTCCCCCGCACAGTAATAAGCACATCAGTGCTTGCTGAATGTTTATGGAGACCAAACAGTGGATATGAGCACAGAGAGGTGGTGCATGGTGCACTTCAGAAGTGGTCACAGTGACATGAAAGACAATCAATGATCAGTATGGCCATACACAGCTATCACATCTCAAAATGAAAAGCATCTCAATCAGTTCATCCATGTGAATCATCTAATGATGGTGACTGTGTTGAAAAAAATAGTGCTTTGCAGGTGAGAATTTGCTCTATCGTATGGTGTTATTGTGCTTTTCATATCTGTTGTAGTTTCCATGGAATTTATTGGGAGGCATTACTTTTGGAGTGATCTGTGTTTCAGCAACTAACAGACATACGCGTCTATTTTGTACCTATGATTTTTTATATTTTCCATGAAAGAAAATATCCATAAACTTTAGAACGCTGTCAGGGAGATAAAAGTAAGGTAATTTATACTTCAAATACTTTTTGGAACTTAGAACAGAAGAAAGGAATATGCAGACTAAAAGTGCTGGAAGAATAAAACCTAAAATGCTATTAAAAAGAATGTTAACTTCTGACAGTTTTGCTCAATCGTCATATCCTCCCCCACCCCAAAATACTAAATCTATATATATGCCTAACAAAAACATTTGAGTACTTTATGTAATTAATAATTGGTTTAAAGATTCACGGGGTTCAAGGAAAATCAAATCAAATTATCTGTGCGCTAGGATTTCCAGGTCTGGAAATTAAAATCATCAGTCTGCTCTCATGGTTCCAGCTTCTGATGCAGGAAATGAACTAATTATGCTAAATAATTGTTAAATTGCACACAAAAGGTGAAATATAGGTGCATTATTTAGGTTTGTTTGCATGAAGTTAAATTAATTTTCTGGATTTTTTGCTCGTAACTAGGGCAGACATTCTGCTGTCAGTGCCTAAGGCAGCCTAGAAAATGGGAGGTATTGTTTTTGTCATTGGACCCTGTGGGTGGTATCGCTTTTCACCTCCGACCTGGAAGCCTGGCAGTTGTCTTTGTTTAAGCCCTGACTTTTTTTCTTCTTATACCCCCATTGGTCTTGTGCAGAGGCTACAAGCATTCAACAACCCAATTTTAACTTTCTAGTTAGAAATGAAACACCTCATTTATACAGTGGGCATGACTGGTGGTGAATTCTTCACTTCATGTTGCTTGTCAGGTATTTGTAATGTTTATTTACTTCCAAATAAAACAAAACAAAACAAAAACAAAAACAAACAACAACAAAAAACATAGGAATATAGACAGAAATGTTGCTGTTAAATGCAAGCTCTTGCTCTACTTGTTGGCTTCTGTCTCTCAGCATTCAGAAATATTTACTCTGGGCTCAGGGTAATATGCTCCTAATCCGGGAAAGATTAAAGCCTGCAGTGGAATCCGAAGCTCTTGTCTGTTCTTTCTTTTGTAAAAGGTAATAATGAAGGCTTGCATGTAAGAAGTAAGTTTTGGTATGACCAAGTAATTATCTTTTGAATATAGAAATATTGCAAAGTAGGGATTTTAGTACAGCCTCTGTGATTATTTCTACTGATATGGTGTCCTTTCCTCCCTGGCATACAGAAGAAACATTCTCTGTTCTTGTGAACATGGTTCACTAACCCACTTGTGAAGTGTGAAGAGAATAGGGGTAGACACCTGCAGTTCATGGAAAAAGAAAAAAGACTGAGGGATCTAACTGCAAGTTGTGCAGTAGGAAATTCAGCTCTGAATACATTTCAGGAGCTCTGGAGCTTTGAAATTTCTCAGCAAATGTGTTCTAGGAAGTGGCCTCCAAGGGTGCCTTGGACTGAATCCTGCACCCTGATGCTCAACAAACCCTGAAGCTTATGTTGGCCCTTGATTTCAGCAGATTTTGAGTCTTGAAGAGAGGAATTCTTCCCTTCAAATGCCATAACTCCTATGTGCCTTTTCTCCAAAATCAATGAACACACATGAGCACTCACACAACAGCAGAATTCTTTTGTTCCCAAACAGTTACCACGTGATTGTAATTTGTTGTTTATAGATAGCAAAGGAGGAAGAGGAAAGATGAGTTCCCAAACAGTATGTAACGAAGTCACTAATTTTGATCAGATAATCTGTGTATGTGTATAAAATTATGAGAGCAAAAAAGTGAAAAATAGGTTTAAAAAAATCTTCTAGGACTATGGCATAACACAGCTATAACTTTTATGGCAATAAAAGGATTTGAAAATAATGTAGAAATAATATAATAGCATAACAAGGATTGAAACAGATACAGCAAAAAGAGAAAAAGATGTTCCCAAGGAGTTATCCTTAAGATGTCAGAATAGAAACAAAGTCTCAAAACCATTGAGGTTACTTTTGATCACTAATGTCATCAGGTCCAAGCTTCACAGTTCTTTCAGTTAATTATAGCGTTCTGCATTTCTCAATTTGCAAATCAATTTCTAGTTTCACTTGACAGTTCTTTTCATCCCTGCAAAAACTAGCTGGGAACCACTTTTACTCAGTACTAAATCAAATGTAGTGTTCCCAGTCTTCTGTGTGCCTGCAACTCGTGCTTGTAAGGCACCTTTATACTGGAATGCTTTATTTGAGTACGATAAAAAACAACAAAAGAATACATTTATGGAGTTCATAGTTGGGCTTCTAAACATTTTAATAATGTCCTTCTTGCATTATTAAAGAAACCATATACATGGGTTTTTTGTTTGTTTTTTTTTTTTTTTGTTTGTTTGTTTGTTTGTTACCCTGCACATATGACATACATTTAATGCTGTCTGCAAGTATATTAATGTTTTTCTCTCTATCCTGTAACAGCTAATCATGAATATTAATTTCAGGATTCCTGTAAGAAGAGGTTGTAATTGTCTTTTTAAAATAGCATTGAAAATTCTTCCAACTTAATAAATATAAAATAAGCAGTTATCATTCAGCGCAATGACATTCAATCAGTTCATATTTATTCTTAGGCATAAGTTCGTTACTTATAAATAAAAGAATGCAAGAGGTTACCAAGATCCTGCTTGACGATGTTTTGATTAACATTACAAGTAGTGTAATGAACATATTTTGTTATATAAGTTCAGGACCATTCTTCCTGACAAAGGAAAAATGTCATGGAGATAAGTATAAATAACTGACTCAAAAAAAAAAAAAAAAAAAAAAAAAGCCACAAAAAGTGTATCTCTGTAACAGTCTATCCAGTTTTTACTTTTAAGCACTTAATCTAGGTATATTAACTCATAAAGCAACTGTGATTAATTAAGTCTTTAATTTCAATGTGGCAAGTCACATAAATTTCATGGAAGAATATTGTTAAATGAAATCTAGTGGCATGTTTTACATCATTCTTTATCATTGTTTCCAATCCAGGTGTTTCCAATCATCTTTCATTACTCTTTTTGAAGTGTTTGAAAAATGTTCTTAGAACCACTTCTAAACAATGGATCAAATAACTGATCCATGTCTAATTAATATTTCCCTTATTCAGGCATGTAGTGTCTGTGACAGTCTTATTTGGCAGTAGCTCCATGTGAGAATTTGTCTTCAATTGATTATCCTTATGACTATATATTACAGACAAATATGAGCTAGAAACAAAATCCATACAAATTTATATTCTAGCTTATGTATGTTGACTTTAATAACGTAATCAGGTAGTTTTATTATCTCATTGAAAACAACAACAACAAAAGTTTCAAAGAAGCTAACAAGGCGTATTTTCCATTGCCCTGTGTTGTCTGGCATAAATTATATTAACCTTTCTCACAATGTTAAACCAACAACTAATCTGGGCTAGGAGCGGTTGCTTCTCTCATGCTTTTCATGGCTTCCCATGAAAAGTAATATTTCCAGTTTTATGCAGTCAAAGAGTGAATTTTATCTAAGTGTTCTAAACAGAGATCTTTTCAATTTTAAATTCCATTTAATAAATTATACTCAAAGTAAGAGACGTTTTCAGAATTCTGTATGACAGAATGAAGATTTGAATTAAGTAAATATTATAATAATTATGTTCCTTCAGCATCTCCTCATGAAAAGTAGAAGCTGAGACTGGGCAAGAACTCTATAAATATCTTCTTTTTCAGTAAAGGTGCATTAGCAGTATTTAGAAAACACCTTGGAAACAGTTCACAATTGAGTAATGGACAAAGAAGAGAGAAATAGAACAGAATCATATAGCTGGAAAAGTTTTAGAGAAATAATTCAAGCATATTTTGAATATATGTCAGTTTTGCTCATAGTGCAACAGACATCAGAAGAGCGCTCGGTGTGATATGACAACTAGAAACAATATTTTTTTCAATCGGTGGTTCTTCAAGATGGTCCCTGAGAAATTTGTGTTTTGAGTATACTGATGCTGCTCCTCATGTTCATATACCAACTTCTCTGTGTTATATTTCTGAGCCTGGAGACTGCAGACTATAAACAAGAATGAAATTCTGTGAACAGGATTCCTTTGGCACTGTTGCAGCTCAAAAGCTCAGAATTTTCTGCCTAGAAGGCCACTGAATAATAAAAACATTGATATAATAGCAATCTGATATGCAAAATCAAGGGAAAAGAAAAACAGAGTTCTTTTTTTTTTTTTTTTTTTTCCTCTCCTCACTGTTATTACTCATGTGCTTAACTCAGAATTTCTTCTGTTAATTGGTACAGTGACAATGATTCCAGCTATCCTTTAGGGATATTGTTTTGGTTAAAGAAGGAATATTTTGGAATTACTACACAGTTGTCTCCTCCTTCACATTTACTGTTAATGCTTTGTATTTCATTCCATTTCTCCTAATGTGCTCTCATTAAATATGATTAATTCTCATAATAGTTGTGATTGGAAAAGACTTTAGAATCTTTGCATAAGATATTATCTTTGTGTGAAGAAGAATCTATAAGCATCATGCATAATCTTGTTCCAATGTTGATTTATCTTAATTTCACTCATTTTCAGGTTTGTATGTCCAATTTATTTAAAAATCTTTTAATGCTATTAGTGATGTCCCCTATGAGGACAGGCTGAGAGAGTTGGGTTTGTTCAGCCTGGGGAAGAGAAGATTGCGGGGTGACCTCATTGCAGCCTTTCAATACCTGAAGGGAACTTATTCCCAGGAGGGGAGCAAACTCTTCGAAAAGGCTGATAATAGGACTAGGGGAAATGGTTTTAAGTTAAAAGAGGGAAGATTTAGATTGGACGTTAGGGGGAAGTTCTTTACTAAGAGAGTGGTTAGGTCCTGGAACAGGCTGCCCAGGGAGGTTGTGGATGCCCCGTCCTTGGAGGTGTTCAAGACCAGGTTGGACGGGGCTCTGGGCAACCTGATCCAGTAAAGGTGTATGTTTGGTGGCCCTGCTAGGCAGGGGGGTTGGAACTACATGATCCTTGAGGTCCCTTCCAACACGGGTCATTCTGTGTGTGATTCTGTGTGTGATTCTGTATGTTACATATAAGATAAAATCAGGATGGTTTTCATTCCTAAGTTTATAAGTAATGTAGTGTGCAACTAGATAGTTTATGAAGAATGTCAGGTAGTCAGAAATGTTTTCATTCAAGTATAAAAAATAACTTTCTTGGGTTTCAAAGTATTTCAAGATGATTTTGAAGGAATATTCATATTATTATTATTAATATTATTATTATTTTCTAAATGCATTCAGGAAAGGATGAAAAACAGATACTCCATTCCTCTCATTTTTTCCCTAGTGAGTTACAAAAGAAATGGGGAGGCTTTACTGACTATATGGGACCCCTATACATAAAAGGTCTGATTATTTCTCCCTCTTTCTGCTTTTATTTCAGGATAGAGTTATTCTAGGCAGGAAAATAAAATAAAATCAGAATTGATGCTGTGAAACAAATAATGCAGGTAACTTTCTGCAAGCCTTGACTTACAGAAACTTCTTCTGTGGGCTTTAAGGGAACAGACAGATTTTGTTGTTGTTGTTGTTTTACAGCATATTTGCTTCCTGCTTCTCAATCTAACTAGTTTTTCCAGAAAGTTGGATTCTCAAGGCACTCAGCTCCCTGGAAGGCAGACAGTTTCATAGTTTACAGGCTCACGTCCAAGTGAAGAAAAGGCACAGGCTAGGTGGCTGCTAGGAAGTAAGAGTTCTGTTAGAGATGTTAATAAGTATAAATTTGTATTTTACTAAAAGTTATCCCAGATTAGTTTCTTCAGACTACTGATCTCTCAAATTTTTATGTTTCTTAGAGTGCAGCAAATTCCTTTCCAATGATAATGCAGATAATGAGGCAGTTTCCAAAGAAAGTAGAATTCATTAGAATGTGTACCATTTAAAGCATTATTTGTGTCCTAATAGATCTACAGTAGGCTAAAGAAAAATATAATACATCAATATGTTTGTGTTTGTTTTCAGCAACCAAGGCATTTCATAGAATCACAGAATGACCTGGGTTGTATAGGACCACAAAGATCATATAGTTTCAACCCCCTTGCTATGTGCAGGGTTGCCAATCACCAGATCAGGCTGTCCAAAGCCACATCCAGCCTGGCCTTGAATGCCTCCAGGGATGGGGCACCCACAACCTTCTTGGGCAACCTGTTCCAATGTGTCACCACCCTCTATGTGAAAAACTTCCTTTAACCTAAACCTCTCCTGTCTTATTTAATATCATTCCCCCTTGTCCTATCACTATCCACCCTTGTAAACAGTCGTTTGCTCTATAAATTACAATTTCAAAGTGAACTCCTCAGTGATTTTCAAGTGCTTTGTTACTATAAAATATGTTCTATGTTTACAAGACTTCTATATGGAGAAATGTGTAGTGAAGGTAGGTGTGCTGTCAAATTAGTGTCTGTTCATAAAAAATACTGGTAGAGTACTAAATACTAATGTGGATTGTAGAAGATCCTAAGATTCAAATCTTAGGATTTTATCCTAAGATAAAATTGATTTTTTTATCCTTAGGATAAAATCAATTTATGACAACTGCTTATATCTTCTGTCAGCTGCTAAATTATCTTCTTGAGTATGAAGTGAACTTTACACTAGCTATCATCTCTGGAAAGACATAACATCTTTATATTTTATTTTGACTGTCTTTCTCTGTAAAACCACTGCTGTCTCAGCAGCTTAGATGTTCTTAGCTGTCTTCATATAAGGATGAGCTGGTATACATTAGTGATGATGAGTATTTAACCAGAGGGAAAGTCAAAGTCAGGGAAAAGCCTTTGCCAGTTTAGATTGTTGTTTTTATAGTGGTTTTGTTGTTTTGTTTTGTTTTGTTTGTCTTACAGTGGATTATGAGTAGGAGAGGAGAACAAATATATGTTAGGAAAGTGTAGTCTTGACACCAAAATATATGTCTCTTGTAGGCTAAACAGCAAAAAATGTGATGATTTCCTCAGATCATAAATTTTCTGAGAAGGAATTGTGAAGAACTTTTAATTTTTGTGTCTTTTTTTTATGCATTTTGCATGGTAAAATTAGAATAAATGTGGCCTATCTGCTTTACAGGAGGAAACCCAAGGAAACGTGCTTCAAAATATCTGCCATGAATAAAACAAAGTACCTGTCAAAATTGGCATAGCTGCCTTTATTTTTTTCTTAATTGGCCATTTGTAACATTATGCAGTTTAACTGTTCTTTTAGCGGTGACTCATTGAATATGATAATAGCATTGTATTAGCTACTGATAGCAGTCCTGTGGAGCTTAGGAAAACTGCATGTACATATTTCAAGAAACTCACTCTAAGTTGAATGGATGACATCATAACTACTGTGGTTTCTCTACACTCTCTGGAGTGTACCAGAGTAGCCGAAAGCACTGTCAATTTCCTGTTGAACTGGTTTGATTAGAGTGTTAAAAATAGAGCTATGTAGCAGATTCTAACTAAAGCTTGAAAGCAGTGTACCTGTCAGACCATTAACTGCAGATGGAAAGTTGTGATGAATCAGTTACAGGTACCAAACTGCTGAAAAGAGCACATTCTATTATTCAGCAGATTTAATCGTATAACACTGACCCTTAGTATGCTAGGCTTACTGAACAATTCCTTCTGTGAGTGATTATGATGTAAATCGTTTAAGACATTGCTTTTAACTGTGTGACAGCTTTGAGGAAACAATGAAATGTTCCTGCAAAATCTCCTTTCTGCCTCAAAGGTATTTCCCCACAGAAGAGATCATGAGAAATGTAAAATTTTTAAAATGTTATATGCAGGAAGGAGGAAGGCCTTTTAATTTTGCCCTTAAGTACAGAATATTTGCTTAATTGCTTAGTAGCCTTTGTATCCTGAAAATTTAATTAAGTGATTATTAAATATTCATTATAATATTTTTCTATTATTATTCAGTACAAGCTGCACATTAACTTTTAGAGCCTTTATCATGTTTGGAAATAAGAAATCCCAGTTCTCATCAACTGCAAAGACTGACTGTGATACTACAATAACTTATCTACCTCCTTTGCTCAGTTAATAATACCTGATGCATCAGAATAGCCTGTGGAAATGGACTAGTAGTTTCACTAGCAGTAGCTAATTCTGTTTTCTGTACTGGGCCCTGTACTAGACAATATGCTCAGCTGTTCAGGCACAGACTGTTTAAGGTAGGATGTCAAAAGGAAAAGCTGATGTTTTCAGCCCTTTAGTCTTCACCTGAATATGAATGTTGGTGCAGTACTACCAGACGAAAATACGGTGTTCTTTTTAATCAGTAAATGTTTAAAACATTGCATGGGATGTTGTAAACAAAGTTAAATATTCACTTCTATCCTGGAGTAACCCCAACTGAATTCTTACTTCCTTGGAGAACTTTTTGGTTGGTGGGTGTGTGCCACTGTGGAGGAAATTACCCATGTTTCCCTCAAAGTTGTGATTCTGTTTACAGCAAACTCCAGAAGGAATTTGAGGTGTGCAGATTTGAAATCAAAACCTAGGATGTCATCACATCAGATTTAGAGCAAATGTTAGGGTATGAGGCCCCTTGTTTTCTTCCTGATTCCCAAATCTTGGAATTCTGTTCCATGTACCCCCTTGCTTTGTACCCCAATGAATTATGATTGTCATTTATAGAATTAAAGGACAGCAAAATGAGAGGTGCAAGGCTCCTTTTACTCCTTTCCTGGAATAATTTAGTAATCCAGAAAAGGAGATATGAGTTTCATCACATTCACCTGATCACATTCACCTCCTAGACACTCTCCCAAACATTAGTTGCATTATTTGGTCTGTAGGAGGATGTGTAAGAGGGAAATACTTTTGTGATGACCAATTGCATTGCTCTAATTATAGCTGATGCTTTACTTAATCTGATGATGTTATGTGTCACATATTTTTTGAACTAATTAGCTGAATTTCTGGCAACAAAAATATGGAAAACTTGATGTGTTCCTAGTGATAGTAATTAACACTAAGTTTTAAGTCATTGTTTCAATCCTTAATACTCTTGAGACTTGTTCAGGTATATTTACCTGCCCTGTCAAGTAATGGAACCTTCCTGAAAATTTCTAGAATTGGAAAATTTCTGAGTACATGACTGCAGTATTAGAGCTTTTGCAATTTTATATATAAAAATTTGCATGCTTTTTGAAACCAGAAATCTCTTTATTAGTTGTGGTTCCAAAATTGTATCTGTGATAAGCAAGTGAAATCAGAAATTGGAGAAAAGTGGGGTAAAACTCTTAAAAAAGGAAGCAATGGAAGTTCATTCTGAGGGTTTTTATGAAATGATGAATTAACAGATGATTGACAGAAAGTTTGATTCTGACAGTCCTACTAGAGTTACACTTCTCATTCTGATGAGCATATAAACAGTACCACCTAAACCAGCAGGATGCCTGATCGAAAATCAGTTGGTAGCTTCTTTTTAGGAATAATACATCTTTCTCTTGAATAATTTTGAATGACAACTTCATAATATAGAATTAGCATTAGAAAATTAAAGTACATTGCACATCGTTTTTTTAATTAATAATATAAATCATGGAATTTAATACTATTAGTCTATGTATATCACTATCTGTTTTGCTATACTTCAAGTATGAAGGCTGCTCTGAAAACAGTGCCTCCTATTTTATGACATCATTAGCTCAGAATGTCAGATGCAAATGTTGGTAGAGGCAGTAGAGGTAGACGGCACTAGAGGTTGAACCTTCTTGACAATAATCCATTATGTCATGTAATCCACATGACTGATGACAGCAGAGGAGCAATCTAACAAAATGATTTCTGACGTGGAAATGTGTATCCTCCCCTAAGAACACAGGCTGAGCGAGCTGGGCTTCTTCAGCCTGGAGTAGAGAAGGCTGTGGGGAGACCTAATTGCAACATTTCAGTACCTAAGCAGAGCCTATAAAAAAGAGGCAAGTCAACTCTTTGAAAGGGTAAATAACAGTAGGAAAATGGGAAATGGTTTTAAGTTTATGGAGGGAAGATTTAGGTTGGATGTCAGGGAGAAGTTCTTTACTGTTAGAGTGGTAAGGCACTGGAAAAGGCTGCCCTGAGAGACTGTGGATGCCCCATCCCTGGAGGTGTTCAAGACCTGGACAGCCTGGTATTAAATATTGATTTAATATTGATTGCCTGTGGTGGGGTGTTTGGAGATTCATGATCCTTGAGGTCTCTTCCAACCTGGGCCATTCTGCGATTCTGTGATGATGCGAAGGCATGTCTCTGAATTCTTCCATGCAGGAAAAAATTGCACCCACTGACATTCATCAAGACTTGCTGAACAGTGGACATGAGCACAGTGAGATCGTGGGTGGTGTGTTTTGGCAATAGTGATAGTTATGTGAAAGATAAATCATGTTCAGGATGGCCATGCACGGCTGTCACACCACAAAATGAAGAGAATCTTGATCAGCTTGCATGTGCAAATTGGTGTATTATAATAAATTTATGGAACTGAATATTGTGTACAATGTACTGGAAACAGTGGTGGCAATATTGGAATGTGTTTGGATGGGTCCCACGAATACTCACAAGAATGGAAAGAAAACTGTTGCTATGTTTGTCAGGGCCTGCATAATTAATATTAGGTTGTTTCCTTGATTACCAGTAGTGAGACATGGTAACAACACTGTGAGAGAGAGTCAAAACGACAGTCCATGAAATGGCAACACATGAATTTCCCATTGAAGATAAAGTTCAAGAAACAGACTTCAGAGGGTAAAGTTACATGCACTGTCTGAGACAGGAGAGGGGTGATCCTTCTGGATTTTCTAGAATGCAGACAGAACATCAGCTGCAAATGCTACTTTTGCTCCTGCAAAAATACTTTCTTGTAAAAATGCAGTACTAAGCTCACTCAGACATAGCTTACCACAGCTCATGCATATTTTCAAATGATCTATGAAGTATGAAAATATTCATAGAAAACTTTACAGTAGAAAAGTTTCTTAAAGTTGTAAAAAGTAAGATCTAGAATTGGTTAAACATACTTGGAGCTCTTAATTCTTGCCTTTTATTTCTTGTCAAAATGGCTTCATAGTAACAAACAAAATAATTTAAAAAAAAAAAAAAAAAAAAAAAAGAGAGAGAGAGAGAAACCAAACCAAGCAGTCAACAAAACAACAATACTAGGGCTATGTCTTACTAAGTTTGGGCCAGATTTCATTTTGACTGTATATATCTTTATGTGGGTGTTTGTAATTTACTGAAATACATGAGAAAATACGATCCACTTACTGGGCTTGCTGATAATCTAGACAAAGTGTTATTAAAATGTCTAATTACTTTTTACTAATTTACGGTCACTAAGAATGCTAAGGTGCACTACTTTCAATGCTTCTAGAAAGGCAACCAGGCACAACACATTTGTTGAAGCTTTAATTTCATATGGATGGCAGTTATCCATGCGTCTGTGTGTAATAAGGCTGTTAATATTATAGCTGAACACTTGTTTAACTCTTGCAGAAAATATGATTTTAATAGTAGCATAGTTAGTTTCTCAATTACTTGAGGAGGCAGTATCCTGATGCCTGTTATTATATGAACTAAAGCCTAATCTGCATTTCTATGCACATAATTACAGTGAAAAGTCCACTACAATGCTGAAAATATTCTATATTTACGTTCTTCTTTCTCATATTCATGTCTGCTCTGTGAGACTATGTTATATATTGGTGAAGTATTCAGGCAAAAGTAACTTAAAAGCTGAATACAGATTTCACTTTTCCTAAGTGCTCTGATTGCCTGTTAGTGGAATTTCCAAGACCTCAACCCGTGTCCTCTTCCAAGGTGATTTAACAGGGATTGACCCCAGCTTTTAATTCCCAGGCAACTGACTTGAAACCTCAACTAGCAGTGTATTTTTCATATTGCCAGGAGTCCCAAGTTGGAATGGACTGAATCTGAATTTATTTCTCTCAATATGAAGTAATGATATAGTCAAGCAGTGGATTACTTCAGAATTGCATTGTTCACATTTTGAATGATCTGCCTTCAATCAATTTTGTTATTTTTAGCTTTTCTTACTAGACATCTTTCTTTCATAGGCTTTGAAAAGGATCAGAATGCCATAAAATTAAAGCTGTTATCTAGCTTTAGTCAGAAAACTAAACATGCATTTGTCTTTTTAGCTGTAAAACATTTGTTCAAAGGGCTAATGAACCATTTGCCTTCTAAGAGAAATGCAGATTTGCATGTATGTGGGTAGGAAGTTTATTCTAATGTAACAAATGAGAAGTCATTTTATATTTTTTTCACCAGTCTACATTTTTGTATCTCAGAGAAATTAAAAGCCAGGATAAGCTGTCACGGAATACAATAAATATTGATTCTGGGAAAATACATTTTCATAGACCACATGTCAGATACAGGGGAGAACCTGAAGTGGTGGAGAAAATAACTTGAAGAAAATATTGTCAGAATCAAATGAAAAGTTTAGTTTAACACCAAGTACTTTTTAAATAAAAATGTGTGTATGTACGTATATGTATATGTATATGTATGTTTTACTGTGTGTCTGACCACCTACTGTCAGAGGTTGCCCAAAGAGGCTCAGGTGTATCACTCCTTGGAGATCTTCAAAAGCCACCTACATGTGGTTCTGGGCAACCTGTACTGAACAAAGCAGTTGGCAATTGACCTCCAGATGTTCCTTCCCACCTCAAACTTTCTGTGTTTCCGTGAGAAAGAGGTAACTTTCTTTAGACAAATCCTATCGCTTTTAACCATCATGGTGTTTAATTTATTTTCCAGTACACAGAATGTTCTGACTTAAATCTGAAAGACATCAAACTTTTCCTACACCAGTATAAACAGTACAACAACAACCAAAAAAAAGGTGGTGGTGGCTCACTGAACATGGTGGGCACTGTAAGTTTTACATCCACCTGGCTGAAATCACTCGCTCCCATGAAGTGGATGGTCACATTCATATTTCCTGTTTGGACCTATTCTTAAACTGTGCTGAGGAATTATTTGGGCAAGAGTATCTGCATAGGCCAAAGCATTATATCAGAATCCATGCTGTCAATTCCACAGTATGGAATTGAGACTATACATTCACATTATTGATATGAGCAGATACAGCTGGAGCATTTCTGGGACTATTCACTTTCAGATATATATAACTTTATGTTTTCAGATGTATACTGGATATCGCAAAGCCAATTTTAATATACAAAGTTCTTTCTAAAAATATCTGCTGAAGTACTGAATGAAGTACTAAATTAAAAGAAATTCCAAACTAGACACGACCACAGAAATGTAAAAGAAATACAGTTTAAACTTTCGTCTGTTAGATCAATTACATAAATGATAATTTGGAAAGGACCATTTTGATGGAATGAAGTTTAACTAGATTTTAGGTCAGTAGCAATTTGAAAATATAAAATTTTTTCGCTTCCTCAGGAGACTTCTGACCTATCAGATACTAAAAAAAAAAACATTATAGTATTATATAAATAAATTCATAAATAATTATGTATAAGCCAGAGCTACAGTACCAGTCCTTTCTATGGCTATGCTTATGAAAAGCTTGCAGCAATCAATGAGTTTTCATTTATTTCCTGTGTTTTATGTTATTATGATTCCAATGCAACTGCTTTGAATGATGGATTCCTTTCATTTTATGTCCTTTTTTTTTTTTTTTTTTTTTTTTTTTTTTTGTGTGTGTGTGTGTGTGTGTGTGTGTTTTAAAGTTCATTAATTATGTGCTTATCATAGAAGTAGTCTTAACAAGAAAGTGAGGGTGGGGGAAGGAAGTGCTATGGTGTTTTCCAGTCTCTGAGGGACTGTAGCAACATTTATTTATTTATTTATTTTTATTTATTTTACCATTACACAGTCATATTTCTTTAATAGGTAGAAAGGATTTTCGTGTTTTCTCCCTGAAGATGCAAATTGCAGCACTGTAATCTCCCAGTAGATCCTGATCTTGCTTCCAGAGGTCATTTATTTTCTTTCTCTGCCCTAGTTGCAGGAAAAGTTCCTATCAAGTAAAAAGTCTTTTACCCCACTTGCTCAAATTGCAGTACAGTGGGATTTCCTGCTCCTGAGCTTTCAAAAGTAGGTTCTTGAAAAGTGATCACCTCTCTTGGAACCCTAAACCTTGTAGAGCAGATTCCCAGGAGGCACATCTAATTAGCTCCCTGAGTAACTTAAAGTTTATTCTGTTAAAATCTAGGGTAATATCTGTGCTGACTTTTTTGCCCAAAAGTTTGAACTCAACTACTTCATTATTACTGAGGCCAAGATAGCCGCCTATGATCATCTCTTCCACGAAGCCTTCTCTATTCTCAAAGATATCTAGGAGGGCACCTTTCCTGCTCAGCTCACTCAGTACATGCGACAACATGTTATCTTCAACATGATTTAAGAATTTCCCAGACTTCCCTGTTGTGGCAGTATGATATTCTCAGTTCATGTCTGCCAGTCCTCCATACCAGCACTTCAATCAAGAGACTCATCCCATCATTTCTCACTAACACCAGTGATATCGTAAGTCTGGGAAAGGAATAAATCTATCGCCTTGTCTTATTTTCTTCTTGCGCAAAGTATGTTGTTATAAAAACATTTCAGATGTGTTCCTGATCTGCAGTGCTCTCTGGAACAATGTAATACTGCAATTAGCCTTGTCGCTCTCAGACAGTACTTTACCATCCTTTGGCTTAACCACAGTGCTCTTGATGCTATCCTGTTCCTTCACTGAACCTAAAGCTCTCTCAGTCATTTGGAGATTTAAAGACAAGAACTTCCCCATTGAGAATATGGGCTCTGTCAGATTCCCGCTAACCTCTTTTCTCAAAGATCACTTACTAGACCAGTGATTTTAGGTTTGGAAATTGATTTTTAGGTGAAAAGTTTAGGTGAACTATTAAGTTCCTATTTTAATAATAATGATAGGCTATTTAATCTAATTATGGAATATAAGAAAAAAATATGATTATGGATTTTCTGCTTTAATGCTAACTCCATTTCCATAGTGAGTGTTTCTGCCATTGTGTACTGGGCATCAGTTCAGTGCACCTTAAGACACAGCTTACACAACTTGCTTTGCTTTCCAAAGCTCCTCTGTTATCTCTTTGCATGTACTGTTAGCACAGCTCAGATGCTTGTGTGACAGCTCCTAAACAGTTGCAAATTACATTCTGATGTATTAAGGAAAACAGAAATTGAGGGCTTGTTTACTTTAGAAATAAGGGCTGTAATTGATTCATGAGCTGCTGAGCCATCCCTGCATGAAATATATGACTTTCAATAAGCATCTGGGAACAAAGCTAGGTGAATGTGAGTACAAAAAGCAACAGCTTCACCTACTTTATAATGGACAAAATATCTGTAAGACAATCAGAGTTATTTCCTCCATTTTATCTTGAGTTCAATGCTAAAAAGCAAACAACATCTCTGATAAAGGAAAAAAAAAAAAAAAAAAAAAAGAAGGGCTTTTGGATAGCATATTTTTGGTAAAATGCTGCCCTCTTTCTAAGTTGCAGAAAAATGTAAAAAAAAAAAAATTAACCAATCAAGATGGATGTATAACTTCTTGCTACATTAGTTGTAAAAAAAATAGATATTAAAAGTACAAAAATTGTCATTCAAGTAACAAAGGATCAAATTGCTAGATTAAAATGACATTCGGTACAAACCATTTTTTTTTTGGCATTTGGCATTTTCTGAACATTTTCCATTTTTAATTAATTTTATCTTTATTTTTGAAAGAAATAATAAAAGCATTGTTTTGTTGTCTTTTTGTTTGTTTGTTTGTTTTGTTTTGTTGTTGTTTGTTTTTCTTTGTTATTGTTTTTTGCTTTTTTTGTTTTTCCAGCCACAGGTATCTGCAGATTTGGAGCAAACATGATTCATTTTGAATGTATCAAATTAGTTTTTTAACACTATTTTTTCAGGTTAAAATATGTGTTCAACTGTAATTATAAGTCCTGCAGTTCTGTAAAGAAAATGAAAGATGTTTTCATAATTTAACTAGTCAATATAGCTAATGTCGCTCTATATAAAGGTCAAAGTAATATTATGTCTCCTAGTGCTTTATATGTGCAAACATATAATGACCTGGATTGTTTGTTGTTAATTGGCCTGGTCTTGGTTGTTGATTTTATTTACATGCAAGCTGCAAAGTCAGTTTTATGCAGAAATTTTTTGCTGGAAAAGTATTTTAAAGTCTACTGTTAAATTATGAATATACTCATAATGGGAAAAGATTTTGCATTTTCTTTTATATAAATAAAAACCACAAAACTACTTGTACTCATATTTTGAAGAAAAGAGCTTTAAATCTTGATATGCTTTCCAAAATGTAAAATACTTCTAAATTGTGAATGTCAGATAATGCAGGTGGCATATTGTGTTGAAAAATGACAATGAAGAGAATTCCATTCATCTTCATAACCTCATGCTTCAGGGAATAAATGGATCAGGAAATAATATTTGTCTCTTATTCCAGCATTACACAGTTGACCATGTGCATTCTCTTTTTTTTTTTTTTTTTTTTTTTTTCATCTCTTCTTTATCTTAAGGTGGAAACCACTAAAAAGGCTTTGGTACCTTTCTCCACTTCAGTAGTATATGGCCTTATGTCTTTCACATCCTCATTCTTAACCCAGAAGCTGCAGTCAAGCTCTTTCCTTGGAAATCTTGGAAATAGCTATCAAATAGGATTGACACATTTAACTGTGTTGACTTTGTTGCGGTAACCACTCAAAATCATAGTTATAACTAACATGCCACGGCTACATCTGCCACATCAAGTATCTGTAGAAAATGTGGAATTACTTTTACATGTGATTTTAGCAATCCAACCATCTGCTATGTTTGTTTGTTTCAGTTCCACAGAGAATCTTTTCATTTAGAAACTGACAAACTATTTTGCATAGAAAAGAAAACCGGCACAATGGAATCCTGAACTCTACAAAAGCCTTTGAGATCCATGCTGACAGAAATTTTTAATACTAATAATTATTCTTAATATACTAATTGTAGACACTATGTATTGTAATTATAGCATAAAACACTATCTTTAAAAAATAAAAAGGAAGAACATTTTTTGTCATATTTGCTGAAAATTCTCTTCACACATCTGCATTTTGCAATGAGCTGCTTTAATAATAGCGAACCAGCTCCAAATGCACTGACAAAATCTTTTAAATGTAGCACAGTGTGGTAAACAATTATTGAACTGTAGTATTTTGACTTCATCTGAAATAACTTAATTTTATTGACTGTAAACTGTTACCAAACAGGACAGTATTCTAATGCATCTGGGTGGCCTTGATGAGACCTGGACTTGGATATATTTATGACAGATAATTCTCTGATGTCTTTCATGAGGTTATACCTTGCCAACACAAAGGAATTAACATTACTTTTCTGCAAACTGGTAGACTAGTTATCAAACTATTAAGTAGTTTAGTAGCTAGCATTGCTAGAAGAATGCTAATTATTTTTCTGATGCTTTTAACTAATGGAACTGAATCTTAAGCTTCACCTAAGAGGGCAGCTACATTTCTGCAGGGGATAGATTTATGATCACATGGCCCAAGTGTTCTTCACTCTATACCACCTTGGTACCACATCTGCTTTTCATGCTAGATCTGCTCTGACTTTTCCTAGCTATACATTCATTTTTTCTTAGCTATACATTTAATTTTTCCACCAACCAAAAGAGTAAACTTCTGCACAATGACATAGGATATCCTTTCCTCAAATGAAATGCTCTTTTATGCTTGACATTATCATCTTACAATGAAATTTTTATTTAAATGAAGCCAAATAAATAAAAGGTTTCTAACATCTCTTGAAGTAAGTGAAGGTTTTGCTTCTACAGTCTCTAATGGTCCAGCATAACAAAATAGACGGCATTACTTTTGGAGCAGCCCTTGTCTGCTTTATGGAAATATCCAGATTTTATTATTTTCTTTTTTTTCATTAAAAGTTTAGATGAGATCTGCAAATGATTCTCAGGCTTAGCCTAGTCTGATGTAATGAAGCAGAAATGTCCACTGCAGAATGAAAACTATATGAATAATTGCTTCCTAAGATCTTTGAAATAAGGCTGACAAGCCCTAACATTGCATGTTAAAAAGCATCATTTTCATGTTCATTGTCATTCTTACTTGTTTCCAAATGCCTGGGTAAATGATTTGTACTAATGAAATCAGTCATTCTTCATTCTTTCTGTTCCCAAGGATCCTGAATGGCTTCAATGGAGTTGCTTCTAACCTCCAAGAAAACTGAACAAAAAGAGTAACAGTGAATTTCAGAATGAGAAAAATCAAGAATGGATTGTCTGTTAGTTTTAATTTCTAAAGCTCTGGTACACCTTACCTGCTGTAAAATTCATAATGGAGGGGGAAAAAAAAAAAAAAGAAAAAAGTTTTTCATTTGTTTTAGTCCTATTTAGTACTAATTGCAACTTCTATCTTGACAGTTGATACTTTGCATGATTGGTTCCATTATGTCTGAATACTTTCATCTGCATAATGCTGTGATCGAGCATAATTAGCAAAATGCTATTTTGAGTGTGAAGTAGCTTTTTGTTGTCCTACTAATCTCAAAACTATTGTTTCCTGAAGAAGCAGAAATTAATGATGTGGCTTCTGTCAGCAGTTCAACTTTTACATTTGACCACTAGAATGCATTGAATAAAAGTAGAATATTTAAACATTTTCCTAAACACTATTAAGATTACCATTCCAGAGTGTCTTCTCCTAAATAGCTCAGGGAAGACAGTACACACAGCAGTTATAAAATGACTGCAGGTCATTTAAGAATCACTCAGGTTCTTGTTGTTTATGTGTGTCACTTTCTATGAAATATGCATTTGATGATATTAGTCATCTATAGTCATAATTAGTCATTTTTAGACTGTTCCATTAGTTCAGTGTTTATTATGTGACTTTGCTGTCAAGGCAGATTGTGCAACCATCTGGTTTAATGAATGAGTTCTCAGTTCATTCATAGCTTTGGTTTTTATCCTGCCTCAAGAGTTAGGGAAAGGTCAGGATGTCGTCATTTCTGCCCCTTATAATTCAGAGGATGTCGATCATGGTAGTACAGCTTCAAGGTGAACATCAACTTAAGTGAGCAATCACACTACAAATGCTTCAATGATATAATTAATACCTCTTTCTAGAACTACCACTGCTATATCCTCAAGAAAATAAGGATCGGATGTCCTTATCTGATTATAGTGAATAACCTACAGGCATCCCAGTTAAGTGAATTACTATCCCAATTAAGCAGCAGTTCTTTCTGATAAGTATCATTAGGTTTAAATCCATTCCTTGAGAAATGTCCTGATTAAGGCTATTTCTTATTTTTGTTGTATGTAATCTAATAGTTAAAGGCACTAAAGTGTTTTGAAGCAGAAATGAGAAGAAAAAAAAAAAAAAAAGATGAAGAAAAGAGGCAACGTAAGCATAGGTTTGGATGAAATGCATCTCAACAAGCTCTGAAGAAATGGAAGAAATATTGTCACAGTTGCTTAAGTTAGTTTCAATATCTCATCGAGAATTAAAATATTTCCTGTTTTTCTTCATTTCTTTAAGATAATATCACTTTATTATAAGACTGTCATGGGTTACCTAGATTTACCTGTGCCGGTGACAGGGGATAGCCGCCCCGTAGGGCTCCTGGCCTGAAAAAGAAGGGAAAAGGGGAATGGGAAAAGAGAACAGCAGTGGCAGTCTAAGGAGGAAAACTTATTTTACTCCTGTGACTTATCTCTGACCGCAAAGTCCTCTGGGATATGTAGTTTTGTTCTGAGAGCTGAGTATTCGGGATGTTGTTATTCCATGGAACTGGAGTATGAACTTTTTAATGATCCATACTGCACATGATGTTATGATGTGGAATATTGACAGCAACATTACAAAACCATGACAAAGACAATCAAATGCCTAATCACAGAGAAAAAAAATAGAAGATGGCTAGAAGCTAGGGAGAAAGGAAAATACCAGCTACTTGAAAAAGTACCTTCTAATAGGAGCACATCATAAGAGAGATTCTTTGTGCCTGTGTGGAATATCCTGTTAAAAATTATCTAGTTAACATTAGGCTATGCAATTAGCATTTTTGACCTGGTGAAAATGTGGAAAATAGGAAAGTTCAGTTCACTGTGCTGAGCTATAGCAAAACTAAAAGAACTGGTTTCCTGAAAACAGGAAAATTAGGGAGAACTGAAAGTAGGAAGATTAAACATGGTAGGTAAGGAAAGATGTAGAAGCAGAAGGAGTAAACTCTTGTCTAGGAGCAAGGTCTTTCCAGAAAGGAAACAGTAGGTAATTGAACATAGAGTCATTATTGAAATGTGCTAATAACAATTGCAAAAAAGGAGGTGTGATCAAAAGTATATGTGAAGATACTTTTGTCATCTATCAAAACACAATTATCTCAATCCATCAAATTGCATCAAACCAATGCTTCCTCTTGTTTTTATTCTTACCAAATCTCTATTTAAACATGTGATCTATTCTTGTCCAAGATTTGCCTTCTCCGTGACAGTAGCCAAAGACTTTTCTAGCTTTAGAAAATTCTGAGAATATCAAAAGATATATATTAACATGCAACTTAAGCATAGTCTGGCCTATATAGCGTGCAATCTTCCCACATTCAAAAGCTCACTGTAATATATGTGACCATATTAGATATACTCACAAGTCTACTTGAAATAAATCCTTAGAAAAGTTGAGATTATAAGCTTCCAGTTGTTTGGTGTGAATAGATTGATTTTTTATACTGGAAAATAGAAAAAAAGAAAAAAGGAAAAAAGCTAAATATGTTCTCCCATGCCTGGTCGGTGTTTATCTGCATCAGTCATTCTGTCAGACTAAATTAAATAGAAATTTGAATAGGTTAATATAATGTTTTCTATTAAATTATTGTAAATAGCGTTGCTGCATTTTTCAGTCCACTCTGCCTAAAGTCTTCTTGGAAATTTAGAATCCCTTCTGAATATATGCTACCAATAAAAAATAGTAGAAAAATACATGGGCAGACGGTGTGCTGCTTCATAATAACAGTACATATAATAGTCTGGAGTGCAATAGCATACCTTGCATAACAGATGTGAATATTTATACAGCCAGCAGAGTACCTGACACTTCCAGAAATGTACAGTGCATCACATAATGTATACATTTGGATGTATTGCATCTAGATTTATTTATTTATTTATTTATTTAAGTAAAAAGCCTGCTTGTAAACTAGAATCCAATTTCCCAGACAATACATGCAATTTTAAAAATACTCCCACAGGGAGTGGTATGGTCAGAGAAGAAAGCATGATATAAAACATCACTGTACGTAGCTTTCAGCAGGATTTGACATGCTAAGAAGATCATTACACTCCTTGATACAGCCTGATATTTTGTATGGAAATCTCCCCATTTGTGATGTATGTGCTAAACATAAAGTGTGTGGGGAGTTGGTTGTTTTCATAGATGACAGTCAAAATAGCTATCAGCGTTTTGTCTTCAACTTCAAGTGACCAGATATTCAAAGGTGTGCTTGAGGGAATTATAACTGCATAGTCTGTGAATAAGTATACAAGTTAGTAATCCTGGGCAGTAGCTATCCTTGCTCTTTTTCACTTTTGTGTAGTCAATGGCATCTACAGTCTTCTTTGCAACAAAATGGTTAAATAAGCATACTTACTTAAATTATATTTCTTTGACAAAAATGAAACTTATTATTCAATGAAAGGACTCTCCTCAAATCTCAGACTGCCTTCAAACACTATAGATTACCCACCAAACAAATGCCTTCTGAGTTGTTGATGTTTACTTTCCATATGAGAAAGTGAAGTGGCTTTCAACATTTTATAAAAATCTTAATTTTAGTACTACCTCTCCAATTAGTCAGTAATTATTAGTCTAAACAAAGCTCAACCTATTTCTGTTAACAGAATGATTAATTTACATCACCTCAGAGTAAGAAATTAAACTTTTTGTTTGTTTATTTTTAATACTAATGGCAAGCAGTAGGCAGGCAATTTCTCAGTTTTAGGATAAAACTATACCTGAAAACTGCTGAAAAACTACTAATATTTTAAATAATAAAACATATTCAGACTCTTAGAAGGCACTGTTTTTAGGTAGCATAGGAATAAGTGTTACACTTTAAAGCAGGACAAGTAGAACAGCACATTCTAGGTTATGGAAGTACCTTGATAAAGTACCATAAGATTCTTGTTAAAGGCACTACTGAATAATAATAATAATAATAATAAAAAGCAACAAAACAAACATGATTCCTACAGTACTATTTCCTAAAGAAACTATGACTGCAGTGTATGAATATCGAGACCCTAGAGTACTCCAGCTGAATGCTCTGGGGAAAAGATAGCTAACAATCTTTAACTAAAATCATTAGACAAATACTTACACTGAATGGATTATCAATTGGAGTCAGGATTGAATAATGACTTTCAAATAAGTAATGCTAAGGGACCGATCCACACAATTATTGCATGTGGAAATCATTTTTTTAATATTAAACAAGCTCTTCTGAAATGCATGAAGACAAGTACTACTACTGGCTATAAGATAAAATCAATGTAAATATGCAGATATGTGTCATATTGGTCATAATGGAGTGTTAAAATGTAGAGCATTAGGGATGGAATACTGTTTCAACCTGAGAACCACCTTCCTTTACTACAGTTTCCAAATGAATTTTGGAGTAGTTAAAGCTATGAAGTGAATAGGTACCTTGCAGCCAAAATTTGATTGTTCTTCACTCCTGATATTTTCTTTTTTGCATTGAAAAGTCATGTCCAGAGGAAGCCATGCAGGAAGGACCAGTGATGGAAGTTGCTGGGGTCTTTTAAGGTTATCTTAATGGACCATTCTGGTCTATTGCTATCTTCTAGTTTTTATAATAAAAAGTGAAATCTATCAAAGGTTATGAGATGTTCTTCAGATGAAAGTGGCTTTCAGGTCTCCCAGTTTTTAGCACAGAGAAAATTGCCCAAGCATGGTTATGAGAACACTGCTTAATTCGTGTGAAGGTGAAGTGGTGAATTCTGGGTTGCATGAGCAGAGGGGTGCCTATCACAGCAGTTTTAATCAGCAGGGTTCTTTGGGACATATAGTGTGACTAATGATGACCATCAGGGTGACGGGATTCATTATTTTATTCATGTTTAATGAGCATAAGTAAATGATGGTCAGTGCCCATAGACAAGAAATATTGGATCATGGTTACTAAGCACAGCTGAAATGTTCCTTGCATACTAGCTTTGCATTTGCCTCTTTACTCATCCCATAATGTAGAGAAGTGATGGAGGACTGCTTTTGACTGCTGGTTTATGACCTCTTTCTGTATTTTCTGAGATATCTTATTAGGTTAAAACTCAGATCTTCAAGGAATATGTGCTTATCTACATAGTACATTTGCAATTTATTTCTGATTTTGTCTTGCACTGAATTCTAAATTCTTTCAAATTATTTATGTTATTACAGAAGAGATCACGTGCCATTTCTTTCCCATGTATGCCATTTCCTAATTGTGACCCATATACAAGTTGTGTTAGGACACTTCATTGGAGTGAATGAAACAGAGAATGGAGAAGAGAAAGTTTAAACAAATTCAGTTTTCAAACACAAGCTAGGACCTCCTCAGTAAAAACAAAAATAAAATTGAATTAAAGTTGCAGCTCAAGTTTCATGAGTATAAAAATTCCTCAGTTTAGTAAGTGTGTTGAATGTACAGAAGCATGGTATGTTAAGATAAACTTGACAAATCATGGAATCAGAAAACTTGCTTATAAGAAAATATGTTGATGGTTTCTGGTTGAGTTTTGAGTTTAAAATACTACCAATCCATCTAGTCATTCTAAACCCAAAGCAATTATCTGGACACTTTGGAACAGAACTTTCAGTTCTCAAGAAAAATTGAAAATAAAAAAAATAGTAATATCAGTGGAATTATTTTGAACAGAATTGAATCAATCTCTAGTGCACAGGATCCTTGCTTTCTAGTGCAATTTCAATAGATTAATCTACAATGAACTAAACAGGCAGATGCATGAAGTTAGTCAACTGACATTAGTCGTCTTCTTTATTGTACATATATGTGCTGAAACTGCCAGGAGTGACATGCTACTGGGATACTTTCTCATAGTCTCATACTCTCACAGTCTCGTGCAGGTTGGAAGGGACCTTAGAGATCATCAAGTCCAACCCCTGGGATTCGAGCCTCCTGTGTAGCAGAGCGGCACTTCTACCACTTGCGCCACGGGGGGGATTCGAACCCGGGCCTCTGGTGTTGCAAGTGGCATTCCTACCACTGCACCACCGGGCACACTTTCCTACCTGCTGATGATTGATGAATGCTGAAAAGGGAGGGATGGCAACTACTTTTGATTATACAGAGGAGATGAGAGGCAGAACTATCAACCTCCAGTAAAAAGTCATTTCTTTAAGAAATAGTAGGTCTGAGTTTATTTTTTTCTTAATTTGAAGAGTTCAGATCCACCTTTCATCAGAGAAGAGTCATCAATGACTCTCATAACTACACTCACAGTGCTATTGTGGAGTCAATAAAGCCCAAGAAAATACACAATTATGGTATTGAGAAGGTATGGCACATAGCAGTGGTGGAACAGCTTTCTGTTTCCAGCCCCAGCTCTCGTCTTTATTCCAACAACTACTAAAAAAATACTCTCTAGGTGTTTCAGTAGTATAGAATGGTGAACTTTGAATAAAAAAAATCCAGGCAATAGAAATTTAGTATTTCCACCCTGCTTCCCTTTTCTTTATTAAATGCGACATTGAAGGTAGTGGTTTATTATACCCTCAGTTGTAGGTTTTCTTGTTTTTCATTATGCCGGATGCATTTAAGCTCCCGTTTTCCCATAAGGAAGACAAAGAATTGTTCTCTACTACTAGAAAACACTTCCTTTTCTACTGTATCACATGACATTGAGGTTTTTTTCTCTCTTAGGGTTGTTTTCTTGTCATTTGTTCTCAAGTTTTCTATTAATTTAAAATCATAGAACATTTTACACAGTTCAGAAAGTGGCATGATGATATTTAGCATGTTTCCCTTCACTCTTCAGGGGCATTAGCAAGGGAACATGAGTGTTATTATTTCTTTTCATTAATTATCATCTGATGCCACCACAAATGGTTTTGTTCTGCTTGCATCTCTAAGAGGCAATGTTATTTCAGAGCTGCAATGACCCTGGCAGTTAAATGAAGGTGCAGTAAAATTATATAATAATTAAAACCTAGTTCTTTACTCATTATCTCTAAGTTTCTTGGAATTCATTTCAATTTTAAAAATAAAAGTATCTTTTCTCTCCCAACCTCAATTTTTGAGCCGAGCTCTATTTCCATATCCTACTACTCCCTAGTCACTGATGTTAATGTACACCATGACTTTCCATCTTGCACTTGTCTGCCCTTGCAATTCATTCACACCTTCACTGTTACCCTATGTCATCTGCAAAACCTTTTCCTTATGTTACAGATGAATCCATTAATTTTGTAATTTAGAAGAATTCTCAAAATGCATAATCATCAAATCACCCAAGTTCTTCAGAGGCAAAATTGAGATTGCATTGAAGTTTTTATTGTGTTTCAGACTCATGACAACTTCATTTGCACTATCACAGCTAGTAAATACAGACTACAAAACACTGTTTAAAGAAATTCTTTCTGTGTGTTTTTTTTCTTTAATTATTATTTTCTTTCTTTTCACTGTTATTTTTCTTTTATTTTTCTTTTCACTGTTAAATTCTAGTTTAGACCTTGCTTCTTTTACCATTTTTATTTCTTTTTCTACAAGGCATAAAGCTGAATTGAAAGTACTTACGGATTATGACAAAGATGCTACACTACGTTTCTCTTAATTTTTTTGGACATAGTTTCCCTGCAAATAATTTGAAATGTTGAAAATGTCTTTGGACTTTTTTCTTAAGCAAGCTAAAGAGAATTTTCATTTAATATAAAATACAAATTTTTCTCTTTTATAATCACTTAATGCTCATCATCTTTACACCTTTTAAGGCACATCTGCTTCACATAATGAATGCAATGAAGACAATGAAACAATCTGCAGAACTGTTAGCAATTTATTATGACTAAGCCCTTTAGTTGTACTAATGAGGTTACGCTGCTTGAAAGATTTGAAACAGTCCTGTCTTGAAGGCACAGAGCTGAGCCATGTGAACACACTAACTGAAACTGCAATTTGCTTAGACATTTCAGCCACAAACCATTTCTCACTGTAGGCTCAGGTAATGTCTTTTATCATGTAGATCAGTTTACATCTGATTCAGCAAATATTTATTTTCTTTGATTTGCTTGCTTAATGTATATCAGAATTAGGAGAACCATTTTATTTTAAATTGTGATAGTCCCGTTTTTCTACTGATAAGAGACTAAATATTTTTTATCATTTTTATTATAGTTTAAGAAGATATGAATGTTCAGTTTGTTAATGCAGAAATGTGACAGGTGAATATATAAAACAAAAGAAGATTGATGATTGAAGATTTAGATAACATCTAAAGTATAACTTCTCCAAATACGCTTCGTCTTCCTCTTCTTTTTCCTTGTATTCTCTCTATCCTTTCCTTGAATGTGTTTTCACACAGTCGTCTACTTTTTTTTTTTTTTTTTTTTTTTTTTTTTTTTTCCATTAAAAGTGAGGCTGCGGCCAGAAATTGGCGGTCCATGGCTCTGTATCCAGATGGAGGACTGTGACAAGTGGTGTTCCTCATCTACTGGTGTTCTTTATAGTCTTGATCAAGGACATATACAGGCAGATTGAGTGCACAGCAAGTTTACAGATGATACCAAGACAAGTGATGCAGTTAATACTCCATAAGAAATGAAACCCATCCAAAGGAAACAAAGTTTGAAAAGCCAGGCCACTTGAACTGAATTAAGTTTGACAACTTCAAGTGCAGAGCATTGTACCTGAGTCAAGGTAATCCCACATATGTGTCCAGACTACAAGTAGTTCTCTACTCTGCCCTAGTGCTCTGCTCTGCCTTAGTGAAGCCACATCTGGAATACTGCATCTAGGTCTGGGTCCCTTGGTACAATAAAAGCATTCAACTGCTGGAGAGGGTCCAGAGGTGGACCACAAAATTGATCAGATGGCTGGAGCATCTCTCCTAGGAAGAAAGGTTGAGGGAGCTGGGCTCGTTCGACCTTCAGAGAAGGCTCTGAAGACCTTATTGTGGCCTTCTAGTACTTACAGGGAGCTTATAAACCAGATGGAGACTGACTTTTAACACAGGTAGATAGTGATGGTTTTAAACTAAAAAACGGTAGATTTAGATTATATGTTATGGGAGACAGTCTTTACTAGTGGAGGCCCCTGCACATACTGCCCAGAGAAGTTGTGGATGCTCCATCCATGCAGGCATTCATGGCCAGGTTGGACGGTGCCCTAGGCAGCCTGATCTGGTGAGTAGCAGCCATGTCTATGACAGGGGTCTTGGAACTAGATCACTGTTAATGTTCTTTACAACCCCAGCCATTCTCTGATTGTACTATTTACCTACCTTTCTTCGTATAGCCCCACTGGAAGCTTTCATGCTGATAAATGTTTCTTATTTTGACTTGCATATGCTTTACTTTGCTGTGTAATTAGTATGGATGAAAATGGGAGACCATATTTGCACATGATTTGTATGTAGGCAGGTGTGCTTGAGAGAAACAGAAAGTGTTGGAGACCACATGAATTATGTTAAAACAAGACAAGAGAAAGAACTACTTCTGTTTCAATGTGGACATGTGACTGAATAAGCAGTTCACATTTACTGATCCTTCTGCAGACAGATACTTGATGCATCATTGAAATATAAAGTTTTCACGTTAACATCTGAATGCCATTTCCTATTGTAACAAACATACTAAGTGGAGTTTAGACACTTGGATGTGGAGGATTTTGCTCTTACTCGTAACTGATGTAGAGTTCTTCAACAGCTTTCAGACAGAGGAGGCATGGATAGAGATGTAAAGTTGCCACATTTGCCTTCCTGGGAACAGGCACATGCCTCCACTGGGCAAAAAAATAACTAGATATTGTCTGTTTACTTTGCTTCATTTTAGACATAATTTTTTACCTTGTAAAACTGGGAATGAAAATAGTCTTCAGAAGCACAGCACTCCATGTAAGCGTAGTTATTTGCAAAACAATATGGCTATTATCGTAACTGAGTACTGTAGTTAAGTTTGTATCTTTGGTTGTCTAATTCAGTATTTATTTATTTACTTTCAGCACAAATGTGATCTTGTCAGTTAATACTACCCATTAAACATAGAACAACAAATCATGTTTATCTAGTTTTATTTTCTAAGGTTTTCTGTGATTCTCTTACAAAAGATCAATATTTTTCTAATGTTGTTATCTAAGTATCAGATTCTTCAAGCTTGTCCTGCACCTATAAAGAGAAGAAATTATGAAGTAACCTCTAGATATGAAAGTCTTAAGCAATACTGAAAAACACTGAATACTTAAGTCACAAGAATTTGAACAGTCTTGTAGTGGAATGATCAAAAAATAAAACTAGAGAACTAATATGTTGTTATAGCAACTGAATATTTAAAATTAAATTTATGTAAGCAGAAATTCAAGGATTATCCCAGTCACATACAGTAAACATATCTGTAAACAAATTAAGTATTTTCATCCAGATATTCTACCTCCAGCAATCATCATTTATGTTTAATGTAGAATTAGTTGGTGTTTTGAATTCCCAATGAAGTCGTTAATCTGGCTTTGTGCAAGTTTACTCTATTATTTTGACATCTGATTGTTCATCTTGTTGCCCAATCTTATTTTGAGTAGAGTTTTGGTTTTGTTTGTTTGTTTTTGTTGTTTTGTTTATTTGTTGCTTCTGTTGTTGTCTCAGATGTATGCTCTTTTTTACCTATTTCAGCTGTTGCTTTAAACTCTTATTTCCCTGCTACCCTTGTGTTTCTATGCCTTGTGATCAATTTATGGCAGTGTACATTAACTAAAGACCTGGCTTACTGTGGTGAAATACTGTGCTGTGGAATTTAGATGAAGTCTGTCTTTAAAAGATGATTCCTGGTATTTGTTTTGTTTATATTCAGATGCTTAAATCAATCGATATTTTTTTTTCCTCTCCAGTGCCACAGTGTATTTGAGCAACACAGAATACACTTAGCATACAAAGAATATTATTTTTAGCTGGAATAAATCACATAAAATATTTTTAATGTACTTTTCTATATTTAATTTGTATAATGTTATAACTTTAAGTGGGTTTCCTACTTTCAATATGACATTTAGTAAGTAAATATATTTCAAATGTAATCAATCACTGGATCCTAAGAAAAGAAGCATTTGGGTGAAATAATTACTTTCTAAAATGAATTGTCTTGCAATTAGTTAACTTGTGTAATTATGCCTCCATGTTTTTGTAAATGATGATTGGCTTTTGTGTGTGTGTGTGTGTCTGGCATAAAAGGGGCAAGATATAATCACCAGTGTGCATTAGTTTTTGTTACTCTATAACAAATCTCATTCTTTCATTCAGTTTTGCATTTTCAGCTTTAGTAGTGCTTCCATTTCTCAATAAAGAATATTTTTCTCACTTGTAGCAGAAAAGAACCTTGCAAGAAAAATCACATTGTTTTTCAGGCATATTAGGACATGCGATAAACAGTCATTAAATATAATCCTTCTGGGCAAAATATACTTGCCCAGATTTTTATTTTTTTTTTCTTATTATTATTTTTCTTTGCAATAGGAAGGAAAAAATTATACAGTCTACCTTGCAGAGCTGTAGAAATATGACTGCCGATTAAAATTATTTGCAGTTATACAAGGAAAGAGAAACAGCTCACCAAAGCAACTAAACAAAAGGCCACTATTGAAAAAATTGCTGGCACTCGAAGCTAGATCAGAAATCTCTATAAATTCATAATGCCTTGTTTCAGACCACTTAAGATTGAAAGAAACAAATGCTATTCCTATGAAATAGGTTTATGCATCAGATAAAACAACTTTCAGGAATAGTCTTGTACCAGATTAATTTTAAATGTAGCATAAACTTATTTGCAAAGATACAGTTCTGAAGAACTGATTTCAAAGAAGAAGGTGTTGTAAAACTCATAGTTGAACCCGAATTGCAATTCTTGCTGCAGACATTGTAGACTAGACTTACTAGGCAATTACTAGTACCTAGTTTGTAATTACCTAATTATCATGAGGCTTTCAGTATAGCCATTCAACTATTAAGAGGGAAGACTTCGTGAAGGTTAACAGATTCTGTCAATTGTTGTCAGTCACTCTAATAGCCAGTCTGAATCAGAGTATTTTGGGGATTTTATATTTCAGCTTAAATCTCTTAAAAGGGCTGGTCACTATTGTAATCATGAGATAAGAAATATTCACTGACTGTGCATGAAACACTGACTAAGTGGATTGCATTCATGCCCTAGGCTTCTGGCCAAAAAACTGATGTAGCAGCTGGTGTTGTTTGGTCTGTCTGGAAATAGGCTATAGCATTCTAACTTCATTCCCCTTAAAGGCCTATAGCTGAATTGCCACAGCTTATAAAACTGAGTGCAACGCCTTGGGGGGGTGGGGGTGGGAGTGGGGGGGGGAAGATGGAATTTCTCCATGTAATTCACAGTTTGAAATTCTAGGAGAGATTTTTTTCTGTGAGGTTAAGAAAAAGCAAATTTCTGCAGATTGGGACCCATAAATGCAGATCTAAAGTATCTAAAGTAGGTGTAAATAATTGTAAGTTATGTGCAGGGTTGAAAATCAGTCCCTGTCATCTTTTAACTACTGCATTTCAGATGTATGCACATACTTCCTTAGCATCCTATCCTCCTTACAATCTTGCACTCCCACTGCAACATTAATTCTTTTGACAGATAGTCCATGCAAGGGTAAAGAGAGTCGTTAAAATATCTCCTGGGCCCTGGCTTGTATGCAGTTTGTGCTTCACTATCCGTTTTGGATTCTTACAGCTGATATAATTTTTATGTACCTATATCATCTGTAGATCCCTTCCAAGTCTTCAGGAGCTGTCTCTCAAAAGAAAGCAAACTTTTAAAAGTAGATAAAAAGTTTTAAGATGGTTACATGTTTGAAAAGCTAATTTTATTGTTTTTCAAGTGACACTGGCCGCTATTTAATCACCCCAATCACCATTTTAAAGAATTTTTCTTTCACTGTCACCCATGTAAAGAATTTTCTCAAGATTGTTCTTTCCGCAGAGTGTTATTGTTTCCTTGTTTTGTTCTCTGCTCTTGAGGAATAAATTGCATTCATAGAGTACAGGTTCATGTGTACTGTGTTTTTTCAATTCTTAATAGAATTCTTAGAATTCTTAGAATTTTAATTACACTGATCATGATTTGCTAGAAAGCAGAGCTTGATAGCAAGCCATTACACAGTACACTGAGTGGACAGGAAAATCCTTCATGAACAGAAAAGTAAATGTGAAGTTAGGAAGTAAATGTGGCCTGCATGGTAAAAAGCTGAGACTGCCAAATGTAAGTCTTATTTTCAATGAAAGTCTATCTTATTAGAATTAAGAATTAAGAAACTTGAAAAATTTTGGATGTGATAATGTAAGTTATTTTTAATATTTTTTTTAATAGAATGTTTCATTTTGAGCATATTCCTTGTAAAACCTGCCCAGCTTAGAAGATCACACTCACCAGTCAGTGTACATATCTTTTGGCAAACCCTGTTATTTTAGTCTCAGCTGCCAGGACTGTTAAAGATCGATTTCTGAAATTTGGATTTTATTTATGAATCATAGAAAGCTGAAAAATATCAATGAAGTTTAATACCAGAAAAGTCTGTGTGAAATGCTTTTAGAAATGTCATAGTTATTCTGTTTTCATAAGTGTTTGCTTCATAAGATATCCAGATAAGAATTCCTGAAGTCTGAAAGTAGGAAACAATTCAGAGTCAATTTAAATCTAGTATGCTAGATTCCCACACATCTATATACTGAGGGAATACTGAGGTTGTCTGAATTTTAGAATTTGGAATTAGAAAACAAACAAACAAACAAACAAACAGAAACAAAGAAAGCAAACAAATAAAAACAACTCATGAATGAATTTTTATTTCTTTATTGACAAAATTGCATGATAAGAGTGAAGCAATTTTGTACAGAGATAAAAGCTTTTGTTTTGAATGTATTTAATCAAATAATGCAGCATGACTGAATATTGTCATCCATAATTTATTTTTAAAATGTAAACTAATTGTGTGCAAATTTTAATTAATTGTTCTTAAATTGTAATTTATATTCTTGCAGGTAATAATCTCAGGTAATTGGCAATTAGTAGAAATTGGGGCTGTACCAGAATAAATAAATAAATAAACAAACAAACAAAAAACCAAATAAATACACACAATTAACAGAAAGTAAAATTTATTAGATTCTGGCCTTCTGGAAAGCTTCTTCCATCTGTTCACCTGTCAGGTGAAGAAACGACCTGCTGGACTGAACTGCAGGACAGCTTGAGAAACCAACCATCCATGTGCTGAAGTTTGCTCTTATAACTTCATGCAACTGTGGCCTGGCAAGGAGTAAGCCACTGCAAGACAGCCAGCCAACAAAACAGTCTGAGATGTCTCCATCTCCAGGGGGAATATTGGGTGGGACCTGGTGATCAAGGAGAACAGAGGGGATCTGGCCTGGTAATGGCCATGGTGGCCAATAGGGGAAAGGAAACCCTGTTCACTGGATGCTCAGCCTACAAACTCCCATCTGCTCTGCACAGAAGATCTGATGTGAAACTCAACAGACACATGTATCTTATTGCTTCATTTCATCAGGTTTTGCTTTTCCAGTAGAAAATGGAGGTGAAATTCATTTTAATGGCTCTGATGCAAAAATTATGATCTATTATCTTAGTATTTTCAACATTTTACTTCTGTCACTGTGGCTGGAAGGTTTGCAGCTTCCACGGGTTCATTACTAGATGCTTTGAATTCAGAAATTACTGTACAGCAACTAACCTATGTAATCTTAACTCAATGATTGATTGAATTTCCTAATTGCAATTTCAGTTAAACATTTAATCACTTGAAATCATTTACCTTACACAGTATTCACTAACGTCGGACAGCTTGAATTTATAGAAAACTTTTTTTTTTTTTTTCCTGATTTAAGTACATTATGTGAATTCCAATTCTTTTCAGCTCGTAAATACTTTGTATACTTTTATATTTATTTATCTTAGTATACACAAGAATGATAGAAAAAATAAACATCAACACAAAAAAATTTGCAGTCTTTTTATCTGAATAATAAATATTTTAATTTCATGCTCGGTCTTAGCAGCTAGGATTCTGGTTTTAGTTCTAGAAATCCTGAAAAATTTACAAGTTGATTAATAAGTCCCAGAAATCTAAGAATTTTTATTTCACACTTTTTAAGCTATGGAAATGAAAGCTTCAGCAGAAATGAAAATGTCTGAAATACTCTGCTAGCCTGGATTGCAAATTAAGGACTTTTAAAATGAAAATTTAAAGTTTTCTATTTCCCAAACAGAATTGTCTTGGAAATAAGAAATAAAATTTGAAGTTTCAAGTGAAAATCACCATGTTTCATATTTATACCAAAACTGTGGTTTGCAAAGTTTCAAAAAGACCTTACAGATATTACATTACATTGTATATCATAAGTTGTAATGTGAGCTTCTAAGTCTGGCACACAGGGTAAAATTTGAAGCTCAGGGTACAGTTTGCAAATAATACTTCAACTATGTGAGACTGTATTTATGATGAGTCCATTACTCATCAAAATTTCGTTTTAAAATCTACTACCTGTGAATTGTCATGATGTTTAAATCCCCAGGTTTGCCTCAGGTGAAGTCTTAGAGCATGGGTTCCAGAGTTCTAGGCCTCTGTTTCCTTCCTTCTCTTGGTTTCAGCTATTCCATCTAACAGTTGCAGAAATTACAGACTGTAGAAACATAACCTTGTATGTCTTTTTAGAAAAATACCTAGTTTTTATTTATGTGTATTGTCTCAAATCCTTAGAAACCACAAGTGTGTTTAACTTTCTTCTCTCTCTAGTACTTTCCCTGCCCTCCTTTCTGTAGGTAAGTCTCTCTTCTCCTTCTGAGGCCACAGGAGAGCTGCAGGTTCCTGGAAGTAAAGGAGTAAGAAAGTGCTATAATTACTAGCTCAAATACTTAGGCTAGCCAGGTAGCTGCTATCTACATTTGATTATTATAAGCAGGGTGAATGCTTTAAATTGGAGAAGGAAAACTCTTTAACTGCTAGCTAGAAGAATAAGCTCTTATCCTCCAGACAAATGAAGTGGGCCGATGCCAAGGATAAGGGCAGCTAATCATTCCCTTGTCTGCGTAGGCAGATTTTAGTTCCCCTTGGCACTTGGACAGAGTTCTGAGAAATGCTCCTTTCTGTGGGAATTTGCAAATGAAGAAATGTAATACTACAATTAGTTTGTGAAATCTCCTGTTTTTAATGGTAGTTTTAAAAGGACTTTGTTATCCGTAAACCTCTCAACTTCTTGTTCTTTTTTTCTTAGCACTTCTGTTTTCAGTTTCGCTTGGTTGCTTTTGAGCAAACCGTAGTTGAGGAGTTCATTACAGTGGGCTTGAGGAAATAAGGGGTCACAGATGCCAGCAACCCATTAACACATGAAACTGACAAAGGAAACTGCTGAACTAAGTGGGGAAGCATCACCTGTTTGATTCAGGTGAGGCTGAAGTTCTGCTATTGTATGAGGCTCTGACTGGAGCTTTTATCTGATTATAGAACACTTCAACAAATAGATTTGCTTTAAGTCTAGGAAAAAATATTTTAAAAAGCAGGAAAGTGTTTTATGGAGGAAAAGAAGACTGACGTTTTTGTTTTCTTTTTCTTTTCTCTCCCCCATCCTTTTTTTTTTTTTTTCCTTGTATTGTTAGAAGAAAAATTTATATATATACATATATATTTTACATTTGCATATCAGTTGGTTCTTCCTTTATAGTTCCCTAGGAGAGTTCATAAATTGTTTTAGACAAAGTAAATATCTCCTTCCAATTGACACTTTCTTCCTTGCGAATAAGTTCCTCCAACATATGAAGAAAAAGGCAAAGGATGGCAAGGATGTTTTTATACTGTGCATGTTAAACTTAAAAAAAAAAACTTAAAGAAGAATAGGAATACCAGACATAGCCTACATTTCCTGTTACTACCTTTTTACTTTGCTTTTTAAGAAATTTTTGTAGAGTATACACGGCTTGTTTTTAACCATATTGCACAGCTTGTGCATATTCTACTCTATATTTATTGATGTATTGGGTGTAAGCTCCGCTGGGTGAAGCACTGGCTGGATGGTCAGGCACAAAAGTTGTGGTCAATGGAGTTAAATCCCACTGTTGGCCGTTCACAAACGGTGTCCCCCAGGGCTCAGTACAGGGACCACTTCTATTTAACATCTTTATGAATGATCTTGAAGGGGTTGAGCCAGCAGTGTGCCCAAGTGGACAAGAAGGCCAATGACATACTGGCTTGAATTAGGAATGGTGTGTGAGCAGGACTAGGGAAGTAATCCTGCCCCTGTACTCGGCACTGTTGAGAGCTCACCTCGAGTACTGTGTTCAGTTTTTGGTACCTCAGTACAGAAGGGACACTGAGGTGCTTGAGCAGGTCCAAAGAAGGACAGCAAGGCTTGTGAAGGGCTTCGACAATATGCCCTATGAGGAGAGGCTGAAGGAACTGGGGCTGTTTAGTCTGGGGAAAAGGAGGCTGAGGAGAGACCTGATTGCCCTCTTTCAATATCCAAAAGGTGCTCACAGCAAAGGCAGATTTGTTCTCTTCTCACTGGTGATGGGTGACAGGACGAGGGGAAATGGAGTCAAGATGCACCAGGGTAAGATTAGGTAGGATATCAGGAAAAACTTCTTTACAGAAAGGGTTGATAAGCACTGGAATAGGCTCCCCAAGGAGGTGGTTGAGTCACCATCCCTGGATGTGTTTAAAAACCATTTGGATATGGCGCTCAGGGACAGGATTTAGTGGAGGGTTGTTAGAGTTAAGGTAGTATGGTTAGGTGGCAGTTGGACTTGATGATCTTAAATGTCTTTTCTAACCTGAGCAATTCTATGATTCTATGATTCATATTCTACTCTATGGAAGACAATCTCTTTTCAAAGGATATCTAAAATGAAGATATATCTTACAGACTGAAGCTGCCTGCTGCTGTGCCGGCTGCTTCTGCTCCTGTCACCAACATAAATGCTAGCAATCAGAACTACAGTAAGGGAAACAAAGATGGTGACAAAAGCAATAATGTCAGGAAATAAGCAGCAATGCTGTCACATATCCTATTGTCATAATTTACTTGTATGGGGAAAGCTCAACTTGAAAGCCTGAAAAAGTAAAATATTACTTATCTTTTTTTTTTTTGTTTCTCATGTTATGAAAGTTTGTTTGCAAGCTCATTTTCAAACATATAAAATAGAAGTTGACTTCAGTGCTACTGTTCACAGAGCGGTAAGGTTAAATGCAATGTGTGCAAAGACTCATTTATGCACAAAAAATTCCTTTCTTAAACACAAGCTCAGTCTCATCAGTTTTCCTACATGCTAGTGAGCATGTCTGGCATGTTTAGTGAAGGGATGATATCTTTTAAATTTTTTGAGGGAAAAAATATAATTTATTCCTTCTCAAATTAATTGAAAATTGTTTTTCTCATTATAGTATTGTAATCCAAAGTAATGTTTCCATGTTATTTTAGAAAATACCTGATCATCACTTCAGAAGATGAAAACTGGACTCCTGTACTACCAAACATTTTGCATTGCCATATATGTTTTTCTACAGTTCCCTAGTGCATCAAGTATGTGGGGAAACAATAGCTTTTATGAATACAAGTAGTTAGCCACTTGTCAAGGGTTACCTAGATTTATCTATTCCCGTGACAGGGGGAAGCCACCCCATAGGGCCCCTGGGGCCCGGAAAGGAGGGGGGAAAGGGAAATGGGATAAAAACAGCGGCAATCTAAGGAGGAAAAACTTATTTTACTAAATATGATATTGGAATACAAGATAACACAATATAATATAATTGAGGCTAATAAATTGAACGAAACAGAGAGAGAGAGTCCCTGAAAACTGAGAGGCCTACTGTGAACTCTAAGCGACATGGCTGGAATGCTTCCCACTCTCCGAGAGTCCGAGAGAGAGAGAACTCCAGCCTGGGAACAAGATTATATAGCGTTCTGGTCCCGTGACTTATCCCTGACCGTGATGTTCTCTGGGATATGTAGTCTTCTTCTGTGGACTGCACATTCGATAAAAGTGTTCATGCTTTACATAATGTTATGATGTGGAATACTGATAGCAAAATTACAAAATTACAAAACCATGACATCACTTCAGCAAAAAAATCAGGAGAGCTAGATTAGTCTGAGGATGTAAATTGAAGTAAGTAACATTTAGGGAGTGTCCTGAAAGTCACAAGTTATTTGCATAATTTGATCATCTCCAAAATGAGATGAGAGTTTCTGCTCAGCAACAGCCCGTCTTGAAAACACAGGGAAAGTGAATATGGGCATAGCAACATTGCCAGACATTAAGGAGCATACCCTGTGCATTCATCCATGTCAGTGTTCTTTCTTTCATGCAGTAATCTCAAAGATATTTTATAAATAACTGGTTAAAAAAGGAAATAACTGATGGCCCATTAAGGATGCATTTTCCAAAAGCTTTGTTTGACCTACTGTAACAATAGAAAATCTTTCTTTTTTATGTCAGGGAGAGTATGTCAAAAGTTCAGCAAGTCAGATAAATGCTGTACTGCTGTCCTGCCTAGTATTAGTTCATCTTTGATCCATAATACCTTTAAGCTACAAAATATTTAAAGATTCGGATCTCCAGCAGATTCTCAAAAGAGAATTCATTTGGTTACCTCCCTCTTCCTTCAAGTATGGAGTCTTTATACTTGAAGATATTCCAAATCCAGTTGTCCTTGAGTAACCTGCTTCAGCTGGCCCTGTTCTGAGCAGGGAGGTTGGACAAGATGATCTCCAGAGATATCTTCTGATTTTCTTAGTCTGTGAAGGTTAGAATTCAAATCTATGCTCTTCTGAGAGTTTTCATACTCAGTGAAACTGTTTTAACAAAGTTAAAACTTTTCTACCAATTAATTAACATAGCATTCCCTTAAAGCAGATTTTCTGGGGAAAAATATGCTAAAAGAATCACAATGGGCTTTCCCCTGAATTGCTATGCAGAGAAGTCCTCATCAATATGAGCTGATCTCTTTTCTTCTCCACCTGATCACCCACAGTTTTTCCTTTTAATTTCTTCATTATTTTCATTAAGAATGAAGTTATGCCACTGGCAAAAGCTTTCAAAGCCCTGAAAATATTTTTCAAAGCTTCCTGGCACTTACTGAGAAAGATAATCAACCAAAGAAACAAACAAGTTTAGATTTAGGATGTTTAATTATGTCCATAAACTTCCCCTCCTTATGCTTCCTAAAAACAATCTCACAAGTTTGTCTTGATGTCATCTTACTTAGAAATACCTGTATTGGTATCATTCTGTTGTTGTAAGTAGAGAAATCTCCAAAAAGACAGCTTGAAAACTTCCCCATGGCTTTCAGTATTCTTCAACTTGACCTTTCTTTAAAGATTCAATGCTTGTTAGGAATAGTCATTGTACATCCCCAGGGTGATCACTGACAAAGGCTTTATAGTGTGTCTTATGTTTATAATCCTTAATATCAGGCTGTAAAATACAAGCTTGTGAAAGACTATAATTTACTAGGAGATAACAAATATTCATGTCTTTTATTCTTATATTTATTTTGAATGACATGTCAAACCTGGCACATGGTGAAGAAGCAGCTCATGTTAAGGTGCTGTAGAAGAATTAACACTGAAGGCTATACATTTTTAATATACTTATAAGATAGATGTTTGTTGCTATTTTTTGTTGTTGAGGGTTTTGGTTGTTTTTGTGTTTTGTTTTGGTTTGGTTTTTGTTTGTTTTTTGTGTTTTTTTGTTTGATTGTTTTGTGTGTGTGTGTGTGTGTGTTTGTTTGTTTTCCCCAAAAACTAAATGAAGTACATCAGGACAAAACATGAATTACAAATAGAAATCCAGATTTGTTGTTATAACATTGATGATCTACACCTACTAATGTATAATATATGGCATAATGTATAGACATAATTTCATCAATCATATCAGAATGATGTCCTTGTGAAAATTTTTCTATGTACATCAATATCTACACTTTCCCTTAGTGTCAAATAATATGTTGCTCTTCCCGATTTAACCCTCTGAAATAGTCTTAAAAACTGCCCTCAGTAATTGATAGATCTAAACTAAGTTCTTCAGAACAACTTACTGAAAAACGAGTTATTCCATCGGCACCCAAACTTTTACGTATCTGAGTACAAGAAATTCCACAGAATCATTGAATTCACTTTAAATGAACAGCAATGAGAAGCACTCATGCTCTGGAAAATTTTTACTAATATTGTTTCATATTAAGATAGCCAAATCTTGAACAGTGTCATTAATGTGATTGGCTTATGCTTTTGCTTTATTGGTGATAGAGTTTAAAAAGCTTTGCAGCAAGACAAGCAGGTATGCTAATTTTTGTTGATGGTAGTGATTGTGGCTAATATAGCAATGACAACATGTGAAGATATTGTTTTGGCATATTTTAAGATATTTTTAAATTACTTCACACTATTATTGACAGTTCATTGCCTGGTATTTCACCTGGTAACATGATTTTAAGAATATGTTTTGTCAATGTTGTAGATTAGACTACTGTTTTAAAATCTTTCATTTTGTCAGTCTGGTATCTGTCTCCAGTTTCTCTGTTGCAAGTTTCTAATTTCTAATAAAAAGACTTTGCTAATCTATTGCACTTAGAGTCATAGAATGATAGAATCACCAAGGTTGGAAAAGACCTAAAAGATCATCCAGTCCAACCATTCATCTATTACCAATAACTCCCACTAAATCGTGTCCCTCAACACAATATCCAGTCACTCCTTGAGCATGCCCAGGGTCTGTGACTCCACCACCTCCCTGGGCAGTCCATTCCAGTGCTTCACCACCCTTTTTGAGAAGTAATATTTCCTAATGTCCAGCCTGAATCCCCGCTGCTTGAAACCATTCCCTCTAGTCCTAGTTGATAATTCTGGAAAGAAATTACAGTTGTACTACCTATCACAAATCTAATGTATAGTCTTGAAAATATGTGCAATGAAGCAATCTATCAGGCCCTGGGCAACCTGATCAAGCTGTGATATCCCTGTTCATTGCAGGGGAGTTGGGCTACATGGCTTTTAAATGTCCCTTCCAACTCTATGGATTCTGTGATTCTATGATTCTGTGTTAATAGTCATTCTCATAATGAATGGTTGTGAAGTGTTTACCTAATAAATATATTTGTAAATTATTGTATTTAACATAGATGTGTACTAGCTAATGTAGGAATAGTTACTATTATAACATTATATAAAAGCAGCGTAGTAAATACAGCTAACAAGAAAAACAGAACATTATTGGAAGATAATTTTGGTGTAAAACTGTATACAGGCAGCAGAAGTAACTGAAATGTTTTAAATCTAGTATTGTACTCTTTCTATAAAATGGTAAAAAGTGTATAGCCAGCTAGATACACTTTGTTTTTCCAAAAGGCAAGGAAATAGGCTGATTAATACAAAATTCGCAAGGCTTCTGACATGCTTTCCTGAGAAATTTTATTATTTGCTACCATCTGGTTTATTAAAAGTGTAAGTATTTCCTCTTCAGAGATAGTACTTTGTATGACAGAGATGATAATTTAGCAATTTCCTGAGTGGCAAGGTACATCAGAAAGCAAATCACCACAATTTAGTTGAAAACTTAAAAGCCAGAACTTTCAGAAGCCCTTCCAACTTAGGATTGTGTGCAGGATGTTGCACAGAAAATGACTGTCTTAGGAGGAATAAATACAAAAAGCACAAACTGCTTTCTTTTTGGCTCTATCATGCCCAAGTACATTTAGAATTAACATGTAATAGATACCCTGTGTCTGAGGAATCAGATAGGTACAGAGGATGCCTAGAGTTAATGAGAAAAAAATTGACTGAAACATCTCTTTCTACAGAACATCAGATCAATGGCAGTTAAAACAAATCCTACAATGTTTCATTTCTCCTTTAGTGACTTTTTCTACTTTGTGCAGGAAATACTTATAACAAATGACTGAAACTCAGCCTAGAAATTCAAAACTGATTTAAATAAACTGTACTGCTTACTAAGATAGAGACTTATGATTCAGTAATTCAACTTGGTTAGACTTCTTGTGGATGCAGACAAAATGAATATGGAAATCAACTGATTTCTTCACATCATTTGACAAATAGTTCTTTTAGGTCAAGTTGAGTAAAGAGTTTTTGAGGGAGTTTTCTTCAGAAACAATGATGAGATTTAATTTTTTCAACTTTTCTTGCATAGCACAAGATAACATAACAAAATAGTGTTATTAAAATTATTTGTGTTTGTAAACTTCAATATGGCAATAATCATATCTAATATGCTGAAGAACTTCAAAATGCAGAATAACAACTTATCCACTAAGATGTAAAAATACACAACATTGCTAATCTGCTTGCATATATTCTTTAAGAATTTTAAACGTGAAAACTTTGTTGTGTCTAATAGGAATGTCTAGTGTTTCAAAGGCATCTCTGTTTCTTTTATTACAATCCTGTTATGCTCAGAAAGACTTGTGCTCACAGAAAATGACATCTGCTGGTATACTGCCACATTAAGCTTTGAATGAATGTTGGGTTTGAACTTACAGTGGTCTTCAACAGATATGCCAAATATCTTCCATGAAATACTTCAAACTCTTGACTCACAATTAATGTAATAGCATTCTGGGGTACCCAACACTTTTTTAGTAGACTTTTTATTCTCATACAAATTTCTAATTCTTAAATAGCTTTTAATAGGAAAATATCACTTAAAGCGTACTTGTCCTTGGGAACATACAATTATTTATACTGAAAACACTATTCTGGCAAAGTTCCACAGGTATTAAGGTAAACTCTTTGAATTGTTTCTTCTTACCAATGAAAAGCTCAGTTAGCAACTCAGACAAAATCTGCACACTTATATCAGCAATATGTTATCTGAAGTTCAGAATTCTGAGAAAAATAAGGACATGCAAGCACTCTGAAAGCATACTATTTACCATTTTGTACATGAAAACATTTTAATTTGCTTATTCAAAGTGAACTCAGGGACTAAGACCAGATGCTTCTTTGCTGCAGTCTAAACCATACCACAGCAATAGCTTGGACTGAAGATCTGCCATTTTTATCTTAGCTTTTATGTATAAAAGCTTGGAAGTGTTGAAAGCAATTACAATTGCCACTGATAAATTAAATTTGAATATATATTGAATATATGAATATTTTACAGTCAGTTGTTTCTCCCCTCTTTTTTTTTTGTTGTTGTTGTTTTTGTGAAATGTGCAAAATTTCTGCAGTACTATTAGACTGAATGAAGAAGGCATTAAATGAATGCTGATACCATCCTCTTGCACAGAATCCTAAAACATCTGTCATTAAAAAAGAAGCAGGAAAAGAAAAAAATTAAAAATTAGTGTTTGTCACTGTACAAGAGTATTCAAGTTAAAGTTGGATTTGAAAATATTAAACATAGATGATTCAAAAGACAAAATTGTCAATATCATACCAGTAATCACGTTAAATAATTTTATTTAATGAAAATAAAAACTGAAATTGACATACTTAGTGAAGGACTGTATGTAGTTTAAAAAAGGGATAATTCCCTGTGAAACAGCTCTGCATATTTACTGCTAAACTGCAAGCAACTAATTAATAAATATGTGGTCAGTTGTTTTTATCCAATAATTAGGAAAAACATCTTGCATACTAGAAAAACCCCAAACAGATCTTGATCGTGCTTAAGTCTCCATCAACATGTTTATCCAGAGACTTGCAAACAATAACTGAAAGTTACTACCTTGGAATTTATGACAATTTCAGATGCTTATTACATAGATTTATAGCAACTTGAATAACATATTTATAATGTTAATTTTATTCCGATATCAAAAATATCATTAATGTATGACTTAGACAAAACAAGCATTAGTTCAGGGATGCATTATTTCATATTTTATATGCGCAAGTAGTTAAATTCTTTTTTAAAATATTATAAGCGCATAGGTAGCAACAGGAACTTTTTCTTCCGTTTTCTGAAAGCAATTATAACTGTAACCTTATTTTCTAGACAGTGTATCACTCTCAGCAATTTTTCCTCATAAATTAGCTTACCAGGGTTTTCTTTGCATCCTTTGTATTCCTCATTTTATAGCTACTATAAAGCAGTTTTCCATAGTCAGCCCACTCATATCTGTCTAGACTTAAATTCTCTTTTTCTCCTGTGATTTCACTGTCTGGTACAGCTAATGCTAGCAACAGATTCTCTTTGAGATCTTGTAGCTATGTGTCTGTAAGGAACAGAGACAGATCAAGAATTTTTTTTTGTTTGCTTCCCTGCTTTCAAACAGATTATGGGCTACATTAACTTTATTTTTATATTAGGAAATATGGATAATTTGAATCTAGTGTTTCTTAAAGGATATTATTTGACATCTCCAAGGTACTTTGAAATGAACAGAAATACATCAATTATATTAGCTGTTGTTTAATTAGCAAGATGGCTATTTGATATGAGATCCGTACAAAGGTAGAGCTCAAAAATCTGTAGCTCTGACAGCTCCTACTGACATGAATAGAAACAGTGTTTACAGCCTTCCTTGATAAAGCCTGCAGCTTGTTTATCTCCTTGGGTTTAGCATAGACTGTTTTTCAAGGTACTGCTTCCAGGGGAAGGCAGAGTCAAAGGATGACGTGTAGTTTTAAAATGAAACATTTATTTTTTTCATCAGTGGTACTATAAATCCTGGTTTAGAATGGACCATAAAAATGTGCAACAGGTTTGGCTGTGTTAGAATGGAACTGAAGCAAACCAGCATTATTTTATAGTTATGTTCACCACAAACCTAAGAGCAAGGTCTTGTATCCGAGTCAACATCCACTATCAGTACACACTGTGGAAATAAGGATGGAGCACAGCCCTGCTGAAAATGATTTGGGGGTACAAAGGATGGAAAGCTGGACATGATCCAGCAATGTGCCCTCACAGCCTGGAAACCCAACAGTATTCTGGGCTGTATCAAAATAATTGTGGCCAGCTGGTGGAGGGAGGTGATCCTGTCCATCTACTCTGCACTGGTCTCGCTCCAATTTAGGAGTGAGGCAAAGGTTCTTTTGATAATGTTATGCCCGGCGTGAGATTAAGAAGAAGAACATTCAAATGTTGATCCAACCAGTTTATTGGAAATAATAGACAATTGAGGGGATGGGGAAGGGAGAGCGACGAATGCCGAAATTAGGGTGATGGGGAAGGGAAAGTAGGCGATAGAAAAAGGTAGAAAAGAGCAAGAATTACGTTAAAGCGGGGAATAGTCACCTCCTGGATGCAGCAGCGTCCCGTAGCACGTTGTTAACGTTGGTCCGGGGCAAAATAAGCGTAGGGGAGAGCAGCAGCGAAGTAGCAGGCCACAGATCGATGAAACGCAGAGAAGATGGTCAGAATAGCGAGGTCTCAGGAAGTGGAGTCTCGGGCAGCAAGGTCCCTCGGAGCAGAGTCTCGAGCAGCAATCCCAGAAGAGATAATAGGCAGCAGTAGGACAACAGTGGAGGAATCTGAGGTCAGATACCTAGATGCCCACAAAACCGTGGTTTGTCCGTGCCCTTTTTATCCTTCTTTCCAGCCTTCGAGAGATTTCGGGACGGCTCGGGTCAGAGTCTTGTGACTTCCTCAGAGATGTCAATCTTCCTTGAGATGGGCCAACACGAAAGACCACTTAAGGGCCATTAGTCCTCAGAGATGGCCATCTTCCTTGAGATAGGCCAACACAAAAAGATTACTTAAGGGCCATTGATCAGTATCTTATCTCCCTTTCGTAGCTTCCGGACTTGTCCATCTCCTAAACAAAGGGATTTCTCGAACCTTGGTTCCTGTGTATTTCAGACAAAGGGAGTCCTGGAACCTTGGCCAGGACTTGCCTGAACTTGTCCATTTCAGCAAACTTTGAGACAGTACTGTAAAAAGCATGGCTTCTTACAACTGGTGAGACCTCACCTGGAGTACCACATCCAGATGTGGAGTCCTCAGTAGAGGAGAGACATGGACATGTTGGAGTGCATCTAGAGGAGGGTCACAAAACTGATCCACGGGTTGCAACACAACAAAAAAACAACTACAAAGACAAGCTGAGAGAGCCGGTGCTGTTGAGTTTGGAGAAGTGAAGTATGTGGGGAGACCTGAGAGTGGCCTTTGGATATCTGAAAGGAGCTACAATAAGGAAGTGGTGACAGGATATAAGGAAAAGATTTCAAATTGTACAAGCAGAGAGTTAGGTTTGATATAAGGAAGAAGATTTTTTTAATAAGGATGGTGAAGCACTGAAACATGTTGACCCGGGATGTGGTGGAAGCTCATGGTCAGGCTGGACCAGGCTATGGGAAACCTGATCAAGCCGTAAGTGACCCTGTTCACTGTAGGGAGTTAGAATAGGTGACCCTTAAGGATTCATTTCATTAGTGGCTAGCTTTGGTACCTAAGAATGCACTAGAAATATTTACTGAGCATCTAATCTCTTATCTTTTCAAATGTCATGTATATAACAGCATTTATAATAACTTTAAACAAAGGCTTAACACTTGTCATTCAAATAGTAAGCCATATATGACCAATCCTAATTATAAGCCCTATAATTTTCTAGCATCTTTCATTAAGTAAACAGTGTATGTATTTGAGAAATGTCACTAAGCAGTACAGTCAAACTTTTCTGACTGACTCAGGACATTTGGGAATGCATGAGCATTAGTAAAATTCATTAACAAGACGAACATTTCTCACTTTATAAAAAGTGAAAAATACTATTTCTTCCTTGTTGCATGAGGGTCTCTGATCTCAGAAAGTTGTATTTTATGGTTGGTCAGAAACTTCTTCCAGCTGCCTTAAATCTTGGGATTAGTTTTAATCCTCCTACTTTCCCATAAACAGCTTAACTGTAGCTTAATTACAAACTTTTTCTAGAGATCCAATCTTGTAGTGCTGCTGTATTTACAAGCCATGTCTTCAGAGATCTCTGGTAATGAAAACAAACAAGTACACACAGGGTCAAGACAGAAAACACTTTTAAAAGTTGATAGCTAGGAAGTCTGCCAGCTAGCAATAAACAAACAAAATATATTGGTAAAAGGAAGGGAAGAATCAAGCAAGGAAGGAATGGAGAAAATGTCCTACAAAAGTACCAAATAGTTAAAAGAATTTATGTTTCATTCCCGTTGTAGATCAATTAATTTTAAAGAATCACTTTACATGCAACATCTTATTAAGATTTAAAAAAAAAAATTAAAAAAAAATCATTAAGAAATTGTATTTTCCAATCAATTAGGCTAAATGTTCTTTCAGTTCAGTAAAGCAGTAGATAATGCTTCAGTTTAAAATCTGAATTTGAATAGAGCATTAATACATTTGTTCTATTTATTCTCCAAGTCATTCTAACATGGTATTTCTATGGTAAGGATAAATGCTTGCTGTGGTGATAATGGATGTAGATTCAAGACTGAGATTATGCTGTAGGGCTTTACTTTTCACTTGTAGCAACTCATCATTTCATCAAATCATTTCCCAGACGCAAAACTTTCATAGTTCAGAAACAAGCAAACAAACAAAAAAAGGTGCACTTTATTATGGTGGAACTAAAAACTTGTAAGATGTGAAAGAAAAACTCATAGGACTGACATAGGATATAGAATATTCTCATCAAATCCCTCATGAGAGAGACTAGGAAGAATGATTCAGGTATAGGTTTTTAGTTTATCTTGTTATTGTTATTAGCTGTATAAAAATCCTCTTGGAATATAACAGAAGCTTACCATGGAGCTAAGAACCATTGTAATAACATTTCCTTTAAACTGATGAGTTTTCATAGAATTATGTTTTCCTTTTTTTTTTTTTTTTTTCATAATTGCCACAAAGTTCCATTTAATACATATACTTGTAACGTTTAGGTGGTAATTATTACATAAGCAAGATTAAATCATTTAATCTACTTACCAAATAGGATTTTTTGATCATGGAATTGATACAGTAAAGGACATTCCATGTGTTAAAAATAATAATTCCATGCATGAAGAATCAAACTTAATGTCTTAATGTGCAAGAGAGTCTCTTGCTCTCGTACAGCAAAGGTTCACAAGACAGATGAGGAGGCAGGACAGTGATCAATTATTAATCCTACTCTGTTTATTGAAGAAAACTAAAACATTCTCACCTAAATGGGTCATCTGACTTCTCATTCTAGATCATTTTTTCCCCCGACTTTTTCCTGAACTTTTCCATCAATGACTATTATACCCCATCTTTTCACTACACTGCAACTGAGAGATTGTTAATGGGTCTTAGCTACCTCAAGAATAGCAAATTTTCACATCCTTCAAGCCCTGCCTTTTCACCTGCCTATGCAAGTCTCCCTGTTTTGTGGCTTTCAATTCATTGTTCTCAGAAACTGCACGTGATGTCTCTTTAACTGCGTATTGTGCTGTTGGCTCACACTGATCACCACAAAACCATTTTTATCCTGTGCTCTTTTGTCATTTTTTTTTTTTCTGAAGTCATTAACTAGCAGTGATAGAATGACTATGGCATTTCATTTTAAGTGTCATTTTACAGAAAGCAGTGGCACATTAGTGTGTAAATGTGAAAAAGAAAAACCTGTTTCTGTTTCATCAGAAAACATATTGACAGACGTCACCAAGCAATATATGTTTATATTTGCAAACAGTATGCTAAATTATATATTATAACATTCTAACATATAAATATTAAAATTCCAAGGTGAAACTGAACCTGTTTAATGAAACAGTCATTTTTTTCCTCACTCTTGTATAACAAATACAGAAGGAAAAAAAAAAATCATTAGTTATTAAACAAATATTAATTTAAAATAATGAACTAAGTAGTACATAAGGATCACAGAATTGTAGGGGTTGTAAGGGACCTCTAGAGATCATCGAGTCCAACACCCCTGCCAAAGCAGGTTCTGCCTGGGTGGGGTGGCAGGTTCTGCCTGGGTGCCTGATGGGGCAGGGCTGCCCCCATCAGCTCAGGCTGCCCAGGGTCCCATCCAACCTGGTCTTGAGTGCCTCCAGGGATGGGGCACCGCAGCTTCTCTGGGCAGATGTGTCAGTGCATTGCCATCCTCTGAGTAAAGGATTTTGTCCTAACTTCTAATGTAAATGTCCTATCTTCTATGTTCCTTTGCAATGCAATGTCTATCACTGATAGTCTTTAGTTTTCATGTAGGGCCTATGGGCCTTTATAATGTAAGTGTTAAGTAATAATAAATTCTCAGCTATGAAAATAAAATTATAAGTCTTGTTTCACAAAACAGCTGTTATAGGGATAAAGATGAATTCTGTCTTTATAACGGACATCATGCTTTGAAGTAATTTCACTGTAAACTTTGTGGTGAAAGAGTGAATCAGATATACTTCATCAATTATGACACAGCCATGAGGTAAGAAAAAAAAAAATTTCTTAATATAATCATAGAATCACCAAGGTTGGTAGATTCACCAAGGTTGGAAAATACCTCCAAGATCTTCCAGTTCAACTGTCCACCCATCACCACTATTTTCCACTAAATCATGTTCCTCAGTACACATCTAAATGTTTCTTGAACACCTCCAGAGACTCCACCACCTCCCTGGGCAGCCCGTTCCAGCACCTGATCATTATTTTGGAGAATAAATATTTGCTAACAGAGGATGGAAAAGCTTACTCCCTTCCTGCTTCTATTGCTGACTCTAAAACAGTCCTTGTTTCTGTCATCTGAGGATACCAGTCCCCATACCTCCATCCCCATTCCTGTTGCAGGTATTCACCTTGCACACCTACAAATGCACACACACACAAAACATAAATATTTACATACACTCATGCACTATACGTCCCTCCAATAACTCATCTTCAACATCGAATCTGATCCTGGATCCTCTCATCTCCTAGTTTCTTCACACACAAAGTCATAAGTATGTAAGAAAAGGGTCTTGCTGGTAGGTGGATCAGACTTATGACCTTACCAGTAGCTGACCCTCAGACTCCATGATCTCCTCAGTAGCTGTCTTGGAGCTCCTTTGCCACACTAAGTAGAGAACTTGCTGACCAATTCAGACTCGATGGTCTCTTCATTATCTGGCCAGACTTGTTCTTTTCCAAACCAGCTCGTCCGGTAGTCCAGCTTGATATTCACCATTAGTCACACACTGGTTTTAACACCAACTCAACATGCAGGCTCACCAGCTATTTGATGCTAAGACTAGCTTTTAGGATAAGGCCTCTGCCAGCAACTGATGAAACAAACAAGCAAAAGCATTTCGTGTCTTGATGGTAGCTTATCCTGCAAAGTTTTCTACTCCTTTTTCTTATAGATTTCTCTTGGTGGCCCCGATGATAGTAGTGGTGAATATGCTGTTCACCATTACTAGTAAGAGACTAGTACACTGTTTACATGAGAGCAAATTTTGCTTATCACGACTTTATTATGAAATCTCACCATTTTGTGTTCATCTAGGCACAGTCCTATCGTTCAGACCCAAGAAGAAGAGAATTTTGAGCTGTTTTTCTCTCCATAATGTTTGCTTTCCTCTTTGGATGGAATCTGTAGAATCTGGCTGTGTTGGAAGGTGATTATGACAGTTTTTCAGTTGTTTTTGGATATAGTAGTGGCAAACTTTTTTAAAGATTTTCAATATGAGCATAAAGCATTATCTTAAATATCTTCCCATATCTGAAGGCCAAAGACATTTAGTCTAGCATTAATTTTTCTTCCATAGTTTGCCCCTTTGCTGTTTTCTTCCATTTTGTGATTGATATACCATACTGCCAGGGGAGTAGGAATTAAGAATCATCAGTTTCTTTTATCTTAAATCAGGTTTACTTTTGTTCTTTGTTTGACCATTCATAATCTCTGGTTCATTTTGAGAGGGAGAGAGGAAGCTAGACTGGACAGGTATGAGAGACAACAAACTGTGCTAACTATGTAGTCAGAAATATTTTTTTTCTTTTGAAGAAAACAGTTTATCATCTAGAAGTGTTTGGTTCTGCTCCATGGCTATACTGAACATCTAAATTTCTTATATCTTCTGAGAAAACTTGCAGGCAAATGAAATCTTAGATATAAACTTACCATTTGAATTGAATCTAAATTATTATAGATTATTTGCTGTTTTTCTGGAATAGCAGGTTATAAATTTTCAGTTTTCACTGATATAAAACAAAATTGTTTGTTAATAAGAACAATACACTAATGTTAACATTTTTTAAAACAAATAAAAGACTACTCTTCTTGGGTCTCTCCTTTCAATCATTTTATTCCATAAAATCTCAAAAAATACCCTAGCTAATGCTTTCATTTCTAGAGGGAGACAGAATGTAATGTTCTTCCTGCATTATGCATTCCACTTTCTGGCCGAATGTTGGTTTCATCTATCATCATCTGTTCTAATATCTTTTTACTCCCCTGTCATAGGGAATCCAAAGTCCCTTTATAAGCTGCTCAAAAATAAGATTGTTTTTGCTTGCAGAGAGGAGCACCCTCTCCTCCGCTATTTGTAAATTTCCATTCTTTTGGTGTTAATTGAAAAAAGATACTGCTTTTCTGTTATCTTTTCATTTGCTGAGACTGGAAAGAAGTAGAATTAACACTGCTTTCTCCTAAATAAATAAACATGACATAGGTAATATTTGTATCAAGGTGTTTGCATGAAATGTTAGTATCAAGTAACACCACTGAACTTTAAAAGGAAAAAAAAAAAGAAAAAAAAAGCTTTTTTTTTAGGTGACTGACTCATCTAAGGAGAGGAAAAGGGCAGCTGTGACTAAATTTTTTCTTTTGTTTGAGCTCTGCAATTTCTTCAAGTATTACCAAGGAGTACAAGAACTCACTGTTATTATCATGTGATATCTAACGTTGTGTTACGTCATTGAAAAACTGTTGAAGTCAATGAAAAGCTAAATACAAACATGAAACACAATAGTTTAGGTGCAGCTCTAAGTATTAATTCATTTTCTGTTCCCTTCCTGCTTCTAATATGGATTATCTACTGATGGATATTCTAGCTGTAATTTAAATATGATTTTCTGTTCACAGCATTGTAACTACTTTTGCCATCTGGAAGCATAACTTCCCTCTCTCTCCTCATTTAAAACAATGGCTTTGATCATTTGATCCAACAGTATGCAAGGAACAGAGTACTTAAGATTTGAAAATGAGAAATCTAAAAGCAGCTAAGCAGTGTGATTCTTTCAGTTTTATTTGGTCTTCAGATTAAATCACAACTGAGTCATAAATAAACCACTATTTTTTATTTATTTATTCATTCATTCATTTTTACTGCCTACAACAAAGTTGCTCTTTTCTTTTTCATGTTCCACATTCTGTTGAGGTATACCGCATTTTTTATGTGGCTACAGCTGTTGATCTGTGTGCATGGAGGTATCAAAATTCAAGTAGTATTAACAAGTAGATTGTCATGGTGATTGCTTTGGCTAATAGTGCATCTGATAAAAGACATAATAAAAGCGGAGAGACTGCAAAAATGACTGGGATTTTTTAAAAAGGCTTATTCAGCTTCAGATGGCTTTCTTTTCCTCATGACAAAGAATCTATGTACGTGCTTCTCTGATAAATCTGAAGATGTGGAGGGAGAGAAGCAAGAGAAAAGTAAGAAAAGTAAATGTGTTCATCTTTACCAAAAAAGCAACGCATGTTGCAAAATTTTCATAGCATGCCATATGTTTTTAATAATAATAAAACATGATATGAAAAAATCACATGACCTTTAGAAAATAGCTGCAGAATTTAGGAGATAAATGACACTTTTCTTGCCAATGCATGGTTGCTTGGCTTGTATTTCACAGTATTAATACACTTATTTTCAAAACAACTATTATACTGGAGTGGCTAACATAATTTTTCTTTGTTTTATGCTTTTTGAGCTTTCCCATCATAGAAAGATTCCCAGAATAATTCCACTGGGACAAGCAGATGAAATGCCTCACTGATCAAAGAGACAGTGAATTCATGGAACTCCATTCTAATAAGACTCAAGGCCTGATTAGAAAATGACTACAGAAGAAATATGACAAAGACAGAGGAATCACATGGAATGCCCATATATTAAAAGTTTGTGTAATGGAAATAACCAGTTCCCACACATTGTCATGAGGGAAGAAGAAGGGAAGAAAAGAGTAGTCTTTCCTAAGCAGAGAAAGTCTATACTTGAAGACAAAGACTATAAGCAGTTCTCAGACAATTTCCATATAAACATAGGATGGTTTTGATTAAAAATTTATTGCAAAAAACAAACAAACAAACAAACAAACAAACAAAAACACCTATATGGTAAGATCTGAAACAGTTATTACCATGAGCCGTTGTCATAGAATCCTGGAACATACTGCTAACATTTTGATACTTATACATACCTGATTTAGAGCTGTGTGTAGACTTTACTCCCAATTTTTAGCTTTGCTTATTTGTCTATTGAAACAAACCTCTGTTTACAACCTCATTTTTCATACTTCTGCATTTTTCCAGAAGCAGGACTTCTTGTGGATTCAGGCATTTGTGTTTTTTGTACTTGTTCACAACTGAACCACCTTAAGAGCACTGCATTAGACTGATTGCAACAATTCTTTTTTTTTTTTGAGTATATCTTGTGTTCATAACATCTGCTACACTGTATAGTTTAAAGTACCCATCCATTCAAAGTTTTTTTTTCTGTCAGAATTTTTTTTGTTGTTTCTATTTTGCCAGGAAAAAACAAACAAACAAACAAACAAACAAACAAAACAAACACAACTATTTCCCAATAGGGTTGATAGTTTTTGAAAAACTAAAATTAACCCCTTTATGGTTATGCACTGTGGGGTTTGGCCTATCACTGTTCTCCTGCAGAATGAAGTATATAATACAAAAATACAGAGTGTGAATATTTCTGGATCAAAATAAAGACAGGGAAATCCTTTACCAGCTATTGTCATGAGCTTCAACATTTAGAATTTCATTTAATTTACTTTTAATGAACACAAACCATTAAATACTAATTTATTTATTTGGGAAAAAAATAAGACAAATCTATAGGTACTAATAGAAAACACCTGTCATCCCCACTTCCTAGTTTCTGCTCTCTTGTTCCTCTTTCTGCTCTCTCAGTCCCTTCAGGGATGTTACCAGCTTTGCCATGGAGCAAAACCCACTCCTCTGGCATTGTACTCTCATTCATTTTCCCCATCTCATTTAATGTTTTGCACTTTCTCAAACAGATGTTTCCAAAAAATGCCAGCTGGAACCAAATGGTAACAGCTGTGTCCAGCATAGAGCAGCCCTGGCCTTACTTTACAGAAGCTGTCACTACTAACATAATGTCACATTTACCTAACGCATCTTGTTACAGAATCCCATTCAGGAGCATCCACGCCTGATAAAAATGTGTATTTAATTCCATCATACTCTTCAGGAAGAGAGAAACAAATGAGCGAGAGAATTATTTAGTTATTTATTTATTCTGATTGAACTATATAATACATATGAAGGGGCAGATTCGTTTAAAAGCCAGAGAAAATAAGAAATAAATAAATAAATAAAAATTAAAAAACAGATAAAGGAGGCTAAATAACAGGACAATAATGAAAAAAAGCACCTGTTTCCAGTTAATCAAAATTTAATCAATCAGCACTAGATATTTTTTTCTTAATCAGATACTGCTATATGTATTCTAAAATGTTACAAATACCTATATTCTTTTAGCACAAGAAAAAAAAATAAGAAAAAAAAATATTGTTACACTGTGTTCACTATATATTATATATGTTTGTTCAATGTATCTCAAGTCTAGGTGTAATAAAAATAACCCCCACGACTGGCCAAAATAATCACTGTTTTCTCAGCTATAATAATGTTTTCTTTAGAAAATTAGCGCCTATTGCTATGTGATTCTTATACCAAACCAGATGTTGATTTTTTGTCGAATTCCAATGTATGTGTGGTCCTATTTCAGTTTTTGTTGTTGTTGATTTTGTTATGTTTTGTTTTTTAGGAAATAAAAGAGATTGTACTTATGTTGCAGATGACAAAAAAAAAAACAACTTACACCTACATACAAATAAGGAAGTCAGAATAACATTTTAGCTTTTTACATTTTTTTATTCACTTCTTTCTCATTTGTGTATGTTATACACAACACAATTTACTCAATTAGAAGCAAATTTTGGATGTGTAACTACTTTAACATTCACACAGATCACTGAATCTTCAAGTGCTTCATTATCAAAAAATCAAGGATTATTTGTTTAATTGATTTGGAAACGTTTACTCAGATGGTTCCAAAAGTATTTATCTGAAGGAAGTAAATACTAGGCTTCCCTATTATAAGCTGGAAGATAAACTTATTTTATATTTGCTTACCAGGGATTTGTGCAGTTACTGAAATTTATGAAAACAAATCCCTCTCCATAAAAACATTACATTGTACCTTCAGTTTTGAATGTGGAAAACTGTTATGTTTGGTGAACTCCAATCTGAGTAGGAAGTTTTTTTCTATGCTATGTTTTGCTACAACAGTAAAACAATGCCATTAGTTTCATAAAGTAACTCATGACTGTGTCTTTCAGTCACTGTACCTGAGAAAATGTTATTATCACATTTTAAGGAAAAAGATTTTGTAGGAATTGCAAAAAGAGGACAACACCTTTAACTGCAGAATAAAAATGTGCACTGGTTTCAATAGGAGCTGTGGGTATCAACTTTCTTGAAGAGTGATGACAGTGACACCACTAGCAAAAGAGGGAAGTGAATCCCAGTATCGAGATCCCAGATCTAGATTAAGGTTATTCTGAGAGGCAAATACTTAATTAGTAAACATCAGACTGACATCTTACTCCAGACCCAAGGTGTCCTATTGATTGTCTGGCTTCAAACCTAGGGAAAAAGACAAACATGGCTTTCTTGAGAGAGGTAGCTTAGGACACTGTTTGTATGGTGTAGCCATTCTGACAAGGCTGTGTCTTATGTAAGCCTTGTCATGCAAATTGCATGTGGTTCAATGCAACAGAACCTATGTATCTGCTTGTAGTCAGTGCTTTTAAGAAAATTCAAATGCGTAAAAGTTTTATTATTTGAACATGGCCACTGCATTCACACTTTTTTTTGTAAAAGTACTTTGCTTGCAAAATTTCTTGAGGTTCTCTTCTCAAGGAATATATATTATGTCATTTGCAGTCATGCATAAAAAAACAAGCAAACAAACAGAAATCAATTTATTACTGCATATTTTCTTTCCAGACTTCTAAATGTAAAACTTCAGTGATTTCTCAGATTAATCCACATTCACTTTGTTCTTAGATCAGCCACTGGATTCCAGAGTGATTAGCTAAGGGCAAGATCCATAAATGGCTTTGATTACCGCAATTATTCTTTAAAAAACAAAGTCAAAGAGTATGTCTCAGAGTTCTAGAAATGCTCAACTTCTCTAAGGTACTTAAAATGTTACCGATAGATATGTGCACAGCTACTCAATCTCCATGGTGCTGAACAATTTAACATCTTTCTCAGATCGCACACACATAATCAGGGAACTTGTCAGCTACCTGGTGGATACTTTCATAGTCTGTCCATAGGAACATGGTTTTTTAGTTTGTTTCATTTTTGGAAAAAGATAAAATAAAATACTGAAATAAATAAATATCTTGCATGAAGAAACATTGGTCTCAATCTGAATGATGTTCAGAGATAGTATATAAGCAAGACTTTAAAAACAATTAATTCACCTTGATTATGCCAAATGAAAACATAGATTTTACTACCTACTGCAAATATCAGATAAGTGCAAACCTGAACCAGAATTTTTACACAACTCTGAATGCTGTCTTACTGCACAGCTGAGACAATTTATTCCCCGTTTCTGTGAGGTTTTTTTTGTTTTGTTTTGTTTTGTTTTTTTCCCAGTTTCTTTCATAATCATAAGGATATAGTCACTAGCTGTGAATTTTGAATTGACAGAGGCACATTCCTCCAAATCATTACTAAATTCTCTAGCAAACAGAGTGTCAGTCATACTCTTTTCCATGTGCCCACTGTTGATTTCACTCACAGCTTGCTGGGTTCTCTAAATCTCATTTTCAGTGTTTGGCCTTTTTTAAAGTGTCATTAAGACTGTGTGGATTTCTTACCCTGATTTTTTGTGCAATATCAGATTTCCTTATGTTACTGTAGTTAAGCAAAGATATCTGATCTCCTGAATAATTAGACTTGTTTGGAAGGTAAATGGATTGCACTGAATTCAGAAATTGTCAAGATGATAACAGAATGAATTAAAGAGGTGGTAAAATTAAAGAGAAAAGCATAAATCCAATTGTTTACTTAGTGCCTCTTAAATTCAATAAGATTATAGAACAGATGTGGTTTTGTGGAAATAGATGATTGGTTTTGTGGAAATAATTTGTCTACTGTAAAGTGGTATTTCCTCTGTAAGGACAGAAAACACTTGTGTGCCGGCTTATATTTTTAGTTACAGGATGCATCTAGGACGACGAATGTTCCACTTGTGGCTTTCAACACAATATGATATTCATCTACATTGCTATGCTGGCTGTAAAAGTCAGAATATTTTTTTCTCTTTTAGAATTACTCAGGATGGAAAAGACCTCAAAGATCATCGAGTCCAACCTCAGCCTAACCATAGTACCCTAAGTCTAACAACCCTCTACTAAATCCTGACTCTGAGCATTGCATCCAAATGGCTCTTAAACACACCCAGGGATGGTGACTCGACCACATGCCTGGGGAGCCTATTCCAGTGTTTAACTACCCTTTATGTAAAAAAGTGTTTCTTAACATCCAACCTAAACTTACCTTGGTGCAACTTGAGGCCATCAAGACCAGTGAGAAGAAACTTGCCTCGCTATCATTATAAGCACATTTCAGATACTGGAAGAGAGCAATAACATCTCCCCTCAGTCTCCTTTTCCCCAGACTAAATAGCCCCAGCTCCCTCAGCCTGTCCTCATAGGTCTGATTTTCCAAGCCCTTCACAAGCCTTGTTGCCCTTCTCTGGACCTGCTCCAGTACCTCCATGTCCTTTTTGTTCTGAGGTGCCCAAAAATGAACACAGTACTTGAGGTGAGGCCTCACCAATGCCGAGTAACTTTTTTAATGTGAATTGTCCTATTACAATTATACAATGAATTAGAGAAAATAAACATATTTTTTCATTATATACAGTGACTCCTTCCTGCAAATCTCAATTCAATAACTACTTGTTGCACTAGAAATAATTTGGATTTGTCTATGAAGGTTAGTGAAACCCCTGAAATTGTAGACTTCAGTGATAAGCATTCTCAAAAATTATTTTTTTAAAGTGTTCCCACTATTTTAGTTGGAAAGGTGGTCTAGAATACAAGGAATGCAGGAATACAAGAACCAGAAAACAACAGGAATGGAAGTCATTTCACAAAGAAAACACCTAACTATGTGTGCCCTGGTGGTGCAGTGGTAGGAACGCCGCCTTGTAACACTGGGGCCCGGGGTTCGAATCCCCCCCTGTGGCGCAAGTGGTACAAGTGCCGCTCTGCTACACAGAGGCTCGAATCCCGGGGGTTGGACTCGATGATCTCTAAGGTCCCTTCCAACCCGCATGAGACTATGATACTATGATAACTACTGCAAAGACAATAGTTAACTAGATAGACTGATATATCTGCTTTTGTTTTTCTCTGAATTAATACTAAATCAAATCATTCATACTTGAATCCTAGTGCAAATTACAAATTCACACCTTATATATTCCAAAATGATGAGAATTATCTCTCCCCTCTGTTTTCTCTTTCTACTCCTCTTCTATTATCCAAAGCAAACAAAAGAGACATGAAATGCCTGCTTTATATCAGGAATTGGACAAACTGTAATTCATACAATGTAGTAGGAACTGTCATTCATCATTACCGTCTTAAAGATAAATGTAGCTTGTTACTTAGAGCAACCTTGTGAAGATGACTCCAGCTTGCAGGAAAAAAGAATATTCAGCAATCTTGACTGAATATAATAGTCTAAGAATTCAGGAAGAAGTAGAACACCGGTTACCTTGTTTCAAAAATAACTCTAAGGCAGATTTCAACTACCATTCTTAATGTCTTTTAGAGTCTCTTGAGCTATTTTAAGGAAAGGAAATCTGTAGTCAGTACTTTTTTAGTACCTTTACCATGTACTGCTTCATCAAAGCGGGAAAATAAATTTTTTAATAACATATAAGCATGGAGGTATACTTAAGAGAGCATTCCTTAAATTAGAAAGATCATCTCTATACATGTGTAAATTGTGCACTTAGTCTCTGACTCATAATGTTGCCAGTTCACAGGTTTTGGGACATTTGTGTTGGTGACATAATTTGATATGTTATGCCATTTTGTGTAATGCCAGTTTGGGAGAATTAAAGGAGTATATTACATGTTCTGAATATCTCTGCTTGCCATCAAAGAGAAGGTCTAGAAGAAGGCTTAGATTTCCAAGAGTTACTCCATTTTTAATTAGCCAAATATATTTTTCTGACCACATATTTTTTGTTTAAAGCCTCACCTTCTCTGAAATTTATTTGTTCACTTAGAATAGTGTCTGGCTTATGCACAGAGGTGCAAGATGCATCACCAGTTTCTCTCTAATTTGGTCTCTTCTCTTTCTACCACTAAGTTCAGACAGAATAGTCCTCTCGATTTTAATTCATACAAAATAGTAGTTAATCAGCATGAATTTGAAATCTCCAGTCTGCATGTGAGTCTCTAATCTGTGTGCAAGGAGTTCTGCTGCACACCATTTATATACCCTGCAATGGAACTACAGCTTATATACACAACTTGTATATAAAACATTACTGTATAGACTAAAAGCAGTGAATTAGGGATTAAAAAAAAAAAAAAAAAAAAGCCTCTAGTTAAGAAAGCTTCTATCTCTCCAATCCTTTGAAAATTAGCATTGTAATATCCTCACTTTTATTGCTATTATTAACACTATAAAAATGTTCTTAAAGAAACCTTTTCAGTGAAGTAGTAGCTGGTTTGTGTGGGCTAAACTGAACCAAGTTAAATGTCATTTCTCTTATTGCCACTGAACTGAAACAGTTAAATCATTCAGTAAGATATATATATATCTTATAGTAATAAGATATATATTCTTTTGCATGTTTTCATTTAATCTATTTCAATACAGCATTATTAATGCCAACTCTGAATATTGTTCAATAAAATAGCTACTAATTAGACTGTTAGCTCTATTTGGAAGATGATTTAGCCTAAGCGTAAGGAAACTTTTTCTGTATATCCAATCAGAATCTCTCCTCTTCTAGTTTGAAACCATTTCCTATTGTCATAACAGATGTTTCTTAAAAGTTTGTCCCCTATCTTCTCATAGATACTGAAAGGACACCATCAGGTCTCCCCGAAACCTTCTCTTCTCCAGACTGAACTGCCCCAGTTTTCCCCTCCAAGTAGGGGAAGTGTTCAATCCCTTGGATCATTTTTGTGGCCCTCTGGATGTGTTCAGACAGGTGTACATCTCACACAAGATCTTTCCAGTGCAGAGTAGAGGGGTCACCTCACTCAACCTGCTGGCTGCAGTTCTTTAGATGCAGTGCAGGATATGGTTTCTGGGCTGCAAGGATGTGTTGCTGATTTGTGTCCACCTTGCCATTCACCAGTACCCCCAAGCACTTTTCAGCTCGGCTGTGCTCTGTCCTTACAACCCCCCACTTGTACTGATAGTGTGGACTGCTGCTTAGTAGAACTTCATGTGGTTCTCATGGGCCCACTGCTTGAGTCTGTCTAGGTCACTCTGAATGGCATCTCATCCCTTGGGCATACTAATCACTCCATATAGTCTCTTGCCTTCCTCTCCTGACTTTCTGTACCTGGGGATGGAGATCTCTTGTGCCCTGGGGAAAGCTTCCTTAAAGATCTGCCAGCTCTGCTCTGCTCCCTTGTGTGTGAAGAGAGATTTCCAGGGGGGTTTGTTGTTTAACTCCCTGAAGAGCTGGAATTTGACTTTCCTAAAATTAAGCTTCCTGATTTTACTCTTTCTCTGTTCAACTGTCCTCAAGAATGTAACCTCCACCACCACATAGTCACTGCAGCCCAAGCAACCTCCAGTCCTTATCAGTTCACGTGCTCTGGTGAGAAACAGGTCCAACACTGCATGCCCTTCTGATAGGACTATTCTCTGACTCACTGTGTTATCCCTGTTGCATTCCAAGACATCCCCTACAGCTCAATATGTCCCTTCTGAACAGCTTGTAGTTGTCAGTAGCCACATTCCAACTGTAGGAATCATCCCACCATATCTCAGTCATGGCAACTACACCATAGTCTTTGAGTAGCATAGTGGCTTCCAAGTTTTTCCATGTCCTGTTTGTTTCCTAAACTGTGTGAGCTGGTGTAAAGGGACTCCAGCTGGTCATGTCACCTTCTTGGAGGACAAATCGTTTATTCTAATGAAGTATTTATCTTTTGTCTCCCTGTTGCTTTCACCATCATTGGATTTCAAGTGTGCAGCAGGTTGATGGTCCCCAGTAGCACCTTTTCTCCCAAACACAGTTATGCTATCCCACACTTTGTTGTGGGTAGGCTCACTATCATCCCCTTCTCCCTTCAAATCTAAGTGCTGTCAGTTGAACCCAGACAACTCCAAGGCCAGAATTCTTTTCCCCCTTTGACCCAGATGGACTGCAACTGTTGCTAACAGGCCTGGTGCTGAATTAACTGCCCTGCGATTAAAAAAAAAAAAAAAAAAAAAAAAAGCAACACAACATTCCTCCGATGGCACTGGCCTCTCAGTGGCATGTTGATTAGGTGCACCTTTCTGATCCTGCCAGTATCTTTTCTAATAAAGTATAAATAACTTCTGCAAGTTTAAAGGATGAATTGAGGTCAGTTAAAATTAACCTTCTCTTAAGATACTGTATTGATTTTTTTATTAAAACATTTAAAATTCCCAACTTCATTAACATTAAAAATGTATCAGTGTAAGATCACCTTCAGGCTTGAAAAGGTCAATTAAAGTTACTTTTTATATACTTGTTTTTTGTTTGTTTGTTTGTTTTCCTGGAAATATTTATTAATTGTGTATTTGCAGTGAAAGAAGAAAATGATTCTCCCTTTCCTACACAGTCTGAAGATAGTTAGCTAAGAAAAAGATGCTCTCTCTCTTTTGAGCAATTCCACATTAGACGTATTTCCTCCTGTACGCTTTGTAAGCACAGTTTACCAGAGCCTGCCAGCTACTCTGGGGAGAGTGGGAGCAGGTAAGGGAAAATGTGCTGGATACTGGAACATAGTGATCAGCACCTTGCAGGGTGTTGCCCCTGCACATCTGCCAAATCAGTACTCAGGGTTTGTAGTCATGACAATAAGAATTATTCTAAACTGTTAACTGCTCATCCGTCATTTCTGTTCTTCAATGAAGAACTCAGATATGTGTTTAGTATTGCAAAATACTGTCTACTCCAGTAACCAGATACTCTTTCACACCCATTATTTCAGATTGCTTGTTAAACAACAGGAAATGGGGTGCCCTGTAACTAATGGAATTAAGCGTGCTTTCAGTGGAGGGTTTTTCTTTTCCTTAAGGCAATAATGATTATATTAGGAGTCACAACATTAAGTGAACCTTAGCAGCTGTGAGAGAGATGGCAAGATTGACAAAGCTAACTTAAAGGGCCATTTATGCAAATTTTAATTTCTAAGATTAGGAGCAATAAGAAGTTTCAAAATACAGAGTTTTAGATAGGCTGAGAACCAGTTTCAACAAAGAATTTCCTGCATAAAAATCTCAGTACTTGAATGTCTTTGCATTATTCATACAAACTCCTGTCTGTACTTGTTTGCTGCTTTTCACTTCTTCATCTTGGCTGATAAAAGTGTTGATGACACTTGAAATGGCTATGACAACAAAAATAAGATGTCCCATTTTCAGCCTCGTTTTCAAAAACATCACAGGAAGCAAGTTCAGGCTAACTGAAAGATCTTTTTAGGTCAGCTCTGGTTATTCTGGGACAGCCAAATTGATAAAATATAAATTTTTGAATGAGTTCCTGATGTTGCAGGTTATTAGTTTTATAACTTTCAAAGTTGTGCTGCATTTTATATTTATAGTAACTTTTCCAAGTCTGAGTTGTAGAAGCCATCCTGGGGAAAATGAATGTTTAAATATTTTGCTTGATCATCTGGCTATGTAATTACTGTTAAAATTTATACTGCACTTGCTATGAAGCACTTCATGGAAACCCTGCTTTTGTATTTCATTTGAGGTTGTGAAATTTAGAGAGTAGTTCAATACCTTTGGAGTCCTTCCTGCAGTGGACAATACCTGTTTTCCAAGAAAGCCTACTGTCCTAGAGAGCAACCAGTATGCTGTTTACTTTTAACTGGGAAAGAAAGGGACATAGATTCCCCCTCCAGTGTTTAGTACGTTATCTATTCAGGATATGAAAAGACAAACAATGATAATGAAAATTATCTATACTAGTTAGAGCCTCACTTCAAACAAACTATATTGACATCAGTGATGGGCTTCACATAGAATTAATTTTCCCTTTTTCTTCTGTGTTAAATTTATGAAAGCCTCTAGGAGTTCTTCAGGCTTTAAAAAGGCACAATTTCTACTCATCTTATATTTGGAATTGACAGAATAAAAATTTTCACCTGTAAATAAGGTGAATAAAGGCTGTTTTCATTCTTAGGTAAACAGTGAGAGAGAATATGAAATAAAAACATATTTCTGCAAGTTGATTCTGTTTGGTTAGGGAAGATATAAGAAAACATAAGTACAGCGCTTTTGAATTTAGAGAAGAAAACAAAGATAATTGATTAATTTCTCTCTAGGTTTTTCTTATGACTGACATTGAATTAACTTTTGTATTTGTTCCTATATTTTTTTATTTGCTATAACTATTTTGTTGTCTCTATTCATGTGCAAATGTTTCTTAATATTTCTATCATGGATATCTTAAGTGAAAAGACTGAGATCATCTTTATAAATCTCATAGATATTAAGCTTTTCATATCTATTTCAGTTTAAATTATCATAAATGGTTACAGATACATTGACTAATGTAAATCTAGTTCTGGATCACACATGTGCTGAAAACTTTGTGAGCCAGAGGTAAAAAAAGAAAAAGAGAGAGAGAGAGAGAGAATGAGAGAAGAGAAAAAGGAAGAAACAAAAATGAGAGAAAGAAAGAAAAAGAAAATTAGACCAAGTCATAAATGTAATAGAAATAACATTTCCAGCTAGGGAAGAATTTAACTCTATGTAAATATTTCATTAAATTGATTTTCTCCTTCTATAAGATGAAAACAAATCAAATTTAGACAGTTAATTATAACTTTATTTGTATTTTAGTAATAATATTAATAATAATAAAATTTAATTTTACCCAAGTATCTTCAAAACAGGAAGAATTGAATCATGGAATGACTTGGATTGGGAGGGATCCCATGGATGATCAAGTTCCAACCCCCTGCCACAGACAGGGCCACAGACCTCCAGATCTGGTAATAGATCTGGCTGCCAGAGGCCTCATCCAACCTGGTTTTGAACATCTTCAGGGATGGGGCATCCACAGCCTCTCTGGGCAGCCCTTTCCAGCACCTCATCATTCTTTCTGTGAAGAGCCTCCAGCTGACATCCAATATAATTCTCTCCACCTCCCTCTCCTCAGGGGAGGTGCTCCAGCCCTCTGATTATCTTTGTGGCCCTCTTCTGGACCCTCTTCAGCAGCTCCTTGCCTTTTCTGCACTGGAGGCCCCAGACCTGGAGACAGTACTCCAGATGGGGCCTCACAAGGGCAGAGCAGAGAGGGACAATCACCTCCCTGTCACTGCTGGCCACACTTCTTCTGATGGAGCCCAGGACACCATTGGCCTTCTGAGCTGCAAGAGCACACTGCTGGCTCATGTTTAGAAGTTTTTCATCCACCATGACCCCCAGGTTCTTCTCTGTAGAGCTACTCTCAAGGAATTCTTAAACATATATATATACATGAATACATAAAAAACTGTTAATGTGTTTTTCATCAATTCTATTTTAAACGATTATGGTTACTCTAAATCTCAATTTCCCATTCTTTAAAACCAATGGATCATAAGAAATGCACACTAACAATGTGCAATGACTGCTACTTGTGTTGATTTTTCTGTTTGTTTTTTTGTTTTTTGTTTGTTTGTTTGTGTGTGTGTGTGTACCTTTTTACATACATATAATTTTCTGCCTATCTGTATACACTTGGGGATTTTTACTACACAGTGTTTCTAAATCTGGAGTCCTGCTAATTTTGATGTTAATTCTGATAACTTTAACCATTTCCTTCCCACTTCAGAAGTTCACAGTAAATAAAATTACTAAGTTTCATGGTGGGAGCCTTTTGCCCTACATACAGACCTTTCCAAATCCAGCCATAAGACTCCACAATGACAGATATCCAGTACTAGTGCTAGAGAGTTATTAAATTATATATTGCTTTAATTATGCTTTCATATTTTCATCTGAAAAAGCTGTCAATATCATGAAGGATTCAGCTCAGTACTTCATACTGTCTCTATTTCTGTATTCCTTAATAGCCCTAATCTGATGCTACTCGTTAGACTATTTTTTCACAGCCTTTACAAGACTCATAGAAAATGATTTATACTTGTTAGAAAGATTAAATCTTTACATATTCTTCAATTGTGTTACTTCTTTATTTAAGTTCTGAAGAGGTCTAACTGAATTAGGAATACTTAAGTTCTTTGTTTATTATTTTTACTTTTAAGCAAAAAAAAAAAAAATCAATCAATGTTTTTATTTTCCTTCAATAACATTTTCTACAGATAATATTTATTGAAAAAATCTTCTTCCTCATTTCTTTCTTGAACTTGGAGTGGAAAGCCATTCCTCAGGGGCTGCATGTTGGGAAACCAAACTTGTTAATTGCCAGTGTTTTGAGGTATCCTGAAATAAAGCATTGATGAGAGATGATGAGTAGTTGATGCACATGTTTAGCTTTTTCAGTGATTCTGGTTGCCTGGAAACCAGAAAAAGGCATATGTCAGAGAAGAGTTCAAATGAAACAGTTGACATCAATCTCAGCAGGGAAAGGAAAGGGAAAACCAATGATTATCTCACCCAGATTGATATATACAGAAATCCTGTCATGTTTTCATCTTGTTGAATGTCTGATCTCATTAGAAAACTTTATTTATCACAACATTTGTGGTAGTTATTAATTAAGACCAGAATTTGCATCTTTTAAAAGATGATTTAAAGTGTTTGTAGAAGTTGTTTAATGCCCTTGCTCTGTTTCACGTATTGGCTCATATGAACCTGAGGGAAGCTATTTAATATACATATTTTTCTCAGTTTGGGTAGTTTGTTAAGAGGAAACAGGACAGGTGAAATCAGACTTTCATTTAATGTAAATATGTGTTAGCAAATTTATTAAATATTTAAATACATGTAAAACAATTCATATACTGATTTAAAATATACATATCTATTCTAGCTATATTTATATGAGACTAATCTGAAATCAGTATTGAATCATTAGATAACCAGCTGAAAACAATGAACCAGAATCTTAGTTTAATGCCAAGAAGATTTTTTAGCCAGGAAAAGTCTGGAACTGCAAATAAAAAATAGCATAGGAGTAGGTGTGTGAGTAAAGCTGATGAGTTTCCACATTAAATTTGTGTAACTGTATACCTTAAAATAATGATATTGTGAGTGAATAATTTGTAAGATGGATACATGTTTTCCTGGGTTAGAGCTTCGTCTCTAAATCTTAGAGGGTAGCTTATTAGTGGTCGTGTTCTTCAGCTTGAACCAGAAATGTTTTACTGTACCACTTAATTTTAAGTTTGCAGTTTTAATGAAACTCCACAGATGTGTGGTTTTTTATCATGCAGTATGTATGTTGATTGAGCAAAACAGCAGCAGAAAGGAAGAGAGTGAAACACAATTAGATGCAGTTGACAATGACATATTGAAGCATTAAAATTTAGTTATGCATGTTTCTGAAAATTTTAGCACTGCCAAGTAACAAAAATGTCAGTGCCCAGATTTCCCTGAAAGAGTTTTAAAGATGTATAAAAATCCTTTCATTTCCTCAACCTGCCAGATGTAAAGTGTCCTGGTAGCTGCATATGTGCATACAATTGTAAAAAGCAAAATTAAACTTTTACTTATTAATTGCTCCATTTACTGTCATAAAGTATTGCCATTTTTTAGTGTAGTCTTTATTAAGGCATAGCATTTTTGTAGCAGTGTTCTGGCAGTAAAAGTGAGTTTTAAGCATCTCCAACAGTCACTATATACTCTTTTGTGCTTCGTATTACATTTGTCAAGTAGATACAAGTGGAAGCTGGCAGGTTATTGCACAATTGGTTTTTTAAAAAAATCGTTTTTCAGATCTTTTTTAAGTATCCAAAGACGAGCTCTTGACAGGAGAGATCTAAGGCTTAAGTTATGTCTTTCTAATAGATACATTTCCATTTCTTAAAGATTTCAGGGAATTTTGCATCCAGTTTATTTATAATGTTAAGGCTGTGAATAAAATGCAAGATGTGCTTGTCCTACTTCATTCCAGCACAACTCTGTACTCTGTGTTACAGCAGATAAAAGGTGCAATGATCTTGAAACGGCTCCAAAAAAACTGAGTCTAAACAAACAGCGTACTTTTTTGAAGATAATAATTGCAACTGAATCCTCCATGTATGCACATTCTGTGAGATACCTTGCAGCATGGAAGGCAAGTTTCATAAACCTGTAGTGGGCAAACTGGACAAATCATTCCAGTATATATATAAAGGCACACAGCCTGCTTCCCCTGGGAATTGTGCAGGCAACTTACTGAGCACCGGGGTTTGAACCTTCTTGGAGAGGAGAAATCCAAAGACACCAATGGAGATTAAAATTGTCCAATCTTCCTTTTTCTGCAGTGGCATCCTTTTGCTCTCTGGTCTTGGGAGGTTCCACTACATTCTTTCTGGATGTGCTCAGCATGTCTAGTGGCACAAAAGACTACTGACTGTCTCCCATTTCTTCCTCAAGTGTTGGACTCAATGGTCCTTATGAGTCTCTTTCAAATTAAATGATCCTATGATTCTACTGGTCTGTGATTTTTTCACATGGAGCTAATATTTAAAAAACGTTTCACATTGTGGTCAAACACAACTTTGCACATGAGGTGAAAGGTGTGTCAACAATAAATATATAGATGATTTTTTATAGCCTCTATTACTGTTTCTGTATTGGGAACAAAGTTCACAGCATCAGGCTGGACATTAAATCAAACAAACAAACACATAAAATGGCACCCACTGTCATTCGTCAATAATAACTGAATGTTCATTGAGACTGAGCAGTGGATGTGAGCACAGTGAGATGGTAGGTGGTGCATTTCAGCAGTGGCAGGAGTGATGTGAAAGACTAGCTCGGTACCAGACAGTCATGCAGAGAGCAGTATGAAGGCTTTTGTTTGTTGACCATGAAAGCGCATAGCTACTGGTAGTGACTATTTTGAAAAAAAAAATTATAGCTGATAAGTAGCTCTATCAAATATTGTTATTGTGTTCTTTGTATTTCTCCTATTGGCTGACAACCTATTTACATGCACACATGTACACGCTGACAGCCACATATAGTATATTTACATTATTTATGTATATGGTATTTACATAATTAACCATTCTATAATTATCACCTCAAGTGATAGATTGTCTTTTTTTTCCCCCTGTATTAAAAATAAAATAATAATAATAATAATAATAAATAAATAAATAAATAAAATTGTACTAGTCACTTAATTACTGTTTTAGCATAAAAAACATCATTAAAAAATATTACATTAATAATTAAGTTCTAGCTTTTGTGTGACCTGATAGACATGACATATGATGTCTCTTAGCTTGTTACACCATATGCCCCTGCATTTTTATGTTATTCTACCACTGAAGTGTCCCAAGTTGTAAGAAACTCTGAACTCCTTCAAAGTGTATTGAAAAGAGCAATTCCAAAACTATCTGCATCCAATCATGTTATACAGTAATGACACAGTTGACTCTTTTATTTTTAGTATATTTTAAAAATGTATGCTTATGGTTGTTTTTTATTTTTAATGATCAAAGTGGAAAGTGAGCAGAATAGGCTTCAGTTACATATAATACCAGCATAGCTGCATAGCTGAGGATACTATGAACTTACTGTCATTACTGGTAGGTTTCCCATTTGATTTACTAAATATAAAATGTAAGAGAAACCACCTGTAATGCGAAGCCTACATTTAAATGTGATATTTTGAATGCAAATAGATCTCCCACTCCTTCTGCACGCCCCACAGATTGTTACACTTAACCCTTATTTTTCTTAACTTGTCTTATATGCTAGAAACAAAATATTTGATTTATTATTTACATATTTCTAGAAATTAATGAAATGGTTGGACAAGGCCTAATTCTTTAACTTTGGAAATGTTGTGGATTTGATGTCTTGTAATTCATGTACTACATATGTTATTGATGAAAAGATTTTATAAATAGAGCTTATAAGGGAAAATTTAAATTTCATTCTGAGAACCTTATAAGTAATATTTGAAAACTACTTGTAAGACCAGTTAGCAGATGGTTTAAAATCCATTACCTGCAGATGGCATGAAAATATTATTCAACTCATTTTTGAAACTCTAAAGTAGACTGTTCTTTCATGTTGTAGTCATTTATAGGAAAAGACAGTGTATATGCTCAGATTAGTGACAGAAAATAAAACTTGCATCTCAGCGATAGTATTTTGTTGTTGCTGTTCTGGTAATAAAGTCCTCTTTTAAGCAACATGCCATGAAAATAACACTAATTCAGTTTTCTTTCAAAAATTTTAAAAAACAAAGGGGAAAATTTTCTTCACAAAAGAAACTATAGCATTGTGTAACTCAAAAAGACTTAAAAACAGCATATGAGGGTCTTGTTTTCAGAGGGAATACCTGGATCAAATGGTGTGGTGATCTAATTGCCAGAGGGTTGAAATATACAGTAAATGGGTATGTAACCAGAGGGAATCCTAGAGAAATCGTGTCTTAAGAGAAAGTCTACTTATTGCCACAGATATTAAATTACAAAAATACTTAGTTAAACCTGGCATTGTAAAATTCATCTAAGTCCAAGACTATAATCTTTAAAACACCTATCTAGCTTTTAGTTGCCTAAGACTTTTCTACTAAATTCTCTGTATACTTATGGATGTATCCTTTGTTTATGTACAGAAAGTCTGTCCAGAAATCACTGAACACAGTGGCACTTGTTCTGTGCTGACCTTTGTTTCCAGAGTAGATGCACATTCTCGTTTCTCATGCATCCAAAGGGATACAGTGATAAATGAGATAGATGTAAGGCACTGCTCTTGGACTTTATCCAGTCAATGTGAAATTGCTGTGCTGCTCCATCATTTGAGAGAACCAAGTTTTATGCCTTCTACCTGTGAGGTGATTCCCTTCCACCTTTCTTAAAGCTATGCCCTACCACTTTGTCTGTTGCTGGACCAGGTGATTATGCATGTGTATTGAGCACTCACCACTTTTACCTCCACTCTGGCTAATAAAATATGTATTAATAGTAACAGTAATAACACAGTTTCACTGGCCCAGACAAGGTAGGGTGGAGATGTTTCTGTAATTTGGCAGTTAGAGCACAGAAATGAAAGGATCATTATGATCTGTGCAGCAAGGCTTTCTTGAATGTTCTACAAACCTCAGAGGACAGGTGGGAAACTGCATAGATAAAAGACAAGTCCTATTCCAAAAGAGGATTTGCAGACCACTGGGTGTTTTGTTTTTTGTGCTTCGCTGTCTTGTATTCACTCATTATTTTACAGTGTTTGGACAACAGGAATTGATTTGATTGCATGTTTATGGGGATTGTTTGAGACTTTTTTGTTGTTGATTTTTGTTTGTTTTTTTCTTTCTTTTTTGGTTATTTGTTTTGTTAATTTCATTTTTAATTGAAACTGTCACAGAATTATTTACTTTAGCTTCTGTGTGTCTCATGAAAACAGTTTGAATAAGTAAATGGGTACACATATTTAGAAAGAATTCTGCATCTTCAGCATGTTTGCAGCACCACAAATAGGTCACACTGACGTTTTATACTCTGATAGTGTGGCAGGCAGAATAAAAAGGCAGATACTGAGAAATGTTAATCACATCTCAGCTTTTTTTTCCTCTAAATTTTGTGCTCATCAATTTCATATAGACTCTGATTTGAGGATTTAAAAGGTACTCTGAATCATATATATATTAACTAAATACTTTCTGGGTTTCTTCAGAATATTTTTATTTGTATTTTACAGATGTCTCTTCTTCAGATTTTTTTCTTAAAAAAAAATTAAGAAAAATTTTCTTCTGTGTTTTGTGTTCTTACACTCCTTTGCTATATTTATCCTTTATTTCTCAGGACAGATGATATATGTTGAGTATGAGTGCTCAAGAAACCTTTGAAAAGATGAAAATATATGTTGGTTGCAGTAAGAGATGTTCACTGGTCTGAAAAGCATAGGTTCAAGGTAGGCATGAGAGAGAAGAAAAAATATTAGAAAGAAAAACGATTATGTTTTTTATAGATAGAGAGTTGAGAATTAAAAGCGAGGGTTAGAAACCTGACTAAGAATTCTATGTAGGAGACAATAATGTCATCTCTTACGTCCCCTATTTGCCCAGCTCATAAAAAGCAAAAATCTGCATTCTGTTTATTTCCAGCTTGCTGTGACCTGGTTTTGAGAGGCTCTGAGAAACTTCTCACAAATCTAATTCTGATGTTAGTTCCAGTGTGTCCAGTTCAGGGCTCGTCAGTTCAAGAAAGGTTGGAAACTACTGGAGAGATTCCGTAGGAGGGAAACAAAGATGATTAGAATCCTGGAACATCTCCCTTATGAGGAAAAGCTGAGAGACCTGGGGCTGTTCAGCCTGTAGAAAAGAAGGCTGAGAAGGGATCTTATCAATTCTTATAAATATTTAATGGGGGTTGTCAAGTGGATGGGCCCAGGATTTTTCAGTGGTGTGCAGTGATAGAATAAGAGGCACTGAATAAAAAAATAATGCAAGAAATTCTATGCAAACACAAAGAACTTCTTTACTGTGAGTGTAACAGAGCACTGGAACAGGCTGCCCAGAGAGGTGGTGGAGTTTCTTTCTCTGGAGATATTCAAGACCCATCTGACACTTTCCTGTGTGAACTGCTCTAGGGAACTGCGTTAGCAGAGGGCTGGATTTAGGTGATCTCCAGAGGTCCCTTCCAGCCCCTACAGTTCTATGGTTCTATGATTCTGTAACATCTTTTACTGTTTTGTTTTGTTGTTTTGTTTTTGTTTTATTTTTGTTTTGTTTTGTTTTTAAACATGATATGTAAGTAGTATGTAAATGCTGCAGCATAATACCAATTTCAGTTTCTAAAATCTATGACTGTTCATACTCTTACACAAGTATATCTTGACTTGTTATGATCGAACGCATAATTGCAATAAAACTAAGATTTTCCACTGTATTTTTAACCATTTTTTTTCTGTTCAATTTTAAGAACTTATTTGCCCTCATTCTGAATCTCCAGATATCTGTTTGGTTTCCTGAAATTCCTAATAATCATCATAAAATATAGGCTTTTTATCCAAGTCATCTGTATTTTATTTAGAAAGTTCATGCAATTTTGAGGAAAATAACACTGGGATTTATTACAATTGTGCAGTTTTTATGTCAGGATGTTTGAAGATATTGTTTGTTTTATGAGGGCTGCTACAGAAGTAATGCCTTCTTTTTTTATTATGGCAGGCCATGATTTCAGAGGTGGAATTTGTGGTATGGAAGTAGAGGTTGAACCTTTCTGTCAGTATTTAGTTGCTACATGACAGATGGCAGCAAAGGGGTAGTCTGACAAAATGGATTTGGTGGTCTCTTGAGGTCTCTTCCAACCCCCGCTATTCTTTATTCTGTGACTTGGAAGTATGTGTGAAGCAAAGGGATGTCATTGAATTCCTTCATGCAGAGGACGTTTATGGAAACCAAACAGTGTATGTAAGCTAATGGTGGTCAATATGTTGAAAATAATGTTTTGTACCTGAGAATTTGCTCTATCAAATAGTGTTATTGTGCTCTTAGTACCTGTTGTAGTTTCCACAAAAATTAATGAGGCATTATTTTTGGAGCAACACGTCAGACAATTTCCTTCAGTGTAACAGTTAGTAATGAACTTTTCTTTTGTTGGAGCTGCTTGATCACATGGGGAAATTACACTTAACCATAAGTGGCATTATTGACTTCCATAGATTTACTCACTGGCTTAAAATTAGGGGGAAATGAATTTCTAGAACAAGTATCTAAAGCAGTTATAAGTCTTCTAGAGTTAGAAGTGAAGTTTTATTTTTTATTTATTTTTTTGCCAGCTGCATATGTTGGGAATATTGGCTATATACATTGAAAGTTGGTTTCTTTCTTTCTCAAACTCGTTTCCTGAAAATATAAACCAAATTTTCTGTCTTGGCCCACTATGATTACTGTGCTAGCACTGAAAACCAGCTTTCAAAGAGATAACAGGATTCAAGTTCTCGTCACAACAGTCTCTTGCTCATACAGCATTTATTTAAAAATAAATAAATAAATCTTGAAATCTTGAATGGTGTAGGAATAATATAAATGCAGCATTGACCATCTCCCCTTTTTACCTGCTTCACTGAGATTCACAAGCCTATTTCCAACTACTTTATCTCTTTTCATCTGTTGATTTCATGTGACTTCAGATATGGGAAGTTTCCTCAACTAGTGTTGAAAGCAGAGTAACTCAAAAGTTGTATTAATTCACTGTGAACAGATCCATAGTATTCCTGACATTAAATAAATTGCCATTTATTTTCATCAAGTACATGTAAGCTCAGAATTATTGGGGATGCAGGGAGATTTCTGCTCATGTTTTCTGAGCACTGGAATGAAAAAAGGCACTTCCCAATTTTTGTGTACTATGAGACTTCTGCACACTCAATGTAAAGTGACTTAAAATAACAAGGAAAAGAGAGTAACTGACATTGCTAACTTGTTCAGAACCAGAAAATTTCTATATAATCTCTATGTTAAAGATAATGATTAAGCACATTCCAGCTATGCACTCAGTTTTCATTAGTGGGACTTGTCAAAAATGTAGAAGCTGTACTTGAAAAATCAGATCACATCAAATATGAGGTAAACATATTCTCCAACAATTAATATACTTTAAATATGTCAGAAAATGTTCCAATTTTTATTAAATATATCAGAAAGTCTAATCTGAAAATGTAAGAGTCACAAAGTGGATAATTTGTTTTCTCTTCTATTCTCCTTTACTTATAAACAACATGAAATACTTTCAGTACAATTACTGAGGAATGCTTCTCACTCAGTTCTAAATTTAAGGGTAGGTCTCATTCTGAAAGTTCAAGAAAATTATGAGGATGTCACAGAAATATATTTAAAACCGTTGATTTTTTTTCCCCAGACATTAGAATAAATTACTGCAGTACCCATCTGAAAGTCCTAGCTTATGGTTAGGAAGTAGCAGCCTGATTAGGGCCTTCCTGCTTTGTTCCTGACAGAACTGTTTCACTTTTATATGGAATTTTTAAGTGTTTATGCAATGAGAAAGCAGAAGAAGGTATGCCATGACTGAATGCATTCCACTCTCAAAAATAATTTGAGAGGTGGCTTTACTGCTGGCAAGAATATTCTCAGAGAAGACAGGAGATATGAGTTTAAGCCCTCTCAGATAAAAGAAGGAGATTAACCTGTTATTTCCATATTCCCTAACATCTGGGTTTAAGTATAATGAAAGACTGTTACATTTTTTTATGAGTATTTATTCATATTGTGTTACAAATATCCAGCTGTTTCTTTACAGCTTGAATAGAATGCTCTGCATAAGAATACACTTTCAAATTTTTCAGTCTCACTTGGGGGTGGGGGGTGGGGGAAGGTGGAAGGATGGGGAATTATAACATTTTAGTGATCAACCTGAAAGACTTTTTTAACCTGCCAACAGATATATCAATTTGAACTGCTGTAGATCATGTAGCATATATGTATCTGTTCCAGTGATTTTCAGCATTCAGAATTCACTTGCATTTGACAGGCATTGTAATCTGTATGTCCTTATCAAAAACATTGCTGAGTAACTTTCTAAAACTTATGTATTTACACTAAGTAAAAGCTACTGTAAGAATGGAAATTTTGAAAACTCAGAAAATAAACATACTTATCAGTTTGCTCTCCTCTGAGATTATTTAAATATAATGAATGGGAGTGTGCGTGTGGGTAGAATATCTTCCGGATATTTGGAAATCTTCAGACTTCCAACCATCTTGACAGAAGAGTTTATCTGTGACAAAATACATACTTTTGCCTGCTAGTTGATATATAATATTAAACAATTTGACCTGTAAATTATTAAGAATCACTCAAATATTTTCTTTATAAACTCACTTTTTACATATTTCTCCCTTTATGTAATTTAGGTTATCCCTAACCTCATTCCAAAGTTGTAGAATCATAGAATTGTTGGGGTTGGAAGGAATCTTAAAGGTCATCCATTCCAAATCCCTTGCAGTGAACAGGAGTGTATATACAGCTAGTTCAGGTTACTCAAAGCCTGGTCTAGTTTGACCTTGAATGTTTACAGGGTAGGTGCATATACCACCTCTCTGGGCAACCTGTTCCAGTGCCTCACCATCCCCATGTCATTTAAAACAAACAAACAAATAAACAAAACAAAACAAAACAAAACAAAAAAACCCAACATATTTCTTACAGCCAATCTAAATGTTGGCTCTTAGCTTGAAACTATTTATTTCCCCTTGTCCTATCACAAAAGATGCTGCTTAAGTCTGTTCCTTTTTTTTTCTTATAGCCTCTCCTTAGATACTGAAAGGCTGCTATCAGATCATCCCAGAGCCTCCTCCAGTCTGAACAATCCAAATCCCACAGTCTGTCTTTGTAGGGAGGTATTCCACCCCTTGGATCATTTTGTGGCCCTCTTCTGGATGTGCTCTAGCAGGGCTATGTCTCTCCTGTACTAAGGACTCCACATCTGGATGCAGTACTACAGGTGAAGTCACACCAGTGCAGAGCAGAGGGTCAGTATTACCTCCCTTGGCCTGCTGAACATGCTTCTTTTGATGCAGCCCAGGATATGTTTGTAATGCAGTCTGGATGACGTTTGTAAAAATCTGCATCAGTGGAGGTGACCCACTGTTCCTGACACCACTGATGAAACATGCCACCCACCAGTTCACAGTGCTCATATCAACTGTTTGGTTTCTGTAAAAGTTCAAGAAATAGCAATAACTGTCAGTAGGTGCAAATTTTTTCCCACATGGGAAAATTCAGTGACACACCTTTGCTTTGCATACACCTCCATGCCTGATGTTTTCTCAGATTGTCCCTCTGCTGCCATCTATTTTACTGCAAATATATATATATATATGTGCATATATATATGCATATATATATGCATATTGTTGGGGAGATTCAATGTCTACTGTCATACCACCAACATCTGCCTCTGATGTCTTGTGTTAACATAATAAAACAGGAGGCATTAATCTTGGAGCACCCATCAGAAAATGTACAGCCTTCTTTCCAGCTGCCTATAGCATTGTTGCTAATCTTGTTTTCACATTTCAAGTATGAGTTTTTACAAATACACTCCTTAATCATATTCAGTATAACTGTGAAAACTCCACTCGATGTTCCCACTTAGGTTAGCCAGTGCAGTCAAATCAAAAACCTTTATTACACCCTTCTCTCAAGAGGGCTACTATGGCAGCCGTTGGCATGATTTGAATCACTGAAATGTTACTAGCTGTGCAAACAGAATTTAAGGAAATATTTAGTGCATGATGTGAATTCACTGCCTGAACTCTGAATCTGTATTGGTTATATCTGTGTTGTGTTGTGAATCTGTGTCTGTTATGATGCACTGCCACTGCATTTTCAAATTCTTATTCAATAATAAGTCAATCAACATTTTCTGATTTAAAGATGGGGAGGGGGAGATGGCTGGAGTGACTGTGGTTCCAAAAAAGGTGACCAACTGCAGAGCCATTCTGGTACTTTCTGTACCTTATACTTTTAGTAGGCACTCTGAAATTAAATGAAAGGACAGAAAATTTCAGTCAATCCAATAATAAAAATTATCCAGTTATGCATCGGTATTACATAAACACACTGATTCTGTCACTGTACTATGCAAAGTTTAATAAAACAGAGTTTAAAAAGTAGTGATTATCTTTCTATTTTTCTGTTTTTATTGTCTCAGTTAATTATTTTAGATAATTTTGATAAAATGCAAGATAGAAAAGACCAATAGAAGAAAGTGTTATTGCAACAACTCACAGAATTTAAAACAAATATTCTACTGGGTTACAGCTAAACAAGAAGAAAAAAAATCAATACTTATAAATGGAAATATACCAGTTTTCATAATCAGCAGGATGGTAGGAAAATTTTTCCATAGGATAAGTGTAAAAAAGGATCTGGATTTATCATAAAATCATAGAATAGAACACTCTGGAAAGGACTCACAGCGATCAGAGTCCAACTCTTGGCTCTGTGCAACATCACCCAAATTCAACCCCTATGTCTGAGATCAGTGTCCAAATGCTCACTCCAGACAGTGCCCACTGCCCTGTGCAGCCTGTTCCATGCCCACCGCTCTCTGGTGCGGACTGTTTCCCTGACCCCCCAGCTGCCCCTCCCCTGACAGCTCCATGCTGTTCCCTCGGGCCCTGTCGCTGTCACAGAGAGCAGAGATCAGCGCTTCCCCTTTGCTCCCTGTCCGCCTCCCCTCAGCTCCTCTGCTCAATGCTGAGCAAACCAAAGGACTTCAGCCACTCTTCTCACACCTTGCCCTTTGGACCCTCCAACATCTTTGTAGCTCTCCTTAGAATGCTCTCTAATAGTTTTATATCCTTCATATTGTGGTGCCCAAAACTGTACGTAGTGCTTGAGTTGTCCAACTTCACATAAAAAATATGAAGTAGGAATTGTTTCAGGCTAGTTACAGTCCCAGCTTGGCAGAAAGTAATTCAGAAATTATATGTATCATGAACTATGTTTTCCTAATTCTGAAAGAGTATACATGTAGTCAGTTCCCACTTTTTTTCTTCCTCTTAACAATCACTCACTTTAGGTTAACACAAAGTCTCAGGTACCTGTGATTTGCATAAGTTTTGGGAGTTTTTCTACCTCATGGAAAAGTTATGAAGATAAAATTATATTTGAAAAGAATGGGGGACTTGCGAAAGATAAATAAATAAATAAATAAAATTAACTTTGAAGAGAATTCATTTTCCACCTGTTTGTTGGCAGCAGTGGAGAAAGATAAAAGAAAATCTTGACTGGATTGGATTGAGCCGTGTCTCAGTATCACTAGGTTCCTTAGAGAGCTGGAAGATGTCATGATGATATTTTAGGGGTTTTTTAAATTGATTTCTTATACAGCAGGGGCCATGTAAATCCTAATTTCTTTTTAAAAACATTCTTTTGTTTGTTCCTGCAGTTGTGTATCTTATACAAAGGTGAGGATTTTGATGGGCATCAGAGCTTCAAATCGATCAACAGCTTTGCATAACTTAACTGACAACAAAAACCAACAGTGTTCCATAAGGGAGAAAACAAAATGAGATTTAATATATTTTCTACTGTCACAGAGAACTGATAACATAGTAGTGTTTAAGCTGCTGCTGAACAGTTTGCACAGTGTTAGGACATTTTAGTTTCTGACTCTGACACTGCCAAATGAACAGATTAGGGGTGTGCAAGAGGCTGGGAGGGAAAACAATGAGGTATAATCTGTGCACTAACCAAGAGATATATCATACCATAGAACATCATGCTCAGCAATAAGAATGGAGAGGAGAGAGTTTGGGAAGGCTACACATCTGTTACTTACCAATGTCTTCCACTTACTTGACAATATCTTAGCATCTTCCACTTAACAAAAATTATCTTGCTTTTATTCTTCTTTTACCCCATCCAAATGGATAGATAGAGGCAGCAGTGTGTGCCTTTATGCTGCTTAGCTGCCACCAAGGGTTAACACCATCTGACCCAACAGTTTTAGAGCAGTAGCAAAATAAATCCAAACAAGAAAGATCTGTAAGTGCTATAGATCTGATGTGAGAATATGAATGGCATAGCCTGTTCTTTCCAATCATTCTAGCGGTCAGCACAGCAATAATTACAGTAAACATGCCTCTAACAGCACTTATCCTTTTGCATGTTGCTACAGACCATTTGTAAATTCTCAAAACCAAAGAGTATATACATAAAAATATTTTGGGTTATCATCTGAAAACCAATTTTGCCCATGTGTTCACAGTGAAACTGATTACAAGTTATATAAATGCAAGTTTTATCATGACAGCAGAACAGAACTGATACAGCATAATAATTTATTCATTAAAGTGTAAATCAGCAATTTATAATAACAGATAGCTGTATAGTTTGTTCCAGCTACTCTTGTTGTAAATCTAAATGTGTGTATTCAAAACTGGTGGTTCCCCAAGCTGTTTCTTTGCAAATCTTATTCAGTTTAATCTCTTCAGTTACAGTATTTTATTAGAGATATCAGTCTCCTGCAGTCATCAAATGGTGAGAGCACATTAAAGGCTATCTGAATGGGAAAGGAACATGGAGGAGAGGGGAAGAAGAGAGGAAGGAGGAAATAATACTTCAGATTACTTGTGTTAAAATTCATGTAGGTCTCAGTGATTGCAATATACTTCGATTATCCACAGTGTTTATTAGAAGCCAGCTTAAAGCACTAAAACAAAAATCCTTTTTTTGATCACTTATGGATATAATGTGAAAGTTAAAAAAGTAGGATGTACATCAGCAAGTTCAGCTTCTTTTGATTTGAGCTCTAAGATATTAAATATATATTTCATAGTCAGCAGTTATAAACTAGTCTGCAGATAAGTTTATATTGTGTTTTATCCTCATAGAAATATCTAAAATATACTTAATTGTTCTCAGTTTCTGTATTACTAGGCCAAGTACTGGGGGTTCCATTAACAAAATGTAAAATTTATTGCTCATAATATATTTTGGTTATAACAAAGAAAAGCAGTTGATCAACAAACACAGTTTTCTTTTTCCTTAAACAAAGTCAAAAGAATTTGCTGCAAGATGAAAGTATTACCCACATTCATCTAAACAATATTTCAATACATGAAAATTATCCAGATTTTTCCTCTTAATGTTTTGACTTATTTGGAAATGTTACAGACAATTACCAAAAAAATAAAAATAATAAAAAAAAATTACAAGCACTGGAGAATTTTCACTGGTAAATATTAGGTGGGAAGCACCACAGGTTTGTCATATCAAATAAAAGACAAACTTTGCTGTGCGTATTCAAGTAGGAATTAAATCTATTTGTTGGAACATTCTTCATGCTATATAAAAAAAATATTTTCCTTTTTGATGTGATGATAATAAAGCAAGTAGAGAAAGTAATTTCTTTAACATTCCAGTGGTTAATGCAGTAAGAGTGTTGGCTGTGCCACAGAAATTCAGGTTGCTATTTTAAATTATTTATTTATTTATTTATTTATTTATTTTTCTGTATTGGGTATTATTTCAAGGGCAACAAGTTATTAAGTTTCATCAGAGTGATCATTCTTTTAGTGCATTTTACTTTTGTATTTCTAACAGTACAGAGATAGTTCTAAACTTTTAAAAAGATGACAGTGACACTTTAATGTGTGTGGTTGACAGAAACAGATAAATCTGTAATATCTTGTTTACTCTATTAAAATGAATCAGCTACAAACTTGACTCTGGCTACTTCAGACAACAGCAAAGTTGCACATGTTTGAGGTGGTCTGTAGACATGGAGCAGCCAGGAAAGCCACAGTGAAGTCAAAGACACAAGTCAAACTAACCATATGTTTGTCTTTGATAATTGATCTTCCGAACAAAAACATAGTCTAATCTGCAGAGACTTCAGTAAAGCACTGATATTGCATCAGTTTGGGAACAACAAATTGGTCTGAGAAAGCAGAGCACTAACACAGGAATTAGAAAACAATAATCAGTTTATGGAGACATGGACCAGAAGACTGAAAAGATGCTTCTAGTTGAATTTACTTGAAGATTAAAGTTGAGACATACAGTAATTCTGTTGACAGCATCAAGCTCAGGACATCTTAAGCTAAGGAGGGTGGACAGTCTGAAGATGAATATTTTGTACAAAGAAATGAATGCTTTCAAGTATCAATAGCTGAACTAATTTGAAACTAGATTATTTATTGGTAATGATTATGTGTAGAAAGGCTTGGTTACCCTAGTTGCACAAAGACAGTACCTCAGGTATAATTCAGCCTTACAAATTTAACCTAAAATGAGGACAAAGTTAACCTAAAACTTATATAAATTTTTTATAAGAGAAAATTTTATCTTTGCTGCTGTGTTGCCAGTGTTAAAAAAAAGCTAAAGAAAAGCAGAGGTGCTTCAGTTCAGCCTCCCAACATTCTTTAGATAGCACACTGCTACCAAAGAGCCTAATGCTCATTGATGTAATTGGTTTCAGTGGGAATGTGAGGTCTAAATAGTTGTGGGGCACACAAATACCTTTGAGGATACAAACTTTTGTAGTTTGGCAAAAGAATAGCTGAAAATTGATACTGTTCTTTTTAAATACTACAGGGATATAAACACTTGTGAAGGAGAAGAATCTCTTATGCAGTAGATAATATGGATACAAAATGAAATAAGTACATCTGTGTTATGAATAAATCTAAGCTAGAAAAAATTTCTAACCACCAGGATAACAAAATTTGGCCATGAAGGGGTTAACAGAACACTTCTGTCACAAATAGTGGGGACAGTTGAGATGAATAACCTCTGCTTTGTATCTGCCTTTTCATAGATATATAAAAGAAGTGTCTTAACACTCACACCTTTTGTCTTAAACTGACTGTGAGATATGAGAGAAAGAGTACAAGTCAGAATGATTTTAAAGTATTTTCTCTTTTTTATGTAAAACCAAGAGGAAAATAAAATAAATAAAATAAAATAAAATAAAATAAAATAAAATAAAATAAAATAAAATAAAATAAAATAAAATAAAATAAAATAAAATACAGGAAAATAAAAACCTGACCACCATGATGATGTGTTTTTGTCAAAATTATTTAATGCCTGTGTTGTTTCTTCCTCATCTGCAAACTCTTGGGCAAGAAAAAGAAAATAAAACAACAAACAAACAAACAAACAAAACCTTACTTTGTGGCAAAATTGTCTCACTGCACTGTGAAAAGACCTTGGCTAGATGGAAGTCTATTCTCAGGGAATTTTCTCAGTGTAGCTGTTGAAATGGTACCAGTGCATATTCTTCAGATGCGTACTCTGTGCCAGACCTAGCTTCATTTCAAACAGGCACTGGAATATTCTTACTCCAAACTAATATATCAGTTAAAGCATATTAGCATTTTGCAAAAATATATCAGAAGTATGTTAAAAAGGAAGGAGTCAACACTTTACTTTGAACAAGTTTCACTTATTTTTCTTTTACAAAAGCAAATCAAAATACATTTCTTCATCAAAGTGTACTGCTCTTTCCAATTTAAATCGTGCGCACATACCTTTCCCCCAAGGTAAAGCTAGCATGGCCTTCTTGACTAATATGATTGGGTGTTACTGGGTATTAAATCTGGCTCTAACTCTATTTTGGATACTGAGACATATTATATGAAATATTTAAGTAAGCCAATGCTATTTAAGGACTCCATTTAAGGACACAGAGCTAGAAACTCTCTTTAAACATTGTATTTCATTGGCATCTCAAAAAATATCACTTTCATTACTATATATTTTGTGGTCTTGACACAATGATTCATGAAAGAAAAATTATAGGGGCTGTTAAACAAACTCCAAATTAGGTTAAACTTTTTACAGAATTCTCCTTGTATGTGCCTCTCATCTGAGCCATTAACATTTGATATTGGATCTGTAGAACTTTGGTCACTTTAAATAAAGCATTTGTTTTGAACTAACATAGCATCTAACATCATTTATACTAAACAATAGGATCTGGGATCATTTACACTCGCATTGTTTCCTGAGGGGGAGAAAAAGAAAAAAAAGAAAAAGAAAAAGAAAAAGAAAAAAGAATGAAATGAATGTAAATTCCAAACAACATTTAACTGCTTCTCATAGGGCAAATTTATTCACATAAATGGACATTTCATTCAAGTGATTAGAATTATATGAAAAAAGTCACAAAAGACTGAATATCATTCTGGAAAACAGAGCATCATTGCTTCTAAATAGGCTCATCTCTTCTTACCCCCTCCATAGAAAATGGCAATGCAGTTTAGCTACCCCATAGTCAAATATAACTCTGTTATAGGGGAATTTACTTTTGAGTGCAAAAATCAATTTGAAACATCAATTCTGACTAAAAGCAGATGATTTTATAGAGAAGTTTTTCTCTAGACTCATAAGTGCAGCTTTCTATATTAAAATAAATAAATAAACAATAGAATTTTGCACTACATAGTCTTAAACCCGATGACTTGGAGTTCAGAATTTATTTATTTATTTATTTATTTATTTATTTATTTATTTTTAAACAAGTGAAATGGGAGCTAAGTGTAGGTCAACAAACTTTAGAGTGGGTCTAGGATTCCATGGTCAAGAAAATTTCTACTAGTGAAGAAAAGGGATCATTGCCTTTGTTTTGTACGACAATGGAAAATCTCTTTATATCCAGAGGCACACTTTTTTTATCTTGAACTTTCTGGGCAAAAAGTGTGGTTCGCTCTTCCAGAGACCCACAGTCAAGTTCACAAGGAATGAGTACATTGTCTGCATCAGAATCATATTTCTTGATAAGTTCTCTTCAATATATTTTTTTTTACAAAAGACTTCTCAAATTTATGAGGTTGTACCAGAAAAGTAGTGTCTGAATCAAAAGCTGATTATTCCACTGAAAGTAACTGTTGTGACCCTGCTCTGGATGCACTCCTTCATGTCCTAATATCTTCTGTACTATACAGAACACAGTACTCCAGGTGAAGTCTCACCAGAACAGAGGAGTAGGATCACCTCCCTCAACCTGCTGACTGCTATTCTTTTGTTGCAGCTGAGGAAATAGTTGGCTTTCTTGGCTGAGAGGGCATATTGCTGGTTCATGTCCAGATTGTTATCCACTAGTATCTTCAGGTCCTTTTTTTCAGGACTGTGCTCTATCCTATCTATTTGTGGTGAGAACTGTCACAACCCAGGTGCAAGATCTTTCACTTGGCTTTGCTGAACTCATGAGAGTCCTGGGCTCACTGCTCAAGCTTGTCTAGGTCTCCCTGGATAGCATCCCACACTTGAAAATGTCCATTACACCCCACAGTTTAGTGTCATCCACAAACTTGCCAAGGACAGAATTAATTCCATTGCTGATTTCATGGATGAAGGTATTGAGTAGCATCAGTCCCAGTACTACCTTTTGAGGGATACCACTCATAACTGATCTTCATTTAGATACTGAGCCATTGACCATCGCTCTCTGGGTACATTTTTTACATGTAGCAAAGTGAACATGGAAATGTTCAGAGTCTAGTGGCATATTCAAAGGCATTGAATTAAAAACTTTACATTAAAATCTTGTACTACAGCTGAAGAGACTGAGAAATGTGGGCATATTTGATTAGTGGGAGAGAAGGGGCTGTAAGTAGCTGTACAGAGCTCAGCTCTGTGTCTGACTGTGTCACCACCTCAGTAGAAGATCAGCTCAAGGGAGCTAGAAGTAAAAAAACAAATAAACAAACAAAAAACAACTAGCTGTCAGATGCTTAAAAATTCACCTGTTTATGTATCCTGTCATAACGAATCAAACATCCACTAATCTGATGGGGTATGAGATGATCTGAGAAAAATCTCTCCCAAAGGCTTGTATGTATCTCCATGTCCTTACTTGCTCTTAACAATCTGTTCCTTGACAAGATTTTCCAGAACAATTTTTGGAAAATAGATACTTCTTTAAACAAGTTTATTTAAGTGAGATCTCTGCTATATTAGTGACTTTCAGAGGCAGGGAAGCCTCTGCTTTTATACCTTTTGGTTGGAGATAAATACGTATTACTTATTAAACTCTCTGCTATATTAGTGAATTTCAGAGGGAGAGAAGCATCTGCTTTTATACCTTTCAGTAGGAGATAAATTCATATTACTTATTAGCATCTAGCAGAAACTCTCCTTGAACTTAATTTGCAATTTATACTGCAGTGGTGGGTGAGTTACTAAGCAAGAAGAAAATTTTATGCCCTTGAGATGACTGTGCTAAGATTTAAAGATAATACCAGTGTTTTAATAAAATCAATGGAAAGACGATAGCCTCATAAAAATATTCTGCATAATTTTATGTGTGAATGAATCTACATGTATAACTGATGAGTACTGTATTATTCAAATACATAGGCCTTTTATGCATCTATATTTATTATTTTCCCCCTAATAGGGAAAGACATAATCTCTGTGGGAAAAGAAGCAGAGATTTAATACTGTATCGCTCTCCAATGGGCCCTGGAAAAACAAGAATGACAGGGGCCATCACATACAGCTGTAATTTATGCAGCTTCCAATTTATTTCTTATAAAGAAAGCTGTAGTAAAACTGTCTGGAGGTTGAAAGGTGTAGAATTGTATTTCAAGGAGAACACCTGTGGTGCCATAGTAGCATCTCCTTTTTTCGATGAACTTCTTCCTCAGATGTTGTTATTATAGTTTGCCTGAAAAAGCCTGTATTTTCTCTCATTGGGCTGTGAAGGAACACAAGAAGAAATGGTTTTTTTTCGTTTGTTTGTTTCTTTTGCTGTGAATTCTTCTTTGTATGATCTTGGTGACTGCAGCACTACTTACTCTTCTTCATGGAGTCTGTCAAATCCCTTCACCTTCATCCCTTCTATAAGTTTACTGTGTCTTTTTCCTGTATCTTATAACTAGTAAAACTGTATTAAAAACCATAACATAAAAAAGAGAATGTTATATCAGAAAAACTTCCTCTTTTAACTTTTTATTGTGAAAATGTTAAGACAATTTTAGATTTTCATAAATATAAAATGCTTTTCATAATTTTCATAATTTCCATAATTTTCATAAATATAAAATGCTCATTGAAAGATTTCTAGGTATAACATACTTCAAAACACTCTAGTCATTCAATAATAAGGACTTCAAATTGTGTAAAATCTACTACACACTTTGGCAAATTATTCCAGTGATAAATTATTCTCTCATTGCAACTGCATTTTTTCTATTATTTAGACTGTTACAAGTTTGTATTAGGTGGGTCATGAATTCTTATGCATATTACTCCTTGAACTGTTTTATTCTTCATAGCTATGACTGAATTTTATAAGGGTTCTGAAAATCTGAGACTAACAGTTTTAGTTCTCATTGTCACATTACCAAAAACTTAAATGAAATTATTAAGCTATTTCTTTAGTTCTTTGGATGAGTCAGCTATTATAGAAAATGAATTTTCAATGGATATCTGAAGGTGAAATTCTGATTGATGAGAAACAAAAAACATAAATGAACATATTAAATCATAAATGAAAGTGTACTGAAAGATAAGAAAATCAGATGACTAGTGAAAAGAAGAATATAGGACGTTAAGTAATGACTCCCCCAAAAAGTTATATAATAAAGAAGATTGCAGGAATGAGTAAAATAAGGATGCTCCCTTTTGTAAAGGGCAAGTCCCTTTCCTCATCTTTTCAGCCTACCCTTCCTAAAGAGCCTCTATCTCTCTCAGTTGTGAGAATGTCTCATCACATACCTATGACATTTCCCTTTCTATCTGCTTGCTGATACTTTCTTTTGAAGTAGCGCACTTACAGTAATTTTGACAGAGGTGGCATACAGGATCTTCATTAACAATATTGATTAGGACTTCAAACTGTAAATCTCTAGAGTAAAAAGATACTACATCTAGTTTGGCTATTTGTTGGCTATTTTTGATTGCTAATTAAAGCTGTAATTATCAAGCAATGTTTGTAGTATGCCCATGTGATGTTTGTCTCTTGTTTTTTAGGGAGATAAAGCAAGATACTCAACTACTCAGCTTGCAACAAAACCAGAAAGGAATGATTACATTTTTTATTATATGTTTCACTGTACCTATTTCCATTATAGCAGCACACCATGTAGTTTACATTGTTTGACTTATTTTCATTTGTTTTGCAAGTAGCTCATTTTTATAGACTGGGATGACAACCATACTCAAGCTAATCACAAAATGTAGATTTTATTACATTAAAAATTGAATAAATAAAATATATTTATTTGCAAGAAATTCTATGTATTCTAACTTCTGGAAGAAAGGAACTAATTTATAGAAGGATTTTATTTTTTTTTTGTTTTTCAAAATCATCATCTTGTTTTACTTTTGAATAAAATGTGTTACTGCCATAGTTTCTTTCTGTCATAAGTAATATAGATATTGTAGAAAGAAGGTATGAATCATGCCCTTCTACATGGTAGTTATGAAAATCACTGAAATAAAAATGTTCAGGAAACAGTCTTCTACACAGCATAGTCCAGTAGAAAAATGAAGAGGGTAATATAGTGCATCTATTTTATGTCTTTTCTATTCATGGAGGTGTAAATGCAGACAGATAATTGGATAATTAGACTACACTATGTTGATTCCTGTAGCATGTTCTATGTATTATCAAGGTCCTCTGGCCACTGTTATCAGTGTCCTTTCTTTTAGAAGCACCTTCCAGATTCACTTACATTGTGTGTGCCCAGTCTTACAGCTGTAAACTATTCCTAATGAAAGATTAGGAGATGTCAAACTAGAAATGCTTGCAACTTCTTGACAGTGTTCAAACAAAAGTGCTTTTGGCATAGATTTGGTTCTTCATATGGCTAGGCTGAGATCTGTGAATGAAAGCTGACCTGCTTGAATTTGCAGCAGCATTTGACATTCACAGTGAGTATTTGAATGGCATGAAATCAACAGAAATGAAATGTTGAACATAAACAACCTGAATAAGTTTAGAACAGACTTGCCTACTTTCTCTTTTTCTTCTCCCCCTCCTTAGAAGCAATGCTTCAATTGGGTGGTTAAAACCCAAAACACAGTCATACATTTGTTAAGTCCTTTGATTTGTTACCAGTTGAATGAAATAACTTACTATAATTGTTGTAGTTGTTGCTTTTCCATGGCAATATTTTTGTACCCTAGAACCTGAGTTTGTTGTGTTTGGAGTTCTAGAACTGTGTCTCCACCATCCAGAATAAACATGCTGCATAGCTAATCCTCCACTCAGGAAGTTGTACTTAAGAGGATAATTCTGTTATTCTCGTAAGCAAGGACCAAGTGATAATTAAACAAATAGAAGCAATGTGAGAAATTAAATGAAACAGATATAGTCAACCCAGTGATTCTGAGCAGTTTCATTTGTTCCATTTATTTACATTTCTTCTGGTAGATTATCGGGAACAAAAACATGTTCTTGATAAACTTGCAATTAAGGCTTCTGCATTGCATTTGGGGGCTTATTTCAGGATACCTGGCTAATATTAAGCTTTAGCAATCGCAAAGGGAACTTCAGATGTTTCAAGTTAAGTGAAAATTCATAAAACAACCAAGTTGGTAGGAAGTGTCGAACTATTTCTGTTTCACTGTTCTTAGTATGTGTGATAGCTAGATTAAAGCTAATTCAAATATCCTGCACATGCTGTGATTGCATTTCATAATTACAGTATACACAACCTTAAATGATGATTTAGTTTCATCCTACCTAGCCTGTCTTTGGGAACAGTTGGAATTCAAGCACTATCAGCTTTAGACAGTAGCACAATTATCGTGGAGCCACTTAGATCATAGCAGAGAATAGACTTGACAATTTACTGCTCTAATAGCTAACGAATGTATGTGAATGCTGCAAAACTCCAGGACACCCATCTGCAAATTCTCTGCTGTGGCTTCCCTACTATCCACAGCTATTTTCTCTTTCCCTTTTGTCAGAACAGCTACTCACTACAGCCAGCATATTAGATGAAGTCTCAAATTCCACACCACAGGATGAAGCTTTGTAATTGAATGAGCTGATCAAATAACTTCTTGCACAGTGCAGTTCTGCTTTGCTTACAGGCACAATTTGTTTCCCCCTTTGAGACATTTAAACTGCTAGGAAACTATTCTATATTAATTTTGTTAGCTTTCTGTTGGCTAAGCAAGTTGAACTGTCTCATTTTGGAATCAGATTTGTGCCAGTCAGTGGAAGAGAAAAAGATTAAGTGCGCATCCAGGTGGAAAGAACAGGTGAGAAAGGGACAGCCAATTCTACTGGAAGTGAGCTATTAGATTGGTTCAGCCTTAGCATCGACTCTCACCCTCAGAGATGCAAATGTGAAGCACAAAGTTTCAGTTTACAGTGCCAGTGAAGGACTTTGTGCTGAAGCAGCTGACAAATATGCCTGCATTATCTCTGCTGACTCTGCTGTTGAACTCTGTCAGAAGGGCAGAGCTGCCAGCTGGGGGCTGTCGCAAGATTTGTCATTGCTTGCCAGTCAGTGTCCTCACTGTGCTCACTCCTACTGAGTTTGGGACTAACTATGGTGCATTCATTTGGCCTTATTATTGTATTGAAGAAAAGCTGTTTGGCAGAAGTCTGCAGGACCTCAAAGTTCCTTCTGTATGAGAAAAAACTTTAATAGAATGGCTGTTTTCTTTTTGGAAAGCAACACCAAGATAGTTGTAGTTTCACAGAGATAAATCAATTATATATATATATATAATCACGGATAAGGGAGGAAAATTATCTTTTCTATTATTATTGTATTATTTTAACCCATTATCTCTTTAAAATGGAAATACAGATCTAATTCTATTTCACTTATGCTTAATTTCTTAACTTCAATATATTCTGCAATCTGCACATCACTGATGAGTTTCAAGGGCACTATTATGATATATTATGATAGCACTCAACACTTAAAAATTTAATAATTCAAGCGTCTCCAACAAAGTGACATAACTGTGTTAAGTCCCTTTAAAGGTTGCTGTGAAAACTGACTTTTCAGTAACTTATAACTTGCTTAATTAAATTGAAAACTTCTAGTTTTATAAGCATAATTTCATTCATGGCAACAGAAAAATACAGAGAAGTAAATTTTTTATAGTCATGATGAAGAATGCTAACAAAATGCAGACCTAGGAATATCTAAATCCCAGTAATACTGTAGATTACAACTACTAATTATGCACACTGGCTTCCACAAGCAGACAAAATGTACAGCATCATTTTCATTCCCCTTTCCATTATTTGGGGCAGAAGAAGAGTGGAGGATGAAAGCCCCCAAGTGTTTTGTTAGCATGGTGTGCCACAGCTGTTTTAGCTTGTCATATAAAAGTAGCTTAGAGAGATGAAAGTACCAGGAGATTTTTGCAAAGATATCATCTGAATCTCATATAATTTTCTGTCCCAGGAGGACACTCTGCCAGTGAGCTCAGTAGTTCTACAGGGATAAAAATATGTATCAAGTCCAAATGAGGTCACCAGCTGTGATAATTTGAATAACTGTTTATATGCAATTTACAAACTCTGTTTCATGATGTTGAATTATTGTAAGAAATTTCTACTGATTTTGTTTTAAAAAAAATCATTCTACATTAATGTATAAATGGTATTCTTGGTAAGGATTATATTGTGTCTCTCCAGATCAGAAACAATAGTTAAAAGCAGGTTGGGAAGATGGGTTAGGAGAAGCCCAGGAGAGCCAGTGTTCCTTCCTTTGTCTGCGGGGAAGAGTTTATTCTGAAACAATGGAAAGTTACCCAGAGCAGAATAAAGAAGTAGAGGTTCCACTGGGTTTTACATGCTGGTGGAATCCTCATCAAAAAAAGACAGGTAGTGAGGAAAAACAAATAAGAATCTTTAAGAAGCAAACACTGTTTAGTGCATGAGCTTATGCCAAGGTTGGAAAAAAGCCTGACCTAGCTAGGCAGCAAAAATTAGAAAACATTTGGATGTGAAAATGCCAAAAATGAGGAGAGGAACAACTTGCGACAGCCTCTCCTTCAGGCTGGAGGCCGCTGGAAATTGTGACAAAAAATATAAATACGGGTGTTGTTAATTCATATTTCTTATCTTGCTACATGCTGCTAATCTTACTACACAATAGGCAATAGTGATCAGAAGTCCTGTACTATTCTTAGCATCTGATCATACAGAAGTTGTATTTTAGACTGTAATATGTTTCTTCATTATTAGTTGATTTATGATTGTTGGTTTTTTTAAGGCTAAAAGTATGCCTAAGATTTTCAGGGATTAAGGCAGCAATTCTCTCAATGTCCTTCCTGCACATATTCAGCACTAAAATATCTTTACATGGTGACTTTAATCAGGGGAAGAAACTGCACTGTCCTAGCAAATGGGAGGCTAGCAACACATTAAACTGTGACTACATATAGTCGTATTGAAAGAGCCAAGTGCCAATTAAATCTGTGAATCTGCTTTCAGAAAAGAAAAAAGAAAAAAAAAATTGTCTTAATATCAAAACAGAACCAAAAACTTACTCATACAATAAAATTTATCCATCCAGTTTCAGCTGTGCAGATTCTTTATCTAGTATGCATTTATGCACTAGAATCATGTTAGATATTTTAGTAATAATAGAAATATTATATATATACAATTGTCTACCTAACTTTAACTGTATAAATAGCCCCAGTGAAGAAAATTAAGTCTGTATCAAGTCCTTACTTCTTTTTTCAAGCATTTCTTCCTATCACACTGTAACCAGGTACAAAGTCTCATCTCTGTATTTTTCCTTAGTATCTGTTTACAATAATGTTAAGAACATCAGGATTGAACTAAATATGAACCTAAGTACACAATATTCTCAAGACAGTTCAAATTATCAAGTATTTTTCTAAATTAGTTCCTAAGAAAATGATTTGATTAACTTATTAAATTTTTATGTGGATTCTAAAGGCTGTTCCTCTGCATTCCTCTGTTCATGAGTGAGTGAGGTTAACTTTCTTTGTCTTGTTTACGAGAATTAATTGGGAAAAAAATGTCATTTGCAAGACTAAATAGCTAAAATTAATTACACATCAGATATCGCTACACCTACATTTCTACTTCGTATGTAAGATATTCCATAATGAGAATCTAAAATTTCCCTGACTTTGTAACGTAACACAAGAGTTTTCCCCTTTCTGTCTAATTAAAATCTCACTATTACTATTTAACCTAATCATTTCCTGTTCTTTACTATTTCAGTAGCCTCATAGGCATTCATACTTTATTTCTTCTGGGTTAAACAAAGAAATACCTTCTTTTTACCAACAGAAAACATAGGGAGAAATACAATTTGCTATACTTTGAAAAAAGCTCAATGTCTCTGAAAAGGATCTTGATGGTACAACATAAAAACTTTCAGAGAAAAAAACTGATAGCTGCATGCGGCAAACACCATATTTGCCAGATCCATGAAAGGAAATAAAACTGAATATCTTTAATTCTTCTGATGTTAAGTCTAGCTGTACATCTGTGTATTTCCTCTTGAGCTCACTCAAGTTCTCAGCTTTTTAAAACCAACAGCAAGAGAAAAAAACAAGATCCACAAGTAGTATTTTTAACGTATAATTCACTTACAAAATTTTTTTAAGATGTTATCATTCATATTGTAGTCTTGTTGCTGTTGTGATTACCATGAATGACAGCAACAATAATCATATTCTTGACAAAATATACTTCAGACATTTGTTTCTCTGTTGCTGTGAAGAATACAGATTGCCACAGCAGGTGAATGGAAAGTGGTATGTGACAATGAGAGAGAGAAATAGGGGAGCCTTGTCCATTGTTGTTCTGTTTCTGTTGATTTTATATCTGGACAATTTTGATGAATTTTTCTTTAAATCTTAACTTTTACAAACACTGCTAAAAATATTTTTCTTTCTGACAGGTGGTGGCTTTTTAGGACCTTTCATTTAAGAAGATTTGAAGGCTACAAGTAAATTCTGCTTAGAGATTTCAAGTTTAAATTAGTATCCTAAAAACCAGTAGTCACTCAATAACTTGTCACAGTGGGATCTTTGCAGTTCCTACGGGAACAAGCAACTCAGGGTCAGGCATAAATGTTGGGCACAAAAGCATCATTTATATATGTTCTTTACCTTGATCAGAAGTTTTATGATTTTATTTTTTGCATGAGCTTTTTGACACACTCCTGTTTATGGACCAAAAGAAAGTATTGGTAATACATACAGTTCTGCAAAGGGTATTGTACAAGTTCATGTACTTCAGGTACATGAGAAAAGAAAAAAATCTTTTTGGAATGGACACAGGATTTTCAGGTTGAATATTTGGTCTTGGAATGCAAGATTACACACCGTGGTTGATGTGGTAGAGCTAGGTTTATGGAATAGTCTGTTCAGTGGTGTCTGTACTGGCTTTTAGTAGTTCAGTGAAGATATTACCAGTAGCTTTGTAAGGGACCTTGTAACTTTGTCTTGTGCCCCTTTTCCAGCTCAGCCCAGCAGACACATCAGAGACTGACATCTATTGCATTAATGCATTTTCATGAACTTTGCAAACGTAGGCCTGCAGGTGAAGAAAGTGACCAATACCAACTACCTAAAAATGTCCTTTTCAGCTCACTTTTACACTAATCTTGTCACATTAGCACATAGGAAATAAATGAAAAGAAGCATGGTTATTATCCTTCAGTAGTGATTTAATGAAAAGGGAAAAAGCAGACAAAATACCAAGGTAATATCCTTTTATACTTTTTTTTTTCTTTCTTTTTTTTTTTTTTTTTTCCCGGCTTATAACAATTGATAATATTGTCTTGAAAATTAGTAGGTAACACAGATCTTTTGTAGGATTTGTTCTTTTAGACCTTCATAGCACTATACCGCATCTGGATGTTATATTAAGACATAGTCTCAAAGATCTGTTTTCTTGATGTCTATAAGACTCCATTAAATCTTTCTGTGCTCAAGTAAGATCCATGTCTGTCGGATTCTATTATATGTAGTTACCACAACTATTCCTTCTTTGTCTTACAGACATCATCAGAAAGAACCCCACTGCTGGGACGAAAGGAGTATTCAGTAGGATTCATGATTAAAGTAGTATAACTTGAAAGTTGAAAGTAGATTCAAGGGTAGAAAATCTATTTTTAAACTGAGGCTTTGTGTAACTATTTTTGGTCAGGAATTTTTGAAAAAACTGAAATCTCTTACCATGTCAGAATTATAGTTTTATTTTAAGACTTTCTTAAACAAAAACAAACAAACAAATGAGAAAACATGAACACTTAGTATTTACCTTAATGAAAGAGAACTCAGTTTTGTTCATCAAAAGAATACAGCTCTTCCCTCTATATGTGGATCATTCCACTACTTTGCAATTTCATTCTGTTCTCAGATGCTGAAAGATGGCTACTGAAGCATGTTGACACCATCTGTGCTTTCAAACAAGAAACTCCTAGATAATAAAAACATTTTTATTTTGGAGACAATCAATGTAATATTTTTCACTTCCCAGATAACTTTATGCTTGAACTTATCTGACAGATATAGCAAAAATCACCAAGAGTTTTTCCATTTCAGGCTCATAGTGGTTAAGTGCTTTCTTCCCCATTTCTAGAATTAGCACTGACTCGATATATAAAATCACTATGGTTTTGTTTTAGAATTTATTTTGTAAGTTTGTAAAAAGTTGAATGAATAGAGATGTGTTGCTCTTCACAGTAAAGTAGTACTGTGACTCTAGAGATTGAGTAATTCAGATAAACGATACTCTGGGAGTGCAACAATATGATAGAAGTAGTGAGCATGAAACAGACATTTTAAGTACAGTCTGTTGCAGAAGAAGAGCTTAAGAAAACTTGCTTACCTTCAGATACTTTAGATACATAGATATTGAAATATATGTATATGTAATCCAGAAAATATTTTTTCTCTGTAAAAAAAGTGTCTCACTAAATCTGCCTGTGATAGCCTGTAATATAATTCTTTAAAACACAAACAATTAAGCAAACAACACTGGTAGTTTCCAATTATTTTCTAACAAACATTAGCAAAGATTTTTCTTAAAATTCCATTAGTTTTTCACAGTAGTGGCTAAATTTACTGGAAAGGTAAGCTTTAAAAATTTTGATCTTCTTAGCTCATTGTCTATTTCTATCACTCTGATTTCTATTAGATTTTCTAGCAAAAGTTTCCTTTTTGATAAGTTGCATTTCACAACCCTATTGCTCAAAAAAAAAAATAAAAATAAAAAAAAAAATAAAAAGAAGGCTAAAAAATTACGCGATTATATTAAGCATTATCTTTTGTTCTAAATTCTCCTAGTACTTATTTGTTCTTAGTCATTTATTTCCTCATAAACAGTATAGCCCTTTATTTGCTTCCTATAGAATCAGAAAACACATTGAAATGAAAAATGCATTTGCAACCTCATTCAGTGGAGAAGCAGAATGATGAACAGATGGCACAAAAGAGCAAGCTCTTCGTAGAAACCTCTTTGTGTATTTGGAAGAATTATGTTAACATAAATCTTCATTTTTCCTCTTGTTTTATGTTTTGTTTTTTTTTTTTCCTTGTGATGGGATTTAAATTCAGAACAGTCTCATAATTAGTTTGAAAGATGCAGTTCAGCAGTTTGTGCAGAAATACCGAGCAGTTATTCTGAAAGTAAATGCATTCTCAGATGGTAATGTTACTATAGTTACTGATAATCCCTGCACCTAACTGAAAATATTAAGAACCTCCCATATAGAAAAACAAATTCCCCTCAAGTGTTTACGATTATCCTATAGGTTATTTAATAGTTTTTTGTAGATGTGAACTAATAAGAGGTTTCAAGAGCATCAATGCAAATTTTATATTTTCTAACTGAATTGAGGTCTTATTTTTGGATGCTGTTTTGATTGTCCAGACCTTTTTGGCATTCTTTTTCAACAAGTTTTTTGGTTATGTGCTTTTTGTTTTTGTTTTTGTTCTTTGTGAAGAACATGCTTTTGAGTGTATTTTGTATTAACAAGATGCTAAATCCCAGTCTGCAAAATGCACAGCAGCAAACAAGGAGATGTAAATAAACCAGTACATAATGATTTTTAGTCGCATATAAATCCTCAATAATTTGATTGTTGAAAGCTGTATATTCCCCCCAAAATATCTGGTTGATTGTTTTATTATATAATTCCTCTAAGAGTTTTCTGTCATTGACTATGTGCGACAGGTTGCCGAGTACTACTACCAACTGCATTTCACAAATGGAAAACTGCAATATGGCTTTAATATGTCCATTAACTTACTTCATAGATTCATGGAGTACTTTAGGTTGGAAGGAACCTTTAAGATTTTAGTTCCAACCCCCCACACCTGGTGCTCAGGGATAGGATTTAGCAAAGGGTTTTTAGAGTTAGGGTACTATTGTTAGGCTGTGGTTGGACTTGATGATCTTCAAGGTCTTTTCCAACCTGGGTAATTCTATGATTCTATGAAATATAACAAAAGACTGAAATTATAACCGAGGGGGAAAAAATCATCTTGAAAATGTGTTTTGCTTTGCTCAGTATATAGAATAGACATAAGTAGGAGATTTGATTAAGAATTAAGATTAATTTATAGTTTAAAATAAATATTTGAATTATTCTATTTAACTATTATAGATGAAATTTACAGGTTCAACAAAATTGTGCAATGTGATAATTCAGCATTTTATTAAAGACTCAGATGAAAGGATAATCAGAGATACTTTGTTCTATTTTTAATAAATTGTGAAGATTCTGTTTTCTGAAGTAGAAACCTAAATTTTATCTTAACTCTTGTTCAATATGAAACACAATACTGTTTTTTCGTATCAACTGCAACTCACATCTTAGTGCTGTCGGCAAACATCCTGAGCGTGTACTCTTTCTCAGGGTCATTGAGAATGATGTTAAAGAGCACCTGTACCAAGATAGACTCCTGGGGCCAGAAGGAAGTTTCCTGTTCTGAAGTTCAGCATCCCTACTTTGCTCTTTGCCAGGCCCTTATTCCTTGAGACCATGAACTAAACCAAGGTGTGACCTGAAGTGATCACACTACAGCTCAGTCTGCCTTTCGTCTTAAAATTTTAATGAGTTCATAAGCATTGGTGAGCAACAGGTCCAGTAATATGTCTTCTCTGCTTGGTTTGTCTAACACCTAGATGAAGAAGATATTCTCAACACAATTCAGGAGTCTCCAGGATTACTTACAGCCAGCCATGTTGCTTTCCCAGTTGATAAGCAGATGGTGGAATTTTCCCCTCAGATTGAAAGCCTGAGTGTGCAATGTTTCTTGCAGCTGAAGCAAGAAAGCCTCATCAAAAGGCTACATTTGATCCGGTGGCCTCTAGGAGACTCCAAACATCAAATGTCATTTATTGGTCCAGTCCCTAATTTTTACCTACAGGATCTCAACCTGTTCATAGCTGTTACTTAGATCTTGCCATAATCTATTTCTTAATTTAGAGGGCAGCTCCTTTGCCCCTCCTTCTCTGCCTATCACCCCTATAAACCTTGTAGCCCTTAATTGCATTGTTTGAGATTTTTGATTCAACCAACCACATTTCCATGATAGCAATTAGGTCATAATTTTCTAATTGAATAGTGGCTTCCAATTCCTCCTGTGCGTTTCACATGCTTTCACATGCATGTACTAGAGGCACTTCAGCTAGGCACTCTCTAATTCCTTTGGGACAAGCATGAAGTTTTTTTTCCCCTGCTGCTTCCTATAGTGACAGTGTTCCCTAGTTGTTCTGTAACTGAGAAGTACATCACATTCCCTCATCAAATCTAGTTTAAAGCTCTGCCAATAACTCCAGCTAGATTGCTGTCCAGAGCATTCTTGCCCTACCTCATCAGTTACATTCCATCTAATGTCAACATGCCCTATCTGACAAAGGTGCATTCAAGATCATAGAATCAAAAACTCTGAGTATGTAACCATCCATACAACTAATCCAGACCTGATCCTTTCTTCTCCTTCCTCCAGGGTCCTAGTTTCCAACTGGGTATGTGGTAATATGCAGAATTTATGTGGTAATAAAGGACATAGACATGGTGCTATTTGTTTTTGGAAGTAGATTATTTGTGGTCAATATCTGAAAGAAATTCCACTACTCTTTCTGAACATTTTGTTGGCTTTATCTATATATGTCATTTTGCCTTTAATTCAAGTATACTAATAGCCTAAGGAAAAAGTAAGGTAGCTTTCAAATCCTTTGATATCATCCTGACTTTTTCTTTCCCTTCGGAGTGACAGAATATGCTGTGTACTCTGAGTTAGAAAGACAATTACAGAGTCACAGAATCACAGAATTATCAAGGTTGGAAAAGACCTAGAAGATCATCCAGTCCAACCATTACCAATACTTTCCAGCTAAATCATATTCATCAACACAACATCCAAACATTTCTTGAACACTTCCATGGTTGGTGACTCCACCACCTCCCTGGGCAGTGCATTCCAATGCCTGACTACCCTTTCCGAGAAGTAATACTTCCTAATGTTCAGCCTGAATCTCCCCTGGCACAGCTTAAAACCATTCCCTCTAGTTCTATCACTGATTACACGAGAGAAGAGGCCAACCCCCAGCTCACTACAACCTCCCTTCATTAAGTTATAGAGAGCAATAAGGTCTCCCCTGAGCCTCCTCTTCTCCAGGCTGAACAATCCTAGCTCCCTCAGCCGCTCCTCGTAAGGCCTGTGCTCCAGACCCCTCACCAGCTTTGTAGCCCTCCTCTGAGGCCATCCATCCGGGGCCTCGATGTCTTTCTTGCAGTGAGGGGCCCAAAACTGAACACAGTACTCCAGGTGCGGCTGCACCAATGCTGAGTACAGGGGGACAATTATCTTCCTGTTCTTGCTAGCAACACTGTTTTTGATGCAAGCTAGGATGCCGTTGGCCTTCTTGGCCACCCAGACACACTGTTGGCTCATGTTCTGCCAAGCATCAATTATTTCTAATGTGTATTTTAAGCCTTAGTTATGAAACAGAATCTCTACCTTTTCTGTGACTTTTAAAATCTTTCATAAACTCTTCCTTGTTTCAAGAAAGATAATTCAGTGTGCTATACAGCCCATTAGTTCACCTCCCCAACATATGATATATTTATCCTGTAGAATACAAATTTTGCACAGCATCTTCATGTTAGTGTTGTCATATTTAACAAGTATATGTTAGCAATGCATTTGTGGTCCCATACTTGTTGCCAAGTTATTTTGTTTTGGTTTGGTTTGTTTTTTTCCTAAAATATGTAATATAATATTCTTTATATGTATTATTTTTTTGTAAAATGATACTCTTTGGAAGAAAACATTTCTTCACAATTTTTATGCCAGAGTTTCCTGACACAGTTTTAATAAAATCCAATTTTTCTACTCACAGAAATTTTTTTTAATTAGCCTTCAGAACTGACTGACAACTTTTTCACTCTTTGGCAGTATCTTTTTGTAGCTATAGAGGAACTAGCTTCAGTATGCATTTTTTTCTCATTTTTGTCTGCTTACTCTTATGGATAACTAGTCCTCATACCATACTAATATCCATGACATGAAAGGATTATCTTAACTCCCTAGCAAGACTTAGTTGAACAGAACAATAAGCAGAAGTGGAGGGCAAGCACAGAGTCCCATGGATGGGTTGAAAACTGACATAACAGACAGTTTGTTAACAACATATCAACATATCTATTGAATTTATTGTGAAACAGTCAGCAGAAGAAAAAAAAAACAGTTAAAAAAATGTACCTTTTAGGGTGTTATCCTAAAAAACCTCTGATTTTAAATGCAGATATCATCAGAGAGATTATCTAAATGCATGAATTGTGATCCTCAGGAGAGAAGTTCAGTTTGATCACACTATTAGCCAGAAACTTGTGCAGCTCATCTACCTGGAGGGAATGCTGAACTTATCAGTACTTAGGATATGGTTTCTGGACTGTATTAGACACACCTACGATGTAATTTATTTTTCATTGCCAGTCAATGATATACATGCACCTACATGGCACTGTAATATAAAAATAAGTAAAATAGCATATGTGTGAGTATTCAGGTTGGTTTACCTTGCATCTTTGTTATGACTAGAGCATTTATTTATTTCTAAGAACAAAATGTAGGTACAGCCATTAAAATTTCTGAAAGAAGCATTTTCCTGTTCTAGAAACATTAGCATAAATCCACATTACCACACAGTTTAGACTCTCTTCACTGTAAATAAAATAAAGTAGTTCCAGAATGGAATATAACCCTACTGCAGTTTAGTGGATCATAAGTCTTTATTTAAAATAACAATAGCAATATATAGAACAATATAGAAAAATGTTAAACAAATGTGATTGTCATTATACAAAAATGTTAAAGCAATAGGAGGTGTAGGAAGAAAAAAAGAAAAGAAACAACAGCAACAGGAAACCTTCAGCATTTATGCACTTTTTAAAATCTCATCTAAATATTTACAGTCATTCACTGTGGTCCTACAGTTGCATTGAAACAAATGAAAATAATAAGCCAAACACCTTTTTTTTTGTTTTGAGGAAAAATGGCACAGCCTGGGTAGCATTCATACATCTGAATAACAATCCACTACCTTAGGTATCTTTATGCATATTGCGTACTGCAAGTAGTCCTTTATCATAGAATCATAGAAACATAAAAGCGCTAAGGTTGGAAAAGACCTTTAAGTTCATCAAGTCCAACCACAACCTGACCATACTACACCAACTCTAATAACCCTTTGCTAAATCATGTTCCTGAGCACCACATCCAAGCAGTTTTTAAACACATCAGGGATGCTGACTCAACCACCTCCCTGTGCCTATTTCAGTGCTAATGACCCTTTATGTGAGGAACTTTTTCCTGATATCCAACCTAAACTTACTCTGGTGCAACTTGAAGCTGTTTTCCCTCATCCTGCCAACTGTCACCAGTGAGAAGAGACCAACCCCACTCTTGCTGTAAGCACCTTTCAGATACTGGAAAAGACCAATCAAGTCCCCTCTCAGTCTCCATTTCCCCAGACTAAACAGCCCCAGCTTCTTCAGTCCCACCACATAGGGCATATTCTGCAAGCCCTTCACAAGCCTTGTTGCCCTTCTTTGGACCTGCTCCAGCGCCTCAGTGTCCTTTCTGTACTGAGGTGCCCAAAACTGAACATCTTACTTGATGTGAGGCCTCACCAATGCCAAGTACAGGGGCAGGATTACTTCCCTAGTCCTGCTCATCATTTCCCAAATAATTCCTAAATAATTCCTTGGTACTGCCTGGAAGTTTATTTTGACATAAACCAAACATATGGCAGGGCCTGTACTAGCAATAAATGAAAACAGGTGATATTGTCTGTTCCACTGCTTAATTTACTTAATTTATCTTACTAGTGCAGATGTAACTACAACTTTCTTAGATTGTGTTAAAGATATAGTCTGTTTATTCTGGGAGTTAAAAAAAAAAACAAAACACAAACCTTTTCCAAATAATAACTGTATCTGCAATATGGCTACAAATGCAGTCAAGAACTAGAAATGTATCACATCCACAGAGATTCCACATATTCACTTCTTCAGTACAACCCTGATTAGTAGTTGCAGAGACAATATAATTAGTATCAGTAATTTCTAACTACAGTGCATGGAAAACGACAACTTGAAAAGATCTTCCTCAGTAACACACACTCATGCTTACAGATTCGTTTATCCAACAAGTACAAATTCTTTTCTCATACAGAGCATGTTCTGCCCAGGTTTTTCTCATTAATCCTCTTCTATATGCTTATTTCTATAAACTCAAGTGATATTTACAGGAAAAATTCCACCTACTTCATATGCAATTATTAGCTGTTCTTGATAAGAAAACAGTAGAACTACCATTTGCATGTGCTATTGCAGAAATAGTACTTCACATATTCCTGCATCCTTGGGTGTCTAAATATCTCTATTCAGGTAGATGTGAAATTATTATTTATGACCCAATTTGCTTGTAGTCCTTCTATAATAACACTCATTTTGTAGATGACTGATTTCCCCTGAGACCTTTTAGCTATAAATACATATATGTAAATATATATGTAAGACTTAGTTATCCCTTTCAGAAGCAAATGGTAAACAACATGTCAGCTCTTCATAGACATCTAAATATATCATGTCAACCACAGAACTTCAACACTGATATTAGTGAAATTCAAGTGTCTTATTTCTACATTTAGCAATGGACTTTCTGCATCAAACAGGACTGCATCCATAATGACCTTTTAAAGTTATACTTTCAAATCTGTACTTATGTATGTATGTATGTATGTATGTATGTATGTATTTATTTATTTATTTATTTCAGTGTTTATGAATCTGAAATGCACATACTCATTTTCCTTTATGGCTTGCAACTACTTTCATCAAAATCATTGAGTTATTTGATTGATCCATTTAAAAGACTTCACAATTATTGATATAACTTCAAATGGACAAAGCAGTGAAATGAGCAAAAGCAATTTGAAATATTCTATTCTGCTATTAGTCAATAACACACCAAACTACTCTGGCAGTTTTTGACATTGTCTGACTTGAGAGTAAATAAGAAAGAAGTAATTAAGAATGTTTTTTCAATTTCTTCTGTTCCCAAGAATCTTAGTAAATTTTACAAAGGAAAGAAGCAGAAAAATTCTTCTCAAATATTGAATCTTAATATTTTAGAATAGTTTTGACAATTCATCTGTAAAATCTTAGCCTGTTTTCTATCACAGTCAAAGTACTTTACTTTCAAAACCATGAAGATATCAGCTACCCATTAAAAATGCGGAGTTTTTCTTTGATGCCAAATGCTCACATCAAACATCTTGCCACATGTTGTTTGCAAATGACAAGTCAGACATCTATTTGAGACAAAAATACTCAATTTGGAACACTTGAATCATTTACACAGTACAAACATCTACAGTATTATTTGTTCTCCCAAATAAACAAAGAAACAAACAAATAAATACTGCCAACAGTTTCTTTAGTGATCTTTACTAGGAAAACAAAAAAACAAAAAACAGAACACAACAAAACAAAAAAAAAATAACAACAATAAAATTAAAAACTTCCATAAAATACTATTACCTTAGAGGAAATATTGGAAATTGATAATCATTTAATGTCTTTTTTTTTTTTTTTCTTTTTTTTTTCCTTGTGTTTGGAAATGCAATACGGAAACCAAATTATTCACAGACATATCTCACAGACTTTTACAAAATCTTCAATATGTTGACAATGCATTGTACTACTACTAGAATAGATTAGTGTAGATTACTCAGGCATATACTTTTTTAGGTTGTTAATTTTATGAAGAAAACAAATTATGAAATAGGCAGAAATGGACATTATTACTTTGTGTCATATAAAACTTGATCAAGGAGAATCTTGATGAGTTAAAATCCCTCAATTAGACACACATCCATGGGCAAAATCTCCAGTATTTCAGTGGTTTGTGGTTAAAAAGGCAAAACACTCACATTTTCATGTGAATGATCTGAACAGGTCAGGGGAAAAATGTTTTGATACAACAGTGCCTGAAGTCTAGATAAAAAACAGTCTCAATCAAAGAAGAAATTTCAACATTTTGACAATACTGAATCCTTTTGTAATAGATCATAGTTCAGACTGCAGTTTTGGGTTATAAAAGCAAACTGTCCGTATATTTCCATTTTATCTTGATCAGAGTTCTCATTAAGACCTTATTATTAGCTACTATGGTTTTTCAAATCTCGTTAAGAAAATTCAAAACGCTGTCAGCAATTTAACATTTTAGTCTGAATGTAGCATCTACTTTCAAATTTCTATAAAAAATTATCTAGCTAACTTTTCCCTTCCACTCCCAATATATTTAGTAGAAATTCAGCTATTTTATGTCTTAAACTCTCCTGCGCTTTCTGCTTTCTTTTTATCTGTTATTTGCTGTGGTAGCTCAATAATCATATTTTCTTCTTTGCTAATCAAAAATAATTAAGAAGGGTGTGAAAGAACTTCCAAATTGCAGTTTCCACTTCCACTTTATTTCCTGATAATATGCCAGATAGGAACAAGGAAATATTCCATATCTTTAAAACTAAATTTGCTCTTTTAGGAGGAAACTTTAACAAGAAATTCTACTATTGCTGCCAGTTCCTCAAACATATGTTCAGCAGCTACTGGATGACTGTTTGTGGAGTTATGATAAGAATCAGAAAATGATTCTGGCAAAGTATACACTTGTGTTTAAATGGGTAAACAGTCATTATGCATTCTTCCTGACTGTGGTTCCTAATATCTTTTGGTTTGTGAGGAAAACTGTAGCCAGTTAATAATACTAATTCATTCTTCATAATATGAAAACCCAGATGGGAGAAGGTTTTCCTCAGCAATGATTGTCATTGTGTTCTTATTAAGTATAGCAGAAAAAAAAAAAATTGTTAATCAAAACATAATTTGACAAATTCTTGATTATACCAATATGACTAATGGGAAAATAACAGTCATTGAGAAAAAAAGGTACAAATTTAGAATATAATTTTGCATATTTGATTGTCGTTAACAACAAGCTCAATATAAAATCAAAATACAGGCTTTGAAAGGCTAGATAATTTGTGTTAGTATGCATGAATAGCAAAAGTATGTTATGGTAAACAGTGATAATGTATTAGTCAACACTGAATAATCAGAATTTTTTGTCTTCTGAGATTTGCATCAGAACTTCAAGTGCCTGAGTGAAAGACTGCCATATTCTGCTTCACTTGTTAATACATTTCCAAATGAGTTATTTAGAGGACTTGTTACACTTGTGTGTCCCTACTGATATAGGTTTAAGAGTTTGTTTTTTTTCTCATTAAATTATTAGAAATGAACTACTGAAGTATTTTAATTATTTTCTAGAGAAAATAATTGAAAAATATTTGAAATAACGTTCTGTCTTTGAAATTAAAGCTAATAGACATGGGATCCACTTAGATGCACTGTAATGCTCACTATCAGAGAACTTTAGTAGTGAAATATACTGAGATTTTTAAAACTTAAAATAATAAAATTATTCGTCAAACAGTATAAGAAAATCAAGAACAGAATTGTCTCTTTCCCTTCTTTTTATCACGATACATGGCCCTACAAATGTATTCTCAATGAATACTTCCTTGTATAACAACAGAATTAATATTGATTTATTCCAGTCATAGCAAACGACATTCATTAAATTAACACATGTTCCAGTGTTGTGCATTATGACTCTGTTATCTGTAAAAACAATTCATTCTAACCATTATTTGGCACCAGTTAGAAAAGGTGTAGTTTAATTGATTCACCACACTTTTCTAAGCTTTCTAAAGCATTTTCAGAGTGAAATGCTGAAATCATTGAAGATAGATGTCAAATAGAGTTGGTTGCAATTTTCTAGCTTAGACTGCTTTACTTTTATGACTCTCGTGAAATTCTGTAGCATACTCATCCTAACTTTTTATGAAAACAAACAGAGATGTTTATAATCAAAAAAGTATGCCTCAAGGACAGCCTTTGGCAACTGAGCCACAGTAGCGCTTAAAGATTGTAGCTTGGATGGCTCCTTCCTCCCCTGCTTTCCCTAGGAAGGATCACTTAAGTCTCTGTAGAAGCTTGCATAAACAATAAACAATCATCTCAATTGAGCATTCAGAGTAAGGAAATCAGAATTTCACAAAATTTATGAATATAGAAATTAGCAAGCTTCCCTTGGGTTGCATTCAGATTTGGAAATTTTTCTCTTGCTTACCAGAGACTTTTGAGAGACAGGTTGGCTTTTCTTATGCATAAAATTAATTGCTTGGATGACTATGCAAAATTATTTTTTTTAAAGTGTGAGGAAAGCATGTACTGACAATTATAAGAATTAAAGTTTCATTATGAAAATTTATCAAAATTTTCATTTTCTGACAAAGGTTTGAATTCCCCACCTGAAAACTAAAACTAATGATACTTCCCTATTTCATACAGTCAGTATTAAAACAATAATCATACGTTATGTAAGGCTTTGGTACTGTGACCTGTAGTTTGACAGAAATACTAAAAGAAATATATATTTAATTTCAAACTGAGGAGGTATAATAGACTTTGTTTTTTCAATTTATTTTTGTTTGTTTGCTTGTTTGTTTTTGGTTTTGTTTATAAGTGTAGTGAAGAACTGGAGCAAGTTGCACAGAGACATGGCAGATGTCCCAACAATGGAGACAACAAATGTCAAGATGGATGGGGCTCTCAGAAGCCTGATCAAGCTGTAGGTGTCCCTGTTCATTGCAGGAGAGTTGGACTAGATGAGATTTAAAGGTCCCTTCCAATGCAAACAGTTGCATGATTGCACAATTCTATCAATTTTATATATAAATTAGAAAATGTAATTTAAAAACCTTATTTTTTTCTGCAAGGCCCTACTGATGTTCCAGTGTTCTGTCACCCTTACCATAAAGAACTTACTCCACGTGTTTGTATGGAACAGCCTATGTTCAAGTTTTAGATCATTGCTCCTTGTCCTATCACTACAAACCACCAAGAAGAGCCTGGCCTCATTCATTTACCTCCTTTGAGCTATTTATGAGCATTTATCAGATCACCCTCAGTCATTTCCCCAGGCTGAACAGACCTAGGTAACTCAATCTTTCTTCAAATAACAGATGCTTCAGAATCTTTATAATCTTTGAGGCCTTTGTCTAGACTCCTTCTAGGAGATCCCTGACTTTTTTTGAACTGGGGAGCACAGGAATGGTCCCAGTAGTCCAGATATGTACTCATCAGGGCGGAGCTGAGGGGGAGCATCACCTCCCTCAACCAGCTGTCCATGGTCTTTTTGATGCACTCCAGGATCCCATTGGCCTTCTTGCAGGCATACTGCAGGGCATACTGCTGCTTCATGGCTAGCCTGTTGCCCACTGGGATACCCAGGTCCTTCTCTGCAGAGCTCTTCTCCAACAGGTCAGCCCCTAACCCGATGCATGTGGTCATTCCTCCCTGGAAGCAAGACTACACATGTTCTTTTCAAACTTCATCAGGTTCCACTCTGCCCAACTCTTCAGTCTGTCCAGGTCATACTGAATTACAGCACAGCCTTCTGGTGTATTAGCCGCTCCTCCCAGCTTTGTATCATCCTCAAACTTGCTGAGGGTGGGCTCTATCTCTTCAACCAGGTCACTGATGATCAAGACCAGACCCAGTACTGACTGCTGGGGAGCACTAATGTTTACAAGTATCCAACTAGTCTCTCTGTCACTAATCACAACCCTCTGAGCTCTACCAGTCAGACAGATCTCAATCCGCCTCAGATTATAAATTATCACTTATTATATATTTTAAAAAAAAATAGAAATTATTAGAATATATTTTTTTAATGTTCAAATTTCAGTACAGCAAAGACAATGATTAATGCTTTAAATGAATTTTTATAATGTCATGGAAAAGAATAATTAAGGTTAAGTTCTTCTGGCTGAATGTTTTGTTTTTTTGTTGTTTTGTTTTGTCCTTTTTTCACATTGTTACATAGTAAAGAAAATTTAAGTTCTGATGTCTAAACTCAAGACTTTATATATACATAACCATTTGAGTACATATCAGAATAAGACACCGATTTAACTCATTTATCTCACAGTAAATCTGAAATTGAATATTAAAAACTACAGAAATGGGAAAAATCTGTTAGTCCTAAAGTACTTCAGTTCTACATTTACTGACATTAGTTGGTACACCTGCTTTCTAGACTCTTTGAAGACTTTATCAATGGAATTCTAGTGAAACTGCAATAGTAGAAATCCAAGTTTACATGCTGATAATAGATCCCTATGATCTGGAAAGCTGTAAAAATAGCAGATTCATTGTCCTAGTACAAAGCAGGCAGATCAATTAGATATATCATTTTCAAAAGTAATTTCAAAAATTTAAAAGATATATTCATCTGCTGTTCCAGACCAAAAAAGCAGGAAGGAATGGAGAGTGCATTCTTAGTAGCCTGCATTATTAGCTATCATCTTCTTTAGCTGCCTATTGAATAACAAATACTCTGCTATGTAGCAGCTTGTCCTTATTTTGTGTCACCAGGCTGAAATACCTCAAATAATTGATTGATTTTTTTCGTGTTGATGATTGCAGAAGCAAATTAATCTAGTCTCATTTAACTGGAAGCTCATACACTTTCCCGTGCAAAGCTGTCAGACAAGTAGTGTAGATGGAGTTTTTAAGGATTTTCTGCCCTTAAAATGGAATGAGTGGGAAAAAAAAAAAAAAAAAAAAGGTAATTTTAGTAAGTTATTTAATGTTACGAAATAATATAAAAAGAACTGTCACAGCCTGAGTCTTGTTATATTTTAATTCACAGTTGAAACAGACTGTCTTATTTATACCAGTCTACCTCCTCCGCTTCACTCCTGAGCTGAATGGTTTAGGAAAACAAGACACAAATCTCATCGACCACAGATGCTGGGGAAAAAAAGAAAGTATATAAGCAGAAAGTAAACAAATTGATCAGTTAAGTTTCTCTACAGCTTTATGGAGATGGTGTTAAGTTTCTGTCTGCAAAGAACCATTTAGCATGCAGGATAGCAGGGTGGGAGCTACTTATGTATATCTCTAGCCAGTGTGGTACAGGATACTGCACTTAAGAAATCTCTTAAGTTTTCCTGAGTCTCTGGCACCCAGTAGAAGTGGGTGAACTTTGGAAGTCTGAAAGCTGATGTATTCATTAGTGACTCATTTTGTCTTTTATTTTGTCATTATGACCCAAATTTCTAACTGAAGTATATAATTTACCCTTGATACTGAAAGGCAATAGACACACTTTAATGGTGCTTAGTGAATTAAAGCATGGTCAGGTGAGATCAAATAACCATTTAGTTTAGTATTCAGAAGCGATTATTAGCACATGCCCAGAAAGATGTCAGAAAAAGGAGAAAATAAGCAACAATTCTTGCTAACATTGGTAATACACTCTCCAATCATTTTTAGCTCAGAAACATGCAGGAACTGGAATAGAAGAACTGAGAGACAGTTGATACAGGTTGTGCTTGTGTTTTCCATTATTTATTTATTTTTTTATAGATTATGTAGAATACACATCTGATGATGACAGTGGGAGATGATAGAATAATAACATGAACAGAGTGACTGAAAAGAAAAAAAGGCAGGTTAGACATTTATTATAGCATTGACAAAACTTCTGTCGCACAACATGGGATATAACCAGCAGTCAAATAAATTTAATTTCATCTGTACTTAATTTATTGATATTTCTGCTGAAATCATTTTAGTATATCTTATCTGATAGAAAACTCACAGGGGGAAAATAAGCAAGACAATAGTGTACTGAAAAGCTGCATAGACATTACTGCTAACATGTTTCCATAGTTACTTAATAGAATCCAAAAAACATGATACCTTATACTGAACTGATAACTTTTAGTTTTCATTGTATAATCAGTAAAAACCGAGTGTAAGAGTGAATGGAAGAGAAATTCTCTTTCAAAGTAATACACAGAAAGAAGAATCAATGAATTGAGCTTCTTGTATCTTTATCTGCAAATAGATGTTACAATAGTCACTTAATTTCCGCATTTTGTTGATGCTTGATATTTGCCTGGGATATCCTGTATGGTTCTAATTCATTAAGCTCTGAAAATATGTGTTATTACTTGTCCCTCTATTAATATAACTAGAAATGGAGAGCAAAGGCACAGTGCCTCAGTATCCCTCAGGAAAAAGTCAAGGAAGGAAGGAAGGAAGAAGAAAAGAAGAAAGTCATGGATCAGAGTTACAGGTATAAAGTCTCCAGGCTTTTCAACTCACAGTCAATTCTCAGTGCATTGAATGCATTTTTATTTTGCAAGGTTTATTTCAGTTTACTGTCAGTTGAATAGGAATAAATTTATGGAAAAATACGATGAACTATTTGTAAAAATGGAAAAAGAGGTGTGTGGAGTGTATGCACTACACTACTGTTGAAAATGATCATGTTGCTGATTCCTGAAGTACTTGCACTTGTAACAAATAATATTATTTTCTTTGAAGTTATTTGGAACAAGAATTTCAAATGACAGATTTTGAGTGTTTCTTTAAAAATACTGTCTTCTCTTTCTCAGTTCTTACTTCCAGTGGAGCAATAGGATGGTATGTTAGGTATAGATTTTTTTAATTATCACAGAAAACAGAAAGAAAAATTCCTTGCTGTAATCAGAGACAAAGCAGAATAAAGATGTTATAACACCATTCTATTTAGAATCATTTTAAATCACAAGTAATTTGGCTTTTCACACTGTAACAGAAGTCTGAACATTTTCCTTTCTGGGGTGTTTTTCAATTCAAGATTTCCTTACTCCTATGTGCTATACAAGTGTTTGCAGGCTTTAAACAGAATCATGTAATTCCTTCGAATCTGGTCAAAAGACAGAAACTAAAAAGCAGTTCCTATCAGTCATGGAATCATAGAATGATTTCGGTCGGAAGGGTCAGATGAAGATGACCCAGTTCCACTCTCCTGTCATGTGCAGAGACACCTCCCACTAGACACATTTGTTCAAAGTCTGAATCAACCTTTCAGGGATGGGACATCCACAACTCCTCTGGCCAACTGTGCCACTGCCCCACTACTCTCACAGTGCAGAATTTCTTCCTCATATCTAATCTATCTCTCTCTTATTTTATAGCTATTGCCCTTTTCTTATAATTACAATCTCAGAAACTCCCTTTCCTGTAGAAGCTCTTTAGGTGACATTTTAAATAGCAGCTAAAATTCCATTTTTTTTTTTTCTAGGTTGCCTAACATACTACTATATTTATTGGCATTTATTGAATTGTTCTTCGAGACAAATATACATATGTTTGTCATACAGCTCAGTTATAGTCATTGTAACTAGGATGCCTTGTTTTATATGGTATCAGGTTTCTTTAAATATTTTGCCTTCCTGCAACAGTCTAAAATTTACATTGGTTGCTCCAAAAGTGATGCCTCTGATTTATTTCTATTCAAGCTACAACAAATAGATGAAGAACACAATAACACTATTTGATAGAGCAAATTCTCTGCTACAAAACACTCTTTGTCAACAGTCACCACCATTAATCATAAATTTTCATCAGCAATGAACAAGCATGCTGTGCTTGTAAAAATCTGCATGACTGTCCAGAATATGGCTCACATTTTATGTCGTTGTCACCACTGCTAAAATGCATCACCCATTGCTTCACTGACCTAACATCCATTGTTTAGACTCTACAAATATTCAGGAAACATCAGTGAAAGTCAGTGGGCACAATTTTTTATGCATGAGGGAATTCAGTGACACACCTTAGCTTCATAGGAACTTCCATGTCATTCACCATTTTGTCAGACTGCCTCTCTGCTGTCATGTGTCACACACAACAACAGTGGGTAATAGAATTTTGTCAGGAAGGTTCAGGCTCTACTATCATACCACCAATATCCACCCATGACTGTGGTAACAACATAATTAATTAGGAGGCATTACTTCCAGAGAAGCTCCTTGTTGATTTCTTCTCCATAGTGTATAGCACCCTCTATAGTCAACTGAAAGTAGAAGGTAATCTTCAGGTTGCTAATCCTGTACCATGTTGGTGGTCTGCAACAGGTATGGTGAATCTTTCCTTGAAGATACTTTTCTGTCTTTGTTGTTTTTAAAGAGAGTTTATGCTACCTTGGTTGGCTTAGAGAACTCAGCTTGTCACAAATAACTCACTTAAACCTCTCTAAAATAATCTGGGTGGTGCCAGATTTTGGCACACATGCATTGAGAGCCCTACCCTGCAGATACATGTAACAGAGAACAAATAAGAAATCTATTAACTTGCTTCACAGCATGCTAATTTATAGTTTTCACATAACATTCTTTTTATGCTAAAAAGTATTCATGAACGGAGAGCCAACATGAAGCTTCATACTCTCAAATTTTACAGTGATAGATGATATAAACATCTACTTTTCTGCAGCAGGTCAACTTAAGCTATTTTAATAGTCTAAGAATGAATGAGCTTCAGATTAATTGTACCTTTGTATACCAAAAGAAGGTGACAATAGAGGGCAAATTCATTTAATTATGCAAATCATGTAAAAGAACCTTGGAAGAGGCAGCAAAACATCCACTAGTCTACCTGCCTGCTCTGGCTCCTGCATGAAAACATGTTGTGTACTGATGTGTAAAAGTGCAGCTATTGACCCTATGTATATTCATTTTTTGCTGTATGTGTTGTGAGTCCAGTGTTAGCTGGGACTCTGGCAGGGACTTAAAATAACCTCTGCACCTGGGCTTTAACCAAGAATCTGGAGAACAGGTCTTGGGAGCAGGTCTTTCTCCCCATCTGTTGTATTAATTAACCTTTGTTCTGTGACAGGCTGCTTCTACTGTTTAGCATTGTCTTAAGCTTAAGAAGAACAAAAGCTCGACCTGTGAAGAGAGGCTAGAGACTACCAAGGATGTGTTTAAGTTAAGTTCTATAAAAACCAGAGGAAGAGCTCTTACAATAAAAGCTCTGTCAGTATGGCTTTATCACCACAATCTGTCACTACATCTGGCATAAAATGAAGGTGAGCTTTTGCAAAGCACTTTCATTTCCATCTGAAAAAAAAAACTCACAGGAGCAGTTAAAATTCCTGAAAAGTGAACACAAAATGCCAAAGATGATGCAACACTTAATTCCATCTCTAGTTTGCCAAAACGTTTCCAGATATTTTTCATTTTTTCATTCATGTAGCATAGAAACAAACTGAGTAAGTATTTATCAACTCATAGTCTTGCCTGTGTTATCTCATGTATTTCTAGTATAACATTACATAATGAGTATGCTATAAATAATAAAATAAAGTGTAATAACAATTATAGTCATTTTTAAATGATTACTTGATAGTTAAAAATATATATATTTAATTGCAGGTTTAGAAACTATGATGTTTTGAAAATCACTGTGAAATTATAAGCAAGTATAAGAAGATATAAAAGGGAAGTTTGACATGACGAATGTCACAAGCCTAACAGGTTTGGATGAATATATACATTATAGTGCAGACTAGAAGCATAGTAGAAAATCTGTGTTTTGTTAGTGCTAAAAAGTTTAGAAAGAAAACATTAATCTTGATGAAATTATCTTGTGAAGCACTGCAGCACTAGGCACAGTGACATATCTAGGTTGAAAAGAACTCAAACATTTATGGTGGGAGACAGAACACCTCATTTTTGTTAATTATGTCGTTACTACGTTAAGAACAGAGTCTTATGCACTGCATGTGAAAAAGAAGAGGGACATACTGCTGCAGAAGAAAATCCTAGCTTATGAGTTTGCCACCTGTTACAGTTTCTCTTTTTGTTGAATACATTGGGAACACAAAGATTACATATCTAGTTTTGGCACTTCAGCAATTGAAATTAGATAAATGTAATTAATTGTTACATTTCAAAGCTATGTCTAAAACAGCATTGAAAGGCTTTGGTCTTCACACTTGCAAGGAACAGAAGGCTTGTTATTGTAAGATTCATTCCAAGTAATTCAAATAACAATGTATTTTCTGCTTGGCTCCATGCAGAAGAAACAAACAAACAAACAAAAAGAAAGAAAGAAAACAAAACAAAAACCCACTAAGAGTATTGTCATGCTTGTTTAGATATTCATATTTGTATTGACACATGAAGAAAACCCTTTAAGAAAATAATTGGCCTGCATATACACAGAACAGAAAAAATATTCTTCTGAATGATACATGAGAAAATCAGTAGGACAAACAGTGAGTTAAGTGTATTAATACCAGAGTCCAAAGACATAATATCATTGTTGAGAACCAATAGAGAAATTTCTGAAATCTATACATATTTTCAAGGCATTCATTGCTTTTAGCAAATACAATAATTTCTTTAAGGAGTGAGGAAAGAATGAGAGAGAAAAAAATAAATAAATAAATACTAGACTGTAAGTAGTTCCAGAAGAAAATTCTAAATAGTTATGCGAGTATTTTGGAGACATATTGTGACATTAAATTTCTCTGTAACTCAGATATGAGCTAAAGTTGGACTAGTAATCTTAGTGGACTTTTCCGAACTTAATGATTCTCAGATTCTATGATTCTACGGGATCTGAAACATTGTATATTATGGTAATATATCAGCAATTGCATAGTTAAAGCATTCGAAGTAAAGAAACGACAGAGCATTGTGGAGATCTCACACAGTATTTCTACCTGAGACTTTTTATTATTCTTTAGTTGCTGTTTCTTTTCTGAAAATTGCCTAGCTTTTCACTGTTCATTGGTATAGGTAAGAAGAGGCATATGACCACAATGTGTTGTTTTTAAATCTAATTTTCAGTTAAGTCTGGAGAGACTGGTAGCTGATAAAAGCAAAACCAGCTTGTAAAATTTTAAACTTAATTTTGGACTGTTTAATGTCAGTGAAATTCAAGGAGTTGGTTGCCACTTTCATATCACTTAAAACAAAAACATTGAATTAGGTTTTATACTTGGGTATACCACTTTTCTAAAACATAGAGTATCTAAGGTCAGTTGAAGCTCCTCACAAATTTGTGACTTGTTTTTTCTCTGACTCTTACTATCATTTGCAAAGAAAAAATGAATATTGTTTCATTTTTCTTTCTATATAATACTTTGAGTGATGTGTTGCTAAGAAACCATCTACCTAGCTAGCTATCTTTTCATGTACTTTGACTGAAAGAAGGAATTTTGTTGATTGGTTGGTGGACTGGCTGCTTTTCCTCCTTCTGATGTTCTTGAGATTTGAGATAATTGTTTAAGCAGTTGGTCATGTATAAGGGTATACCTGCCACTAAATCTGCAACTGCCTTCTCTGGTTTCAGTCAAAGAGCTCATGTCTTTGTACAGAGGTCTCCCAGGCATTTCAATAGCATTGAGCTATTTTGTTTCATGAAGAGACATATTGTATTTTGAGTCACTGACACTGAGTTCCCCAAGCTTATTTCGAAAAGAATCAACACGATTTCCTGAATAAGCTTCAGTCTTCATACCAGTGGAGAAAATCTGTCTTATGTTTAGATGTACAGAAAAATGAAGAAGGAGATTCTCCTTAGGTAAATTAATCTGAACAGAATGAGGTTAAGAACTCCAGTATCACAAATTATTAGGCACTTCTCCATATATAAAGAGCCTACTATGTCACTGCAGAATTTTACATCATTTTTTCTCTGGCTCGATTTCTTTATTATTTTTTGTTTGGTTCTTTGTTTTATAAATATACAATTAGCACATATGAGACTGAATGAAAATTACCTTTATGAACATATGTAGGTGTGCTTCATGAGATGGCCACCTTCCTTGAGATAAGTCTGCACAAAAGACCACTTCACAGCCATTAAGCTGTGGCTTCTCTCTCTCTCTCTCTTTTTCTCTCATTGCCCCTAGTCTTGTCCATCAGTGCTCTCCAGACAAAGGATTTCTCAACCCTTGCTCAGGACTTGCTTGTTCATCTGTGTCCTTCAGCAAGCTCTGAGTCAATGGTATAACAGAATAATCTCTTACAACCATTAAAAGCAGTACAATTAGTGCTTACCAGAATTTTAGGGCAGCATACTAGGAATGTAGGACAGCAGCTAAACCCACTGCAGGACTTGCTATTAGCAGTGATTTAGGGCCTACTGAAACCTTGTATCAGGTTTTGTTTTCATCCTGCTTATTTTTTAATATATATACATATATTAAAATATATATATATATTTAGTAATATATAAATATTATATATAAATTATATATATTTAATATATATATATTCTTTTTTTTGTGGGTAAGCTTCGTGGAGCAGGGTTTTCTGTCTCTCTGTGTTTATTTCTGCAGGGCTTATCAAACTGAGGCTCCAGACATTCAGAGCCTTCAAAATAATGATGGCTGTTAGAAATAATCTGTCAACAGAAACTTCACTGCAGAATACATAGCACTGTGTTTATTGATTTTTTAAAATTTGTATTTATTTATTTATTTATTTATTTATTTTAAAAAAAGAAAAAAGAAAAAGAAAGACACAAAGACAGGGAGTGAGCTGACACAAAATAAAATGGTGGTCTTTGGCATTCCTGCTATCCTTCAGGGAATGGGAAAGGTGGGGGTTGAGTCCACGACTTCCTGGCTAAATCCTACTTCTAATCATTGGTTGCCTTCCTAGTGCTGCAGCTTTCTCCCTGATGTAGTATCCTGTATTTTAACATCTCTGTTTTGGCCAAGTAGTCAATGAGATGTGTATTCTTTAACTAAGCTTATTAATTAGCAGATCTATAAACAGAAAATTAAGTGATGTATCATATTACAGTATTCCAGAATTTCAGGTTTTGTTGTCTTATGTTCTTGCCTAAAGAACAACAAGAACAACATGAATTCAAATTTCTTCAGGGCAAATTTTGCAGGTATATCAGAGAAATGTCACAATCACATCCAAAATATTGGGAAACATGAATCTTCATTCAGTGTGAACTCTAGTACATAATCAGTAATCTGTGAACCATAGTAGGAGTTGTTGAAATTGAGAGCCAAAGGAAAGCACTGGTCTCTTGACACTTGGCGGCAGAGCTTGAGAGTTTCTTTTTCTAACATATTTATTATGTTTCTTTATCAATTCACAGATTTCAGCTGACTTGAAATTTTTTAATGATGTTCCATTTTCTTAAACTAGTTAAAAGCAGAATCCTTATAGAATTTAACCTCATGTTAGATATTAAACACATTAAGCACTAAGGAGATTTAAATAGATCCATATTATAGCCAAACTTAGTTCAAATTTTATTGATGATATCTTCCAGTTTTCTTTTCCCATGTTGAACAAATTGAACAGATCTTCAAATAGAAGTGCTTCTGGAACTGAGCCAGAATATTTTGCCAGAAGCAATTTATAGAAAGAAGGCTAACATATGGAAATAAATAAAATGATCTTCCCAAGTGTGATATTATGTTAGTTTTATCTTATCAAAGACATCAAGTGCCATTAATGGAAGATTTGATTCTTACTGAAATACACAAGTCACCTTTTCAAAAACAGAGTAATAAGTTTTTATTTTTACAATTAATATGATTTTTTTATTAAATAAAGTAGTTCAGAAAAAGCAATAGCATGAACATTTATGAAATTTAAGTCAGTAGGAGGTATTTTTCTCTGATTATTTTCTATTTTTATTCAGAGTTTTTGACAGAATATTGAACATAATACTAATATTTGATCAAACAATTCAGAATTAATCAAGTACAGTAGTATATCAGAATTTTTCTAATTAAAAAAAAAAAAAAAAAAATCTTGACTTGTTGCAGCATCAGAACATTGGCATACAATTTAATGATGCAGCTGTGCAACCTGTAGGCTAGCTACTGCAGTAAAGGGCAGTTGTCCATCCATTCTCCATTTTGGTCACACATTTTCCCCCTCTGTATTAAAATTTAGAGCTGAATAGGAATTTGAACAGTGGGTGAACTGGTTCAGAAGTAAGTGGTATAAAGTTTTTTGATGTTTTTGTTTTGCTTTGTTTGCTTGTTGATCATCCTTACTTTGCCCTAGCTTACCCCTCTAAACTGACTCACTGAAAAATAGCAGCTAAAAATCAACAAAAGAAAATAAATTATATGTTGAGGATATCTTTGGAAAAAAAAATAGAAACAAAAGCAGCATGAAAGGTTTAATTTTTTTAGCAAAGAATTTAATTAGTTTACTTAACTGCATTAAGTGTGTAAAGTGTGAGTAGTAGAAAGCACATTTGCTGTAATTTTAACACCATAAATGAAAACAACAAATTCATCCATACCATTGACAGATTGTTATGACATCTGCAAATGTCTACAGGTAATAGCATGCCATGTAATATTTCAGAATGAGCAGTCTCCCTGGATCTATAGTTGTTAACATCCTTCTCAGGAAAACTGTATGCCAGCCTTTTGGGTTTAGTCAACATTAAAATTGTTGTACTTCTTGTAAAAGTTCCCAAGATGGTGAACATACTTCCTATACTTCAAGAATATGCACGTCTCTCTTTTTTTTTTCCACTTTTTTGATCATCCATTTACAATTTACTCATTTGGAATGTTGCCTGTTGTTAACATTTCTTTGTACAACTCTACAGTTCAGAAATAGCTCATTAATGTCCCTTGAAAAATGTCCATGTAATTAAATATTTAAACTGTGAATAAGATATCTATATTATGTAAAAGTTACCCTTAAGGCAGTATATAAATTCATTTAAAAGCATAAAATGTGTCCTGCACACATTCTGTGATTACTTGCAAGGAGGTTACAGTAAGGTGTTGGTCTCTTTTACCAGTTGACAAATTACAGGACATGAGGAAACAACAGATTGTGACAGGAGAGGTTTAGATTACATATCGTTAAGAATTTCTTAATAGGGGAGTTTACCAATGCAACATGCTGCCCAGGGAATGCTGCAGTCCCTGGAGATACTTAAGAGACGTATTTGTATAATACTCAGGGACGTGGTTTAGTGGTGGACTTAGTAGTGTTAGACGATGATTGAACTTGATGATCTTAAGTTATTTTTCCAATTTAAATGATTCTGATATTATATAACTTTTCTTCTGCCTTCGTATGTAACATGAAATGTATCACGTTTCTCAAGTTTCCATTATTTCACTTGTCTGTAAGGGAAAGCCTAGAATGACCTACCTATATATTAGTATTGACACTGATGAGGGAAATGTGGTTTAGGATGCTGTCTGGAAGCATTCATCATTAAACTTTTGCTGGTGTTCACCCAAGATACCTTTCTTCCTATTAAAGAAGAAAATAATTTATTTGTCTAGCATTAGAGTTTTGATCAATATCAATTTGGTGAGATTTCCAGGTTAAATTTAATTTACATATTCTCAGCTTCATTGAAATATCAAATCAACATCACCTGTTTTTTTTTAAGGAATAAATTATTTACTTTATTTATTTTTAGTTATTAGATATTACACACAGATCAGAGCTTTTGTTGCTATATTGATATGTTTCAAAGCATATCAAATTTTCATCTATTTTTACTGTCATAGTGTGTGCACCGGTGGCGCAGTGGTAGGAATGCCGCCTTGCAACACTGGGGCCCAGGGTTCGAATCCCCCCTGTGGCGCAAGTGGTACAAGTGCCTCTCTGCTACACAGGGGCTCGAATCCCGGAGGTTGGACTCGATGATCTCTAAGGTCCCTTCCAACCTGCACGAGACTATGATACTATGACACTATGATGATGATGATGATAATTACCCAGGTTGGAAAAGACCTTGAAGATCATCAAGTCCAACCACAGCCTAACCATAGTACCCTAACTCTAAAAACCCTCTGCTAAATCGTATCCCTGAGCACCACATCCAAATGGCTCTTAAACACATCCACCTCCCTGGGAAGCCTATTCCAGTACTTAATTACGCTTTCACTTGAGGATTTTCCTTATACACGACTTAGTAAGGATAATACTTTGTTAGGATAATGTTTTAAATTAATTACATGAGTTGCAAAATTCTGGAGATGCTTTTTCCTTCAGTGGTATTTTTTCTGTACAAGACAGTTTGTAGACTCACATGTGAAGTACTTGGGTTGCTTTAATCTTTTTTCCTTGGTACTTTAATGTTTTTTCTATTCCAGTACCCATCTGTATAAGAAATGTCCATAACATTGGAAGACTATTATTTCTTCAAAAAAGAAAGCAAGAAAAGAAAAACAGACAGAGAGAAAGTGATGGATACTGATCATCCATACTGATTAATGGCTAGTTGGCTCCTCAGCTATTCCTTTGAACTGCTGCAAATTCCAAAATCTCTAGAGAGGTGCATTAGCTCTGAGCAGTACGGGTGTTAGCCAGCTGCTGTCATTTGTTCTTGATATTTCACTTATTAGAACAGAAGTTATCCTTTGCGACATTGGTATTGTTTATATTGTCAGCAGGCTTGGTTTCTTAACAGAACATCCTTTTATACAATGAATGAATGAATATAAAGATGAATCTGCAAAACTCCATGGAACTGAACTATTTTATACAAAGTGGGAGCAAAGTTGTGTAAGATACTATTACCATTCACAGTGTATTTTTCGGCCTTGATTTAGAAAGGCCCTCAGGTGCACATTTAAATTTCATCCATCTGAAGTCAATTTATTTACATGTGTTTAATGTCTGTGGCTGCTATTTGGCTAAGGACTTTTTCGGTGCATCTGAAAGAGGAATGCTGGAAACAAAGAGCATTATCTACAGAAAGACTATCAGTTGTATCTGTCTCAAATCTCCAAAAACAGCACAGCATTTCTTGATGGCACACTATGTCTCATGTGGGTTGCTGCTTGGAGAGCTAATGGCCTTTCCTCTCCCACAGGCTACCTTATCTGCCTAAGTGAGATCTCCCAGGACCAACTCATGTTGTGGCAAAATCACATTACCAATCACACACTGCAAAGATCGGCTCCACAAAAGGAACTGAAAAAACCACCATTTTCCATTTTATGGAAAACACCATTTTCTCATCATGCTTCATGGAGATCAGTGTTTGATTTTAGTGTTTATTCAAGCTGTTCACTCACTTTTTGCATTCAGTGTTTAAATTACTCTATTAAATTTTAAGATCTGCACCTTACCACATCTTTCCACTTGTCCATTTGTGAAGTATCACACTTCTTGGTATTTCTCCATTTTTACAGATACATAAGTTGTTCTTACTACCTAGGTTTCTAAGAAAATAATGCCTCCTAATTTTTTCCATGAATACTACAACAGATATAAGGAGCACAACAGTACTAACTGATAGAGCAAATTCTCACTTATAAAACGTGATTTTTAAACAACAACTATGCATTCATCACCACAACCCATGCATTTTTTTGCCAGCACCAAACCAATATATGATTCTATGTACAAGAACCTGCAAGCCATGCTTGTAAAAATCTGCATGACCTTCCCGAACATGGCTTGTATTTCATGTCTCTGTTGCCATCGTTGAAATGCCTCACTGTGATCACATCCACTGTTTGTTTTCCATATATGTTCAACAAGCCTCAATCAGTGTCAGTTCCTGCCATCTCTTCCACATGTTGGAGCTCAATGACACACCTTTGCTTCATCCACATTTCTATGTCAGACTCCATTCTGTCACAATGCCCCACTGCTGCCATCTGTTGTATGAAAACAAAATATAATGGAATAATGGTGGGAAGGTTCAACCTTTACTGCCATACCATCAACATCTGCCTCTGATGTCATGGGTCAAAATAATAAAATAGGAGGCATTTCTTTTGGAGCAACCCTCATAAAAATAGGGCAAAATTACATCTGGTGAATATCTGGTAATGACGTTAGCAAGGGGTTAACTGCAACTGCAGTTTTCACTAGAGATTTGTTGATGTAGGAATTGGTGCTGTTGTTTCACACTGCTTTGAACGTCTTTGCTGAAGAATTAAAGCATTGCCTTCCTTCCCACCTTACTGTGTCATTGCTGTGAGCTGGGTAAGGACATTTATTGTGACACATGGAGATTACTGCTCTAGGAAGCTACAAAGAAAGCATTTCGTCACAGAAAACAAAGATACTTGTAAAAGTAACAGTGAAATTAGATAACCACCTAATCTATTTAACAGAGGGCCCACAGTGCCATTTCAAGGCAGGTGGAAGAATACTTACTGAACTCAGAAAATGAATCTACCTCTATAGAACTGAGATAACCAAAAAAGGAAAAAGAAATCAGTGCAAAACTGTTAGCACCTGCCAACCCTTATTAAGAGATTAGAGTGCTTAAAAAGACAGAGAGCCGCTCAATATTTCCTTTTAAGTTTCTCTTGGCTGATTTCTCATGTGTTCTGCTGTGCACTGCAGTGAAACAAACAGGTCATATTTCAGCTCCTCAAAGCTGCAAAAGCACTTTATGTCACAAATAGCAAGTAGCTGCTCTTCAGCCTTTATAAGTCTTCTATGAGAAACCTCAGTGTACTGTGCCAGAATGACTGGCATGTAAGAAAGTGAGTTAAGGCATAAGCATGTGCAAGAAATGTATACTTGTGCAGATTAGAAAATGTGAGTGGGTTTCTCTACACATAGATGTGGAATAATTTAGGAGCTGTTCTGGGTTACTCTGCAATATCCTAGAATTTCAAAAGGCTTTAATAAGGGGAAAACAGAAACAGAGTTTACAAATATACGTATTGTGAAACAGTGATAAAAGCAACATTATTAGTAATGCTGATCAGAGGGCATAATAAAAATCCCCATGAAGATACACACAGGCACATACTTTAAAACAGTAAAACAGACAGAGCTATTGCTGATAGATATAAGTGATCCATTACACCTGTGAAATGATAACATTTGCAGAGGAAAATCAAGAAAGCTGGCAATGTGTGGGCCGCACACCTGCAAGGAAACACTCACGTAGCCTTATGCAGTCTTTGACTGATAATACTTCAATTTAATCAGCTGGATTTAGGAGAAAGAAAAATAGGGTAAAATGTCTGGATTACCAAAAGAAGGGGAACTGGGGTTTTGAGCTGTGTAGAGGTTGTCAATTCAATCTTGTTGATGAGGAGAGGAGACCTTATGGCAGCACTGCAACCAGACAGTAAGGAAGTGGGCTTGGCAGCCCTCTGGCACAGCCTGTGGCTGGAGATGAAGTGTGCAAACCTGCAAGGCTGTCATCCTCAGGCAAGCAAAGAGATGTATGCTTTCCCTTTCCCTAATTTCTTCCCCTTGCCTGAAGCAGGGCACTCAGAAAAACCTTCAGACTCACAGTGGCTGGGTTGATGTGACCAGCCTTAACTCTATTACTTTTGGATGTTTTAGAATATGTATAGCTGATGAACCCAAGTGAATAGCAACATATTTCTGTAGCTCTTCCCCTTTCTGATGTATGTATAGTACAAACTTTTATATTACTTTTAACTCTGAAACTACATGCAGTGTTCAATTTTATTCAAAAGCACAGATAATGAACAGAATACAAGGGATTCAGACTAACCAGAAGCCAGTGCAGGTATAGAGTGCACTTGCACAGAAAATATAGTTGAAAAGATGCAGTGAAAACAGAAGAGCTCCACGGAGACAGGAAATAAAATTAAATAAATAAATAAATAAATAAATAAATGATTTGGAAAAGGTAAAGGTTTGGAAGCATTCTAAAAGTACTGGATATCGAAGGAATTCACTGGGGACAAATTAAGAAACCAATGTGAAAACAAGTTTGGTATACATGGCATGTATAACAGATTAGCTTTGGTCTGTACTTCTCCAGGTCCTGCTCTATACTTTGAAGTTGCACTACAAAAAGAGATTGACCTCTCAGCCTTCTCACTGACCTTTTGGGGTTGAGATAAACCAAAACACAGGCCACTTTAGAATAAAAAACACACATGACCTACTTCAGAGCAGGGAGAACACAAGGAACAAAGCAAAACAGGTAGTGACTGACTAGGTTTTCTGAATGCATTTACAGAAAGGTCCCTCTGTGTGGCCTGAGAAATGATCTGAATATACTGCAAAATGAGAATACTATGTATTCCTTACAGGAGTGTAAAATCTCCCCTGTAATAATGAGAAACATTGAATCCAGAATCTGTTTAATGAGAAAATTTTGACAAACACCTTGATGTATGATGAAAGTCCACATTTGGATAATGGCCAGAACACAATGTGGTCCTAAAAGCAGCACAATAATACTTTATTTCCTATTTTATTCCTTGGTCTCAGTCTTTATTTAAACCAAATTCATATTTTACCACAAGAATAATTTCCAGGTAATCATTAAGTTTACATATATTATTGATCTAAGCTGCAAAAGACTTTAAAGTCTTTCTCTAAATTTGCTTTAATTCACCTTGTACTCCCTTTAATTAATTGCATTTTGTGCCCTGAGCACTCTTCTCTTTAATTAGAGTACTTAGAATAACTTTCTACTTTAAAATCTTGCTTTCTTATACACTTGTTCATGGTTAAGCCTTTGTGAGCAGATGTGGAGCAGTTCAGCCACTATGAATTAAGCAGAAATAAACCCCTGCTTTACATATTGCTTTAATAGATTAATACATATGTTGACCTTTCACTCTCTACTACTGGTTAAACATTTGTCAAACATTTTTATCTCTTCCTGTGAGTGACAAGAATTACTCACTGTTGACAGTGCTATTAAGAACTCTGAATTCAGAATTGTACCTACACTGAGCTGCACTGTGTTGCAAATTATTAAGTTTATGCAGTTATCTTCAGCATATTTGATGGAATTCTGCTTTAAAGTAGGAACATGATACAAATCATGATTGCTAGTATCAAAGTCTTTGTCTTTGAATGACTTTTGCTGCTACTGGTTTCTCTGCTCTTTAGAAATTTTCCCAACTTGAAAATTTTCCTTTCAGCTTTCATATAGAAACAGAGGAAGAGCACCTTTTGGGAAAGACCATGTAAGTCTATCATATCACAAGGCAGTTTTCACAGCTTTTACCAAAATTTGCAAAATGCAGGGTTTTATTTAAAAATTAAAATTTTATTTTAAAATATGAAATTATACTGTTGTAAGATTAATCAAATTTGACAGAAGAGTTTGGTAAATTTCTTCAATTTTTATTTTTTTTACACCCTCTTATATGAATTTAATTTATTATTATTGTTGTTGTTATTATTATTATTTAATCCATTAAATATATAAAGAAGAAATACTACAATCTTTTCTAATTTCTGGAAAACCTACTGATAGATCAGACTATATTCATCAAGAATCTAACATATGCTATCCAAAATACAAGAAAGAATCAATAGAGAGTGAAATCATCTCTGAGTTTTAATGTGTCTAATAGCTCCCTATCTATGTGGAGATAATTTAGAAGACAGAAACAGGCTCTTCACAGTGAGAAAAAAATAGACATAACTTTAAAGAAAGGAGGTTCCAAAGCATAATAAGAACCATGAGGCCTGTCAGACAAAGGACAGACAGTCTGCACAGGGAGATTGCGCAAATTCCATCCATAATCCAAAACATTATCCAAAGATCCTCTTCCATGGTTATCTATGGCATCATTCTCAGGATCACCCAGTGATACATCCTTCAATTACTATTTCTTCAACTAGAACATTTTAAGTTCAATAACTACCTTATTCTTTTTTCTCTGAAAAATTATGTTTTTGTGTTGCGAATAGATAATAGCAATACATGATATTAGAGGAACCTACTTAACTATTCCATGTTTCTACTGTCTTTTCTTAGCTGGAGGAAATAAGAAAAAATATAAATAAACAACAACAACAAAAAAATCAAGTCAATGATTTGTCCTGTTCTTCGGTAAACCAAGTGATTAAATAACAATTTGAGATGTGTAAAATAATTGAAAATTAACAAAAAGTCAATGAATGCATGTTAAGCAATTAATCATACTGAAAAATAATCATATGTATAAAACTATATACTAAACAAAAGTGTTGTTGCAGACGTGGGAAAGCCAAGGCACAGGCAGAACTGAACCTGGCGAGGGATGTGAAAAATAATAAATCATTCTACAGGTACATTGGCCAGAAGAGACAGGCCAAAACAGTTGTACCTTCTTTGGTAAATTTAGGAGAGCTGGCTTCAACGGATGAAGAAAAAGCTGAGGTACTGAATGAGTTCTTTGCCTCCGTCTTCACTAGTGGCCAGGATTCTAGTCTTTTTCACATCCCTGAGCCCTGTATCCCCAAACCTCTATGTGGGGACCAGGGAGGTAAAACCCTCCCCACTGTAAGGGCAGAGTGACTCTGAGAGTGCCTCATTAGACTGAATGAGTACAAGTCTATGGAGCCAGATGGCATGCATCCCAGGGTTCTGAAGGAGCTGGCTGGGGTGGTTGCCGAGCTGCTCTCCATCATATTTGAGAAGTCATGGCTGTCAAGTGAGGTCCTGGATGACTGGAGGAAGGGTCACGTCACTCCCATACACAAGAAGGTGAGCAGGGAGGACCCGAGGAACTACAGGCTGGTGAGTCTCACCTCCGTTCCTGAGAACATCATGGAACAGATCCTCCTGGACAATATGCTCAATCACATGAGGAATGAGCGAGTGATCCCAGACAGCCAGCATGGCTTCACCAAGGGAAGGTCATGCTTAACCAATCTTGTGGCCTTCTATGATGGAGTGCCAGCACTGGTGGACAAGGGAAGGTAACCAATGTCATTTACCTGAACTTGAGTAAGGCCTTTGACATGGTACCCCATCACATCCTCATCTCCAAATTGGAGGCATGTGGATTGCCTCCAAAAAATTGGTTGAAAGGTCCCACACAGAGGGTGGTGATCAATGGCTCTATGTCCAGGTAGAGGCCAGTAACGAGCGGTGTCCCCCGTGGATCTGTTGGGACCAGTGCTCTTTAACGTCCTTATCAATGACATCAACAATGGAATCAAGTGCACCCTCAGCAAGTTTGCTGATGACACCAAGCTGAGTGATGCAGTTGACACGGAGGAAGGAAGGGATGCCATTCAGAGGAACCTTGACAGGCTTGAAAGGTGGGCCTGGGTGAACCTAATGAGGTTCAACACATCAAAGTGCAAGGCTTTGCACTTGGGCTGGAATAACCCCAGGCACCTGTACAGACTGGGAGAAGTAGTCCTTGAGAGCAGCTCGGCAGACAAGGACCTGGGGGTACTGATGGACGAGAAACTTAACATGAGCCAGCAGTGTGCTCTTGCAGCTAGGAAGGCAAATGGTATCCTGGGCTCCATCAGGAGAGGGGTGGCCAGCAGGGACAGGGAGGTGATTCTATCCTCTTTACTCTGCTCTTGTGAGGCCCCATCTGGAGTACTGGGTCCAGGTATGGAGCCCTCAGTACAAGAAAGACATAGAGCTGTTGGAGAGGGTCCAGAGGAGGGCCACAAAGATGGTCAAGGGGCTGAGGGAGCTGGGCTTGTTCAGCCTGGAGAAAAAAAGGCTGAGGGGTGACCTCATTGCAGCCTTTCAGTACCTGAAGGGTACCTATAATCAGGAGGGGTGTAAACACTTTGAAAGAGGCCGATGATAGTAGGACAATGGGAAATGGTTTTAAGTTGAAAGAGGGAAGATTTAGGTTGGATATTAGGGGGAAGTTCTTTACTAGGAGAATGGTGAGGTCCTGGAACAAGCTGCCCAGGGACGTTTTGGATGCCCTGTCCCTGGAGGTGTTCAAAGCCAGGTTGGACGGGGCCCTGGGCAACCTGCTCAAGTAAACATCGAAGTTTGGTGGCCCTGACAGGCAGGGGAGTTGGAGCTTCATGATCCTTGAGGTCCCGGGTCATTCTGTGATTCTGTGATCTTGGTTTTTCTTTAGCATTTTCTAGCAATTTTTCATATGTAATTAATTGCCATCTTTCCTTCTGCATGTCTTCACCTATAGCCTTTTTTACCACAAATAAGAACAGGATGAATTAATGTCTTTACCAATGAAAAATAAGATACATTCATTATTGTATCGAGGCTCATTTTTGCATTCTTGCCTTTGCCCGTCCTTCATTAAAATAATAATAATAATACATTAATCAACTGTCTTCATTATAAGATTTGTCATCATGATAAAACTAATATTAATGCATTTTAAATTGAAAAGAAGCAGGAGGGTTAACACTTATATACAGAACTAGAATCTGACAGTGTACTGTATGCTGTGATGTGTCACTGGCTGCTACAGACTGAATACATTATCCTCAGCAATCTTTTTGTGCATAAATCAGTGTAATTATTTAATCTTTAGTTTTAAACAACTGCCACTTTGGTATAGCTCCAGCATATAGAGAGATGGACAGTAGAATTATTTCTGCATCTAACAAAGAGGACTTCCTGATGGGGAAAATTATATAGAAAATTTTGACAAGAAATTACTTTGCACAGTTTGTCGCAAAGTCCTTGGCCTGTCTTTTAACAGGTCATGTTCAATCTGAAGGAGAATTGGCTGCCAGAAAGTTGCTCTTGATTTTGTGTCTACAGCACTTTTTCGAATTAAAGTTTACCAGTAATACTGGAGCAATGTCAGACAATATTCCAGCATGTTCTTGAGCTACTTAGCAGAAGGTTAAAGTTATGGACAAAAAAATATGTAAACAGATCTAAATTCACAGAATACAAAGTCTGCTTGCTTTCTGAGATGCATACTCTATAACAATCAGAGTTTCAAATAATACAAGATTCAAAATGGCTGATTTTACCTATCATAGGCTTGATTCTTTAGGGACAATTAATGCTGCATTTCCCAATGTCTAAGTTTTTTCTGTGACTCATTCACTCCATGACCTGGGGATGTAAGGCAAACCTCCTCAGTAAAATCAATGTTTATAAACTTCCTTTATTTATATGACTCCATTTCTTATCTTTAGAATTCGTAGAAGTTTATCGATAAATTGACTGTTACTTACATCCCCTAATATAAGAATTTAGAGTAGGGGAAGATAATTTATCTATGTCTGTTCATCCCTAGTATATACAGGCAGGCAGGCTCTTTGAGCATGTGTTCATCATAGCAACCAATGTGTCTCCACTGTTAAGCAGAATAAAAGAAAAAAAAGAAGAGGGGAAAAAAAAAAAAAAAAAAAGACTGGCACCTGAAGAGCAAGTTAGTAATGTTTCATTCCTGTCTAAAAAAATATAATCCTTATCCCTGACATGCAAGCACAGCTTTGTTTGAGTTAAGAATAAGTCCTTCTTTTGGAAACTAATGCATAATTTTCACCTACACTTCTGCTTGCTATACCTAAGCCAAAATACATCTAGACTGATTCATCATTTGACAGAACAGATCCAATATGAGACAGTAAAAAATCATGGAGAGATGTAAATAACTAAAGCTTTTTTAAAAAGATCCAAAACAAAAGCTTTTTTTTTTCCTTTTTTTTTTTTTCCTTCCTCTCTCTCTTTGAAAAAGAGCAAAGTCTGTTTTGTTGTTCTCTGTATCTCATTTAGAGTATCTTAGGCAAACAGAATTGAGGTGACCTGAAACTGGGTGGAATGAAGGTTGGAAAATATCACATGTTTTTTTGAAATTATGCTTGCAAGGAATGGCATACAGCTGCAGGAAAGAGGGAGAGATCATGCACACTGTTATACATTTTAGGTCTCCTCAGCTTTTTCTTTCTCCTTCCCTCTTGTATCCCCCTACATAATTCTACTAAGAAAACATACCTTTCCAAACAAAATAACACAGAACAAAACAAAACAGTCCTAGTCTCAAGGGTTTGGATTCACATTCAGATTCAGTTCATGAAACATCCTTCACAGACCAATCCTCTCAAAAGGAGATTTGCAAATTCTACATATTATTCAGTTTGCAATACCTCAGTACTCCCCCACCAGGGACCGATTTAGTGATATATAAAAAAGTGGTCAGAACAGTGAGGTTAAAAAGGTTTCCTTTTTGAATTGCATCCTGGGATAGCTAAGCAGCTGTACTGGAGGGAACATGCTCTCCCAGAGTGCATGCTGCTATGAACAGCAAAGTGACAACATTCCAGTAGTCACACAAGATGGAAGGCCATATAGAAGAATGCGTGGAGCTTTTAACCTTGAATGGCTGTCTGATCAGGTCCTACAACACACCATTTCCTTGCAGAGTCAGTCTTCAAAAAAGACATAAGCCTAGCTCTTCAAGATGTTTGAAACCAGGACCCTTTGCTCCCCTCTTATCATGTTTTGAGCTTTTCCTCTGTCTCAAAAGCACATGGCTCCTCTAGCCTAGTACCACCTTTTGATAATGCAGAACAAAATTTCATGCAAATAGGATTTTCATGAAGGCCGTTGCAAAAATAATTTTTTTGAACAATGTTGATATCATTACAGGTCCAAGTAATATAGAGATACAACATAAGATAAAATTGTTCTGTAAAGAGCTTGAAAAAAACACCTGATTAAATGCCTTTAATCTAGATAGCACAGATGTGGCAAGACAGAGTATAGCACCTGCTCTAATGCAGTCTAAGAGAGTGATTTAATGATCTTCCAAAATGAGAATGAGAGACTGAACTCTATTCACCGACAACTACAATGCAATGAGGTATCCCAAATCACTGCATAATATTACTGCATATGTTGGGACAACCTCTTTATTTGAAGAGCAACAGTTCTGAAAATAAACATAGTGGAATTTCCACTATTTCCATTGCATTCAGTGATATCTATGGTATTTTATCACCTATGAGCTCTCAAAGGCTGAAAACATACTTTATTTTCAAAAGTTCAGCTCTCAGTTTGTCAGTAATCTGCTTCAGTGTTGGATTTTTCCCATTGCAGTTAATCCCTAAGTAGCATGACTGGGACCTGATATTCAACAGGAAGTTTGACCTACGGACAACATTCTAATCAAAGGCTACTTAAACATCATGTGTTTAGCATCAGTGAAAAAGCAAAAGAAACAAAAGTATGAAGACAAAAATATATACGTAACAGCTAACACGGTCTGGTGGTTGTGAACTGATTTACTGTAAATAAGTCATTAAGAGGGAAAAATGTAGACAGGGGAGATTTGCAGTTTCCAAGTAGCTTGTTAACATTCATGAGTGGATCTTTGGGAATTATCATATCACACAGCGAGTTCATAGCTAAGATGAAGGTTTCTGTATGTCAATCAGTGGAACTAATAACCCCAAAGAAAAGGAGATGTCTGAGACTGGTTCCTGAGATTAATCAACTCTGAAGGAATTTAGAACTCTAAATGTAAAGGAGCATGGAGGCTTAATGTATTATTTTCTCATTCTGCTGAAGAGAACTTTTTAAGATACACAGGCTTGCCACTGTAAAGATTTTTATTACTAAGGGTGAGATTCCCAGCATAGAGAAGAGAAGCTGATCACAAAAAAAGAGTTATTTGCTTCTGTGTTCTTTCCTAATCCATACTGCACAAAATATCACTGCACACAGAGCAGGCTGGCAGACAGCAATGCCAGTGCCAGCTTTCCAAGATATCTTTGATATTCATAAGGAATCCTTAAAAAAATTAAAATAAAAAGAATAAAACATGTCAATATGAGAAGAAATACAACTTCATAAAAGGATAATTAACTAGGTCACAGGCTAGCAAAGAAAGATCTCCAATTATTGTATTGAGTGCCATTAGGAAAGATGCATTTTGACAGAATCACAGCAGAGCTACAAAACTTAACAGGTCTTGATACAGGCACAAAAATAATCACAAAATGACAGTAAAAAACATAAAAATAGCAATGATTTCAAAAGTTTTCAAGCATCTGAACTTTCAAGCAGAAATTTAGAAGTCTAATAACATGCAATGTAATTTTAACTAAAGAAATGTAACGCATGCTTTTCTTTATCAAACACTGTCGGGGAGCGGTCACACTGGAAACTTGATCTGTACTTCTGGTACTCCACCCAGTCATAAGGCAATGGCAAATGATCGTCTTGAGTCTACAAATGCACAGGGATACTCAAATACACTTAAAGCTTCCTTCACTTCTGATTCCTATGAAATTTTTTCTTATATCTTTGCAGTCATGGGAAAGGATCACAGGTCTGATTGAACCCGAAAATTAAGTCAGTAAAGACCTGATCTGCCTTTACATCTGATCTGGGAGATCAGATGTCTCTCTTCTGGGAGAACAGCTACTTGAGAGCAGCCCTGCAGAGAAGGACTTGGGGGTCCTGGTGGATGAGAAGCTGGACATGAGCCAGCAGCGTGCTCTTGCAGCCCAGAAAGCCAACTGGGCTCCATTAAAAGAGGAGTGGCCAGCAGGGAGAAGGAAGTGATTGTCATCCTCTACTCAGCTCATTTGAGGGACCATCTGCTATACTTCATCCAGACCTTAGTTACCCCTGCACAAGAAAAATGTAGAGCTCTTGGAAAGAGTCCAGAGGAGAGCCGCTAAGATAGAGAGCTAGAGCACCTCTTCTATGAAGAAAGGGTGAGGGAACTGGGCTTTTTTAGCTTAGAGAAGGCTTCAGGGAGACTTCATTGTGTCCTTCCAACACTTGAAGGGAGCACATAAACGAGGGGAAATGACAGCTTACATGGGTTAATAGTGATGGGACAAGGGGGAATGGTTTTAAACTATGACAGTGGAGATTTAGGTTAGATATCAGGAGGAAAGTTTTCACCCAATGGGTGGTGAAGCACTGGAACAGGTATCCTAAGGAGGTTGTGGATGCCCCATCCTTGGAAGCATTCAAGGCCAGGCTGGATGTGGCTCTAGGCAGACTGATCTAGTAGCTGGGAACCCTGTCCATGGCAGAGGGGTTGGAACTAGAAGATCTTTAAAATCCTTTTCAACCCACACCATTCTATGAACATAGGAGATGCACTAATATTATCTATAGGTGAGCAATAGCAGGAATGTGAAGCTAGCACTTGTATATGAGGATGTTATGCTTTTTTTTTTTTTTTTTTATGTTTACCAATAGTCAGCATGGAAAAAAAATGGGGAAATTAGACAATTTGAATATAAACTAAGGGTTTGCATTATAGTTAACTTTCCTTTGAAATTTATCCTTTTTATCCTTTGATATGTATTTATTTATTTATTTATTTGTAAAACTATTTTAAGTTCTCCTATCAGTACAGTAAAATTGCCTTCTTGTTTTAGTAAACTATGTAGGAAAATAGGACCAATGGCAATGTCTGCTTTTTTATGATTTCTACGGGCTTTGGAGAATACATGTCAGGTACTTAGTCAACAAGGCTTAGAATGAAGCTTTCTGAACCTGTTGTGTGCTTCAGTGCACACACCAATGAAAATGACACATGATTTATTCAGTGCTCATGAAATAAAATTAGAAATAATTCCCCAGAAGGCAACTATCCACATGCTAACAGTCTGCCCCACACAGGACTTCATCAGTAAACCATTCAATCCACAGTCTTGTTTACAAGATAGCCAGCAGTACTAGATCTTGCACAGGAAGAAGCCCAGAAGTTCAGAGCAAGAAACAGATATTTTCCAGTCTTTAAAGTGAAAGACTTTCCTTAAAGGATTTGTTTACACTTATAGTACTAGTCTTTCTGTTAGCATCAATAGGTATCACAGCCAGCTTATTTTCACCTGCCTTTTAATTATCTAATGCAGTAGCTCTCCTAAAGCATGATTGTCTTTGTATATTCAGAAGTGAGAAATACCTACCGTTTTCTAAGAGTGAGCTAGTCCATCTTTAGAAAGTGTATATATATTTGGCACAGGTTTACTCTGTGAAGATCTTAAAAAATATTTTTCTGTTCTATAAATATATAAGAGAAAATATTAGCTTACTTTAGAAAGATCATTCTCTGAATCTTAATTTCGCAACTTCATGAAAAATGTTTGTATGGCAAATGATGATGATGATAGGGCCTTCTAATGGAATACAAGTACTATGGAGCAATAGCCATAATAAAGAAGGAAAATTACCTCACACCCTTTGACAACCAGTAACAGCTCAAGAGGAGTGCAATCTCCATTCAGAGAGATACTGTTCCCTCTGCTGCTAACCCTTAAATGAGGGTTCCAGTCACTTAGGTGCATTGCTTTCATTTGAGCTGCATGGGTTAGCAACACCTTCCCACCTTGTGCTCAACCACTGGTTCGGGCTATGACCTCACAGTTCCACTGCAGTATTATAATGGGTATCTAAAACAAGGGTTACATAAACTGAGGGCTTTTGCTTTTTCTTTTTATTCTGGCTTTTGGTTGTAGGGCATACAACAGAGATCAGAATAGCCAGTAGCATGCCTAGGTGACTAAGAAGGTCACTGGTATCCTGGTTTGTATCAGAAATAGTGCAGCCAGCAGGAGCAGGGAAGTGATTGTTCCCTTGTACTAGGCACCAGTGAGGCTGCCTCTAGAGTATCATGTTTGGTTTTAGACCCCTCACTGCAAGAAAAACAGTCAGGCCCTGGAGCATGTCCAGAGAAGGGTAATGATGCTGGTAAGCGGACTGAGAACTGTGTTTGTTTAATCTAGAGAAGAGGATTCTCAGGGGTGACCTTGTTGTTCTCTACAATTACCTGAAAGGAGGCTGTGGTGAAGTGGAGGTCAGCCTCTTTTACCAAGTAGCTAGTGATGCGACAAGAGATAATAACCTTAAGTTGCACTACGGGGAGGCTGAAGTTACAAATTAAGAATATTTTCTTGGGAGGAGTAATGAGGCATTGGAACAGGCTGCCTAGAGAGGCTGTGGAGTCACCATCCCCGGAAGTGTTCAAGAAATGTGTCACTGTAGCACTGAGGGATGTGGTTAGTGGGCATGGTGTGACGGGCTAACAGTTGGATTTTATGATGTCTGTGGTCATTTTCAATCTTAATGATTATATGATCATTATTATCGTTCTTATGATTATACAGTCCTCTCTGAAACACTCAACATTTTATAGATCTTTCCCTGAAACTGAAGTTTCCCTATATTTCTGAAATTTCATAGCTAATCTTTTAGTCCTTCTTCAGAGGCACAAAACATTGAAATACTCTCAGATTTTCTCTAATTTTAAGTCTCCATTTGAGGTGGGATTAGCTATTTCTAGGTAGACTATTCCAGGTGAGTATGCAGCATTGCCCATGCAGGAGATTCTGCTTCTATTTTGTGTCCCAGAATTTATGTTTACAACTACTGCCTTTTTCTAGTCATAACTACAATGAAATCAGTGAGTAGCAAGACCCGAACATCTGTCTGGTAAATCATTTACTGGATATAAAATCTCTCTTGGTATATTTTTCGGTGTTTTGTTTTGTTTTGGTTTTGGTTTTGGTTTTTTTTTCTGGAAAGTTTCATTTTTTAAAATTCTTCAGAACCAAACTTTGTACTTCACTCAGAAAGCTTTCAGTTACGATGAAGTTAGTAGTTTACCTTTTTATTTTTTAACTTCTTTTCTTCTTGTGCACTTCATTCCTTGTTGCTTGACCCTCTTTCTAATTCACTGATACATTGCTGAACAGAAAGATAGCGTGTATGAATACCTGAGACACCTACCTTTTAATCTTCTGTACTGATGAAAATTGACTACTTTTTCCCTTGTCTTTCCTCCTAACTACATTCATATCGTGACTACATAGCACTCTCAATCAGTAACAACTTAATTTATTTTTTTTCTTGGAGACCTTGTTATTGTATCTATATAATGCACAACATGTATCAGAGTGTTTATGAAAACACATTATACATTAACTGATGTTAATGCATAACAACTATAAAGAAGTTTTAGTAAAATTCCTGAAATAGAGGTAGCCAAATAAAATTATATCAAATATAAGAAACATTTATAGCAGGCACTACACACTATTTTATTCAGTTCCCCACAGATACTTCATAAAGCAGTGAAAACATTGTGATGCTTCAGATGAAAATACGTATTTTAGATATGATACTGTTAATGATTCTGGAAATCTAGCAGGCAAAAAAAAAAAAAAAAAAAAGAGGAAAAACAGCATCAAGTTTTAGGAAAAACAGCATCAAGTACAGCCTCTTACAGAGTAGTGTCACATTCATCATCCAGCTAGATAAGGATGTTTTGATGTGCTGAAAATTATACCTACTGTGAACCATCTCATAATTACCACCTCAGAAGTTTTCTTTAGACTGATGTACAAGAATAATTCTTTCTCTAGGTTAAGTTCATAGAATCAAGCTTCAGTATTAGAGTTTTTTAAGAAGGAAGTTGTCATACATGTCATGTATACTGTTAAAATCAGCTATTTCTTCTGTGGAAGTGTATTTTAATGCTGAAAGCCAGCTATTTGTTGTTGTTGTTGTTGTTGTTTTTCTCCATAAGAAATCACTGAGAAATTCTGGATCTTCCCTAGAAAATCTAGTCTCAAATCACGAGGTCTAAGACTGAAGCTTTTTCAAACTGGTACCCATATTATACTGTCCTGGGAAGAAACAGATTGAGCCAATTTTCTTTCTACATCAGACATTCCTGGCTGGTCTGAAATGGAAAACCACGTAAAAGTCATAGATCTGTTTTGTAATCACAGTTCAATATCCCATTTTTATATTTGTTGTTTAATAGACTTAAAGAGGTAAAGATCAAATAAAATTTTGGAGAATATAAAAGATGTATTTTATTTAAAACAACAACAAAAAAAAATTGTAGGTCTTGATAACTGACTAAGCATTTCTGGTGTTAACAGGGCCTGAAAATTTCCACTTTAGTCTCTGAATGTCAGCAATAATCAGGCAGCTCCTGAAGTTTGAACCTTAGAGGAATAGTGGTCCTCTTATGCTAGTTAAACACCACAAAAACTAGCTTTCAATGGATTTCTCAAAGCTTGTTATTGTGAGACAGCACAAGGAAAATGGGAAACAAAAGAAAAAAAATAAACAGACTGGTTAAAATTTTGAAATCTTGTGAATATTGTGTTGTACGATGTAGGAACTCTAAATGTTAAGGTAATAAAAGTGAGCTACCACGATGTACCATCTTGCAGTATTGTGTACAGATTCTTAGGTAGACATTTGATGCTTACAACAACTCTGGGAAAACAGAAGGTTTTGTTACCACCACTTTACTGATAGTTACTAAACTGGAAAGTGATATGGTAAAAGGTATGTGCAAGAAGTTGTCTTGTTCTGTAATCTCCAGCTACTCCTGTGATAACGTGCTTCACATCTACTGTGGCAAATGGCACAGTATTTCTCTGCATATGAGCCTTTTAAAATCACCTAATCTGCCAGGAATTTTCGGCAGCTATCCTAAGTTGGTTTGACATCCTCTGGGCCTATTCACATTGTCTCTTCTGAACAATAATGGAGATTTGTGGGCAGAAAAAGCAAGGATGTTAATTTGAGGATACAAAGGATATATATATATATAAAATATATTGTCTTGGCCTCCTCTATAGACTGCTAACCATCAGTATCAATCTTCTGAATAATGTCATGTTGAGCTGATTTATACAGACTACCATCAGTTTAATAGTGTTGAAGAGCAGAGTTGAACACAAAGACTTTCCAGCCTTGATAGGTGACTTGGTTCATGAATGCAGATATATTTTTAGAGTGGACAATAAAACTTTAAAACAGGTCCCTGCCCACTGTAACTGACTTCAAGCCAATGGTCCAAAGATCTAATAGAGGAGATAATCAGACTCTTTAAGGAGTATTCATTCATTTATTATATATTCTTTTATTATAATCATATCTCCTCATTTGAAGATTTTAATATATTGCCCAAGTAGATGAAATACCCTTTACATTCTTCAATTTTTTTAAACTACTTTTAACAGGCTACTTATTTTTGCAATGAGATATTTAATTTTCTATTTCTTTTAAAACTTACACAAATGGACATTTATGAATTTCAAAATAAAGTTTCTTTGTAATATTAAGTAAATCTAAGACTGAATTCTAATTCAGGTGATGAATTTGAGGATATTTCAAAACACTGAAGTTAACAATTATGCTGACCCCAGCTGACTGGATGGACAACCATCAGAAAGTTAGAACTGGTGAATCTGCGTTTTGCACAATATCTATTCACTGCAGAATCCTAATTTGTTTTGACAGATGGGAACATTACAGATTTCTTCTCTATCTGTGTGTAATTTCTCCTAACGATTAGAAAAGAGATGGGGAGGCACTGATGCCATCTTCTTTGTGGTAATTTCTCCATAATCAAAGAAACATATTTGTATTAGTAGCTAGCATGTTTGCATTTTTTCTGGTTGTCTTTCCAGTAAAAACAACAAAGATGTGTGTTGTGTGAAACAGTTTGTTATTCCTCTGATTTGTATTTAGGTAAAAGAAATTTTGTTACGTAGTATATGAATTCTAGATCAACAGTGTTCTGGCAAACAAATTCAATCTTAGCATAACTGTTCTCTATCTTCAAGCAAATTAGTAGGTTTGTCTTTCAAAATAAATTATTCATGTAAAATATTAAATTTTAATCTCCTAGTAAAATAGGAAAAAAAGCAAGTTTACCTATTTAATTTACCTTCATTTAAGAAACAATGACAGGCTTTGTCTCTTTATACAATATTTTTTCATTCCCTGGCATCAAGTTAAATATAAGCTATTTATCTTATGTTTTTCCAAACATGCAGATACAGAATGTATTATTTGCAATAAAATAAAATAACAACAACAACAAAAAAGGTCAGAATATTCACCAGACAGCTGTGTTTATTCCCAAATTGCTGTAAATTTTAGGCATAAGTTTCCATAAGATGTAACAGACTTTCTTAATTCTACTGTGGTCTTTTAACACAATGAATTGAAATAATACACACAGAATGTATTTCCATTACACAGGAAGCTCAGATTGTTAATGTTTTGGTTTTTTTTTTTTCAATCTAGATCAACTGAAAACAACAACAAAAAATGTATATTTCCCACAAAATGCATGTGTATGTATGTTTGTGTGTGCTTGTGTGAGTACGTTGATTTTCAATCCTACTTTTCCACAAAGCAGAACATCTTTGCATCAATGCTAATGTAATAAAATGCAAGAGTATGATGTGTATTGGAATAAATGTTTAGTAAGCAACATTTGTCTGCATAAGAAGAATGATAATAGTCTCTGTGGAAAAAAGATATTTGAATCATACAGAAAATAGAACTATACCAGTCAAAGTTGTTTAACATTAAAAGTGCTGAAAAAAAGTGAAAATGCTAAAATTTTTGTCTCACTATTTTTATTTTAATTTTTTTATTTTTTATTTTTTATTTTTTTTAGTATTTATTATATGAGAAATTAGACTATTCCTATGAAATATCTTACTCTCAAAAAACCACATATGCCAATATAATATTTTCTAATATGTTCTATGGTGGTATTTAATCACCAGACTGTACCACTGATTCTCACTGACAAAGGTTTGATCCTCATCTTGTTCTTATATATGCTGATTATTTCTTCACTACCTTTGTTATCCAGCTCTATTCTAAGGCTGCCCATCACCTCAGAATAGAACTGAGGATGAAGATAGGGAGAAGTGTACCAACAGTCCCAAAGCTCTGCTGTGCAGACTATCCAGAAAAGGGGGGCTTTTATTCCACAGCATGTATGCAAAGCATAGTTTTCCTGAAGTCAGACAATCCTTCATATTCAATACTTACAAAATTCCTGGGGGGTTCATATTTGTAACACTACTCTTGTCAAACTCAATCAGATCTTTTAACAGCCGTATTTTGGCTGCATAGTCAGTAAAAAGCACTCTTTAGCTATCTAAAAAATATCTGCTTGTAAAACATGGTATCTTAGGACCTGATTCACAAAGGTGCACAAAATAGGCACCGAGCACAAACCATGTGTTTTGTAAAGAAAAAGCATTATCACTCAAACCAATGCACAGTACCCTAGTGATCTAATTGTAAAATGATTTTCAGAGAATGCACTGCTCAATCAGTGCAGTGGTGACAGACAGCTGGTAGGTGACAGTAGCTACTACTTCTCTGATGTAAACCATGCATAAGATTTAAAGTGGAAAAAGATTTTAATTTTACAGTAAAAGTTTTATCACAGAAAGAAATAGGTGTGCTCCTCTAAAGTTTGTCATGGGAGACATGATAGTCACAACTTCATCAAGATCTAATCCCCCTTATTTACTCTGTTCTGACTGGGAAAGTAGATGTCTTTATTTGGGCAAGCAAAGTTTTAGGTTCAGCAGACTTTGTCAACAGTATTTTTTTTCCAACACTTATTGGCAACATTATGGCTTATAAAGAGAACTACTATTATTTTCAACTTCTGAGTATAGCTGGTGACCCACAATCTTAAAGCTAAATGAAGGTGAAATGAAGTAATTATGTTGAAGTAGAAAATTTTAAAATGTTTCATAGAAAGGTAGAGATAGAAAGTAGAAGAGACATTATGTCACAGAATAGTACACAGAGACAATTAACCTAAATGGAATAAATAAATATATAAATATATAAATAAATATATAAATAAAGTCATAGTAACAGAATTAAACATAAACCCTAAGTAGATATGCACATATAATACTTTTAAATAGCTCATACTTTCCTAACTCCGTGAGTCAGGCATTTGATTTGACATGCAAAGAAGGCATTGCTCACTGCCTATAAGCATTATGCTGCATATCAAAACCTAGGGTTAGTTTTGGCTGAAGAAAATCATATGTTAAGACTGAGGCTGACAGGAAGAGAAAAGGAACTTTACTCCTAGCATAGAGCTTATTCACTGCTGTTGTCAGTGAGTTAACATGGGATGAGAACTGCTGTACTAGAACAGCGAAACTGCATTTATAGGTTTAGTTCTGCTGAAAAAGCTCAATTTATTTAGTTTTTCACTGAATATTCTTGAAAAAATTAACTGACTAGTCAGCCACAGCCTGAATTACACCTCATTATATGTAAAGACACCAGAATTTAGCTCAGAATATTCACAGGCTTTGTAGCTGTTGACTTGGACTGGTATCACACTTGTTCATTTATTTTTCTCAGTACATTTTCCTAATGTGTTTTATAACGGACAGTACAACTCTGAAGTTTATGAAGGCTCTTTTTCTTTTCAACTGATATATGAAGTTATTCATTTTCTCTCTGTCGTAAGACTTATTTTTTGTAATGATGAACGAGTATGGTTGCAAAACATCAGTGTAAAGCAGTTAAAATTAATTTAATACATCGTATTTAGTATTTTGAGAGACAGTTTCTACTGTGACTTCTCTCTTCCTACTTTCTTTCCCTCCCTCCATCCTCCACATCTACACATTAAGAGCTCTTTGATTTCTAAGTTTCATTTTTTATTATTATTTTGACAATCCAGACAGTATCATATTTTTGATCAATAAGAAAAGAAATAAATGTAATTTACACTGAGACTAGCTAAATAGATACTTCCTGGAAATTTCACAGTGTTCATTTTGACTGCGATGACATTAGCAGTCAGGAGCAAGGGGAGGAGGGGCAGAAAAGGGCTGAATTCATCTACTGAAACTGTGAAGAATTGGCAGCCATTGCTAGGTTGCTACATTGTAAGTATGAACTATTGTCATGGAAGAAAAGGCAGGAGCATTTCATATCTTAATAACAAATATCCTTTCTTCCATTCTTTAAAGGAAGTTCTGCGAGTATTGCCTTTGTTTTTCACACATATATAAATTACTTCAACAGAGTAAATGCTATCTTGAAATACAACGAGAGGGTCAAAAAAGTCCAGGTGGAAGTAATATTTAATTACAGAAAGAAGAGAAAGACAGAGAAAGGAAAATAAATCTGCCCTCAGAATGGTCACATACATTTTTTTTGTTTGTATCACTTTTATTTACACTTTGTTGATAGAAAAATGCTGAAAGTGACCTGGGAAAATATTTACAATAGAATGTAGTTAATAATTTAAAATGTTTTATATGCAACACATTTTAAGAAAAGAATTATTTTGATTATAAACCTTTTTATTTAGTCATTGATGCCCTTTTGGAAAGGGAAAACATCCTCTTACCGAAACACTGTTCTTAAAGCACATACCATATTCAAATTGCAAGTCAATATGTATTTTCATTGATAGTTTCCAAAGTTTCTTAAACATAGCACATTTTAAGACTCTGGAAATCTGCAATTGGGATTTTGTAGAAGATTAAGTACAATTCCCAGCTTATCAAAATCTAAACTTTCTAGGGCATAAGAAGAACTAGTGCCTGATCAAAGTATATAGTGTCTGCTTTACTATTTGGAAAAATTCAAGTTTATTTCAGTAAATTTCAGTTTCAAATCACAGGTTTCTATGATTTAAGCTAAAGAAGCTTCCTTTCACTACTTTTGATTCAAAGACTGAAAATAAAAACAATTTTGGACTCCTCTGGATCTATTTCCCTTTGTACTCAGCTCTGGTGAGGCCGCACCTCAAGTACTGTGTTTAGTTTTGGGCTCCTCACTACAAGACATCAAGGCCCTGGAATATGTCCAGAGAAGGTCAATGAAACTGGTGAGGGGTCTGGAGCACAAGTCTTATAAGGAGCAGCTCAAGGAGCTGGGATTGTTTAGTATGGAGGAGGCTTAGGGGAGACGTGATTGCACTCTACAGCTTCCTGAAGGGAGGCTGTGATGAGGAGGAGCTTGGCCTCTTCTCCCAAGCAACAAACAGAACCTGAGGAAATGGTTGCAAGTTGTACCAGAAGAGGTTTAGACTGGACATAAGAAGGAAGTCTTTTTTTCTCAGAGAGTGGTCAGACACTGGAATGGCTGCCCAGGGAGCTGGTGGAGTCATTGTCCCTGGCAGTGTTCAAGAGGTGACTGGATGAGGAGCTCCAAGATGTGATTTAGTGGTTTGCTTTAGCTATGGTAATGGGAGGATGGTTGGACTAGATGATCTCGTAGGTCCTTTCCAACCTTGTGATTCTATGATTCTATGATTCTGTTATTCTATTATTCTATTATTCTACTTAGATCAATCAACCATGGAGCTGATAAAAAGACTCGCCAGTTTAAATACCAGTTAGTCCAGAACAGTTCATCTGCAGACATCGATGTTTTTTCCCCTCTTTCTTTGTACCATGCTTCTTCCAACTACTCTTTCATGACCGCTCACAGGCCTGGATAGATCTGATAAAAATTGAAGGGCTTTGTAGGAAAGTCTGAAGACTATTTTCAACACACCCTCCAGAACCTCACTTCCTACTCAGAGATCTTAGTGTATTCCACAAAGTTAACTTCTCCCAGAAACCTGAAGTTTATTTTGAAGAAGCCAGAGTAGGGCAGCTAATAATGTAGCCAAAAACAGAGCAAAAGAGAACCAGGTTATTAAAAATCTTGGTATAGATTGTCAACAAGGTTGAGAGGGGCTGTAATTAGAAAAAGTTACGGAGTGGGAGACACTTATCTGAGAAACAGATCTTGGAAACTTGTATACTTCATGCATTCTTTAAAAAAAAAGAAAAGAAAAAAAGAAAAAAAGTGACAAGAGTTCAAAGGCAAATTAGAGCCAAAGCTGAGGACTTGTGAATACAAGTAGGAAGATTATATATACAATCTGAAAGTTTATACATTAAAATGTTCATAGAAAACTGTTACTCCATTATTTATTGATTTTGAATTAGCATTTCCTGTCTTGATTAAATAGGCAAGTGCATTTGCTTTCTTTCTTATTACCTTGTATGGTGTGCTGTTCAAAACACTCCCTGTAAACTGTAAATATTATACACAAACCAACTTACTGCTCTTAAATTTATCTTAGATACATTCATAGTAAACAGATCTATCTAGACAGAGATCAGAAAGGAACATCTGTGAATATTTATCTGTTATCGGTGACAGAGTTCCTGACTCCAATCAAGAGATGTTGCTCAATTAAAAATGAAAACAAATTAAAAGTATTTATTTATTTTATTTTAGTCAATCAATATAGCAAGTGAAGCATTAAAAGTATGATGGGAGATACAGTCAACAGTGGGAATACCACTTACTGTTTAGAAGTGTGTTTATTTAACAACAAAAGGCACACACATCATTTAATTCTCCTCAGTAATCATTTATTGTTGATAAAAATCCTGCTAGCAATTAAAATTGAATTTGTAATGAAAAATCTTGCTCTACGGAGTACAGTAGGCAAGAACTACTGTAAAGTGATAAACACAAACTATTGCTTAATGATAGAATTTTCACTTTATCACCTACGAATCTTACCCACACCTATTACTGTTGAAAACTAACAAAACCCCCTGCTAGATTGCTCCTCTCAGGTGTCGGTTTTGGGGTTGTTTTTCTTTTGTTTGTTTGTTTGTTTTGTTTTGTTTGTTTTTGCTTGGTCATTTTGTTCTGTCTTTTTAATTAGGAATAAGAACAGGAAGAAGGAAAATATCCAGTTTTCTGTATTACTTTCAAGCCTGTGGTAAAGCTGTTATTAATGATTTGGGGTATTATAATTGAATGCAGACAGGATATTTTCATTCTATAACAGCCTAGGTAGCAACTATCTAGCCAGTAAACCATGTACTTTAAAACAGGTAAGTGAAAAACAAAACTGGGAAACAAATTCCTCTTGTACATGATGGTTTCATTACCTTCATAGGCCACTATCCACTGTACTTTTATATGACCACATATTGTGCTTTCCTGTGTACAAAAGACTAGTTCCTGTGCCTAAGATCTTTGTTGAAAAGGAAAAGAAACTAAAATTAACATGTTTATTTTGCTTTCTTTTTAAATTGTGATAATAACAGCAGAAGTATTTACAGGTCCTGCAACCAAGGTTACATGTTGTCAGGTGACATCAATGTGTTCCTCTTTGCTCCTGATGTAGGCATTGGTCTATGTTTATTTCTGAGTCTACAGCTGTTGCTGATCGGGATCCCTAATGTGTATTTCCATGCTGTGGATTTGTTAGTGTGTTATTTGAAGGGAAGCAGCACCATCTATTGCAATCTGAAAACTTAGCTCTAGACAGTATCAAGAATAGGGCTGGCCTGAATTCAGTTTGAAACTATTGCACTTCTCTTTAAAAGCTTCTTTTCCTTCCCAAACTAGACTACAGATTAAATTCTGAATATGGCTTGTATATAATAAGGGACAGGGGCAGGGGTGTGTGACGTGTTCATTATAAAAATATGCATCTTAGAGAGGAACATACCTATTTATGAACTAAGAAAATAATAACATTTGCCTAATCCTAAGTGACTGTTGCTTTAAATACTTTTCTTTTTTGAACTGAGAAGGTAGTCAAAAGTTAAGTGTCTTTTACCCAGTGTTGCAAAATTTGCTTTCAGAAGCAGTGTTTAATGTAGATGTGCAGTTCAGTATGTTCTTCTAATAATGACAGTGCTATTGTCATCCATCTATACTTCTGGTTCTTCTCTTTTTCCAGACTGTCTACAAAGCCTGGCTCTGTTCCCAGTATTTTGAAGTCACACAGTTTCACTGCAGCAACAGAATTCCTTGCAAGCAATACTGTTTGGAGGTTCAAACAAGGTGTCCCTTTATATTACCAGACAATGATGATGTCATCTATGGAGGATTATCAAGTTTCATCTGTACAGGTATAGTATAGAAAACCTAATTTCACTTTTTTTTCCTATAAATCTAAATGTGAAAGAGAGTTTGAATGTTTCCTCCTGTCATTTCAGTCATGAGAACCTGAAGGTATTCCTCATAACAAAAGACATCTCGGACGTGCTAGGATTTGAGCCTCAATTTAATATGCACATTTGTGTTTCAGCTTGCCACAGTCATTAACTTTATAAAACATCATTATTAGAATAAATTTGTTATGGTTATTTTTTGTGCTGTGCAATTTCATTGAGGATATTTGTAGCTCTGTGTCATGTATGAATCAGAAAAAACAAACTGTTATGAAGTACTCAGAAAAAAAAGAGAAATATTAGGACAGTTTTTACTATTTTCAACTTTCTTCACCTATATTCCTATGTCAAATAAGTACATCTACATGATTCATCCACACTGAATTTCAGCTTATATCAATGTCATCTGTATATTTCTGATGCTAACAACATCAACTGAGAATTCAGAAAATATTCAGGCATCTTATTCCCTCTAAAGCAATCAAAAGACTTTCAGCAATAAAATCATTTGACATCCTGGTGTAAATATCTACAATTAGATGGAATTAACTTTAAAAGCTTGATACACATTTGATGTACATTAATCACAGCACAGTCAACTGGTGAAAAGATGTGGTTCTCCCACTGTATTTATTGGCAGTGTTGCCTCAGTTTGAATGTCTCGTGCAGTTCTGTGCCAATAAAATGAAATTGTTATAAGAATAATTTAAAACATCCAGGTGAGGGCAACAAAGAGGACTGAAGGGCTGGAATTTATGTTCTGTGAAGAGAGTCTGAATACACATGGGTTGTCCAGTCTGGAGGACAATGAGAGGTAACCTCATTTGTCTGTGCAGCTCTGAGGGGAAGTATAGAGTGATATACTGGGCTTTTCTCCCTGATCACTGGTGTAGCAGAACACATGGAAACAGAACAGAGGACATTCAGATTAGATATTAAGAAAAATTTCTTTACCATGAGCGTGGTCAAACACTGGAACAAGCTTACTAAAGATGTGGTTGATGCTCCATGCTTATTGGTTTCCAAATGGCATTTGCATAGTGCTCTCAATAACATACTTTAACTGGTTAGTCCTTCAGTGGTCAGGCAGTTAGTTCAAATGAAGATCCCTTCCAACTGAATTATTCTATTCTATTCTATTCTATTCTATTCTATTCTATTCTATTCTATTCTATTCTATTCTATTCTATTCTATTCTATTCTATTCTATTCTATTCTCATCTGTTCAAATCCTATCCTATCCTATCCTATCCTATCCCATGCCATGACATTCTAGATAGGTTGCCCAGTATGAACTATTTAAAGTACAAAATCTCAAAAATGCTTTAGGCCACCTCAGAGGAAAGTGTAATATTTGAGGAAACTCACTTCAGTGTATTACCTGTATTTCTATTTAGAGGATTCTGGTAGCAAAATGTTTACTATATTCTGTTTTGAAGATTAAATTTATAGCACACAATCCAGCAATACCTGGATTACATTTTGCAGACAACGTAATGAAATGTAAACTGAGTTACTATTTAGTGTTGTCATCAACGGGGTAATGGTGCCTAGTACTTCATAAATATTAACAGCCTTCCAATGTGCATATAGAGAAAGTAAATTAGAAGCATTTTCCAGTTTAGATAGAACAATACCACCTGAAGTGAAAGATACGAGACCTTTTTAGTCAACACTTGCATACATATATATGTGTGAATGTATTTACACGTGCAAACCTGCATGCATACACAGGGGAAACGAACAAAGAAAGAGCAAACAAAGCCATTATTATTATAGAAAATCCCCTAAGAGATACATATCTACCTCTTCATTTTCCTAGTACATGTCCAAATTCACTCCTAAATATCATAACAGAGACGATTTTTGAAAGATTACCAAAAGTCAGTATCTCTGAGTTTGGGATGAAAAGTGGATTCAGGGAAGGACTGAACTTTTTCATTGCAGATTATCATAATCTAATTATCTAC